>NC_083738.1:20515500-20834000 GCF_033458585.1 Syngnathus typhle | reverse complement strand
CGTTGTCTTTCTCGGTGGCCACCTGAGGGGGAGACACACAACATGATTTACGCATCATTCTCCAACTTCATGCATTATTCTGTCAGCGACCCACAAAATCTGCCATGTGTGACAGGACAAACCGCTCGATAATGTACGGCCATCGAGATAATTTGGGTCAATAATGGTTCCGTGTGCACCAATAGAATAAAACATTCCAAATGACACGGCCGCCTAGTCGATGAAAAGCCCTGCAAACCTCCTGCATGAAGATAACAAGTGTGTCTTTAATCTCTGGACATGCTCTCGTGAGAATTTCCAAGGAAATAGTGGGGAAAAAATTAAGACTTTTTGAAATTCATTGGGAAGTATACTGCATGATGTATCTTTGCCAATCAGTTCAGACAAAAGAAAAAATACAAGTACAGTGGTGCCCTAAAAATGCAGTAGAGCGTGTTAGGACGTGACTCTTGTGGGACCAGGGTTCCCTATCCTTGCACTTAAAGAGTCGAAAGCTCCCGAAGGCAACGACTTATTCATTGACACCCACATCAATCCTCAAACCTGGCCTCGCCTTTTAAACCCACAAACTCATTGATACTACAATCGAGCATGAGTAAGGATATCCCAAGTAAACCAAAAAAAATATACTTGCAACTCACATGCATGAAAACTGAATAATCAAAGTGATAGTCTGTCAAATTCAAATCGATAGCTTTAGCCACCTCCCCATCGACGGTCTGTCACAGATAGACCGTGAGGAAACTAAAAAAAATAATGAGCCAAAATCCTTTGTTACACTACGTTTCGTGCAAAAGGAGCTTCGACGGCCGTCGGGAACATTATGCTAACTAGCAGGTGGCCGTGTGGCTGCGGGGGGGCCGAACACTTAACACCGCAGCTTTACCTCGGAGCTCGGCCAAGTCCACAGCTGCTAACAAGCTGCTGGAAAGGAGACAGACAGACAGAGAGGGAGGGAGAAAAAGGATAGAGATATGAACAAAGGTTGGATGATAACGAGAAAAAGAGAGTGGGAGAACGTGTTAAAAAAGGAACAAGTAGAGAGTGATTTATGAAGGGCTGTCAATTCACTTTGCTTTTTTCCTCCCCTTTCGTCTCACAGCAGAGGACTTTTGGTGCGGATTTAACAGCTTTGGCATTGAACAGTGAAAAGCTGCCGGCTTGAACGTGGAAGCACACATTCACGTTCACACAGGTGTTAAACATAAGTGTTCTACTTTTATGCATTCTGTCTGTTTCGCTGCAAGATCTGGCGCCTTCAAAAAAGACAGCAGGAAAATACGCCTCAATTGGGATTCGACTTTCAGAGGGCCAGAATAGTCCACAGTGGAAATTGTAAAATGTGTGCGCATGTGTGTGTGTGTGTGTGTGTGAGAGAGCACAGCAGGTCTTGGATGCAGCATGCTGCAGATGTAGGTTCAATTTGAGTTTCAAAGCTACATTTTATGCTTGGCATGTTGCAAAACGTAAATCTCTTCTTACTTGAGGTTTTTTTTCTCACACATACCATGCACCCAAAAACAAGAAAAAAAATCAATACATCCGTATAAAGTAAAATAAGATTAATTCTACTTTAAAGAACAAATGTAAAAGTTGTTTGAAAGTTGAACTGTAAAAAAAAAAAAAAATTAGTATTAAAGTATTAATTTTGAATGTTTCTATTTTTTTATGATTAGGGCTAACAGTCACTTTTACACACAATTATTCATTTATTTGAATAAAAAATAGAATAAAACAATCAATTTAAAAATGCATCCTTTTTAGTATTGTATATGAACGTTATTGAAGTTTTATTATTATTTTTTACAATGAAAAACAAAGACGGATAGTTTCACATTCCACGTGACAAAACACTGTTTTAAATAATGTAATCTACATATCATTACGTTTGAATGTTTTTCAGAATAACTGAAGAAAAAGAAGAAATGGGAGTACATTAAACTTTTATATTTAAATGTTACAAAACCATACAATAAAAAAAAAACATGCTTAAAAAAAGGCAAGCAAGCATACCTGCAATGAAATATGAACATTGGGGCGTAACTTTGCGCCCGGGAGCTCCACATATGCCTCCCGCCCCAGGAAGTGAACGGTGGCCATCTTGTCACATTTGTTGCCGTAGAAACCGGGCATACAGCGGCAGACGGGTTCGCCGGCCACCAGCAGGCACTGGGCGCCGTTCTGGCACTCGCTGTGATCGCACGGGCTGGTCTGCAGCAAGATCATGGGCGGGGGATTCTCGCAGAACAAGCCGCTGGAAAGATAAGGAAGTCGTGAAAGGGACGTTTTGGAAATTCAACTTTGACATTGTGAGAGTGGGACTCAATCACGCACACAACAAAGGAAAATATTTGCATTGGTGTTTATAAATCTGTTTCTGTTTTTACATTTCACTTAAATACAGTGCAAACGCTGTTTGTGGCTTCATGGAGCATCTGTATCTCCTTACCTGAAGCCCTCCTTGCACACGCACGTGTAGCCGTTGACTGCGTCCACGCACTCTGCGCCATGTTGGCATTTGTTCTCCAGACAGTCGTTGTAGTCCTGCTCGCAGAAATGGCCAACGTAGCCTGGTAAACACTCACACCTGCAGAAATATGACTGCCGTTATTACTGTGAGCGATCTTAAGAGACACAATTGTCATACGTTTTCTCAGCGCAGTCTCAAATGGGCTTAAGGTATTACATGACTGTATCCCGTTGTTTGAACGGAAACAGGTGGAAACTGGTTAATTGAACCTTCTGGCATCTACTAGAAAAAATTTCATTGTTCTGCCTGTCATTATAAGTCACTGGAACAAAGATAACATATTGCTAGTACAGTGAACCGAGGACGGACTTTAGCGCCATTATTCGGTATTTTGACGCAGACTGAACCTCTTAAAAGGTTCATTTTATCAATGCCTTATAAATGTCATTTAATCAATGAAGAAATTATTCACACGTTTTTAGAAGTCATATATTTTTGGGGTAACGACCAATCACATCGTGTGCATGACTTCTTTAATGCAACTGAATATCTGCTATCGGTCTTTGTTGACAGTGGGAAAATAGGGAAAATAAATTGCCAAAAGAATGGCATTGATTCTCGATTAGCTGAAGGTATGTGAAGCTCCTTCAGTTAGTTGACAGCAGCAACACATTCTCAGACACGACGTGAATTCATAAATGCCGGACCACAAATATAAAGAGGTTCCAATGAGGTAACCTGCTGATCTGTCAACAGCGGTTGGGATTCACGGTGACTCTAAACAAGTATAATTTTACTGCAGAAAATTTTATGACACTATTTGGACATTTTCCATTTCCTCATATCCCATCATCCAAAGAATGCCTCAAGGGAGATTTCTCAATTTCAGTTCTGACTTTGACTCAAGGATGAACCAATCGGAGCTTTTTGGATGATCAAAGGTGACCTTCAGTTTTCTTTACGGTCTTCTGATTTACCCTCTGGACTTGTTTTTCCTCCGTCACTCACCTGTAACTGCGACCAACGTGGACGCACTTAGAATCGTGCTCACAGGGGTCAAAATCGGGGAGACAGGGATCCAGAACCTCCTCGCAAAGGTCACCTGGTGACAGTGAGAAGGGAGAAATATGACCTCATATTGGTTTGGATGAGGAAAAAATATGGCGTAGACAAACATTTGTGATGCGGTGTGCGGGGATTACGGCCGATCCATCTAAGCTTTACAACATCTGTTAACATAAAAGTAGGGCATAAATCAAAGAGAAGACATTAATAGACAGAAACAGGGTGGGAAAAAGGTCTAATTTATGCGCCTCTATCTCCTTCCGACGCCATTAAAACTCTCGTCTTCATTCTGTGCCTGCTTTAATCTAATCCTGACGCCCCCCCCTTTACTCCCACCATGTCTGTCTCCACCAGCCTTTTCCCAAGACCTTTTATAGCCTTGCTGGTAAATTACACTCTGGAATCAGATGGAAACACTAGAAAAAAAGAAAAAGTGATATAATAGCAGGAATCCGAGTCAGGTTATTTGAAAAAGTTAGAAATGTGTATTAATGGCGGCGTCTTGACACGCAAAGTAACACGGAGCAAAAACCAAAAGAAAGCGTTCATCTTGTCATACATAATTCATATCTAGTGCTTTGCTTCCCTGAACACGCTGCTTTATTTTCCTTTAGTCACCAAAATAAAAAAAAAAATCACATACTAAGCCAATATATAGCCACTGGTTAATAATTACGGATGAGATGAAAAGCTCTGGGATTAAATGTGCATGAAATACATTAGCACTTCTGATGAATTAAAGATAAAAAAAAAATCTTTCATATAGAAGTTGTGAACCATTTTAACAGAATGTGAGAGAAAAACTACACCAGGAGCAAAATCCACAGGAAGTTCAGCCTAGATCTTCACAGTCCCAGTGGGATCTTCCTCACTAAGTATAATGCCCCCCCCTGACCTTTCTGCAAAGACCCCACTTTAAAGTGTCTACCTCACAAACTACATGCTGATCTTCACGTGTTTGACATCTCTGGGGGAACTTAACTCTCGCTGACCATGTGACCTTTTCCAAAGTGGTGACATCACTCTGAAAGACTGACATTTGTTTTGTTGAGCATGTCTGCTTTGCACAAGAAGGTGAGGATTTCTTCCACTGGATAAATTGAAAGACCGAGAAGCTAAAGCAGGGTACAACTCGTTAGCAATAGATTGCGACTCACAAATTTAGGTAACAGAATTCTATCACAAACAATTGCCCCCCGTTAAAGATATTGGCCGTGTTAACTAGGACCATAGATTGTTCCAGAATAATCTACACAGATTTTATTGCTCGGCTTTACACTACTAAACAAGTCCCATTACCAAGCCCACTCTAAACAAATGTCAATATTATTTGCCGTTCCAGGAGGAAAGCGAGAGAAGACAAATACCAGCAAAAACAAAAACAAGCCTCAGTGGCAAGACTATATTTTTCCTACACATTTTTTTTGACTTAACTACAGTGCCCCTCCATTCGTAGCTCGCTATTGTCAAATTCCAACCCGACTTCAGGTATTCACTGAAAAACAGATTCTTTGATGATCGTAGCGCTGGAACAATTTCTACTTCTATTATGTCCTCTGGGAACAATGTTTTCACAAACAACCAGTGTCATCGTAGGGCAGTGGATCGAAGGTTCTGCTGTTCCGTAAAAACTTGGCTGGAGAAGGGTTGCGTAAGTGAGGGTAAGTGAGTGGGCAAGCAAACTCTAAAGTGAAGCCTGATGATTGGACAACGGGCCACTGAACCATGAGCCAGCTCTGTGTGTGTGTGTGTGTGTGAGTGGCTGGCAGCGCAAGAGGCTTCTGCATGCCAGCAAATGTAATGACATTATGTGTGGGTCTTGACTGAGGTCCAGTATCTACTTTAGAGGTCATTGTCAAGCTAACAAAGAAAAAAACTCAACTCCTTAGTCAGCAGCTGGCGTCACTTTGACTCTCCTTCCCACTTTCAGCACCTCTCTCCCACATCTTTTCTCCTCGCTTTATCAACCCCTTTCTTGACCTCTTTTCATTCGATGACATTTTTATGTTTTCTCCTCACACGCACACACAACACATACACACTCCCTCTTCTGCTGTCCCCAAACTTCCTTCAGGAGCAGCGTCGGGGTCACTGCGGAGCGGCTGTCCATTACGGACTCACCAACCGGCAAAAGTGGAAATGGCCATTTTTGTGTGAGTAAGCAGTTGTGCAGGAACTCTCTGGGGGAAACAGCCCAAGTGACCTAAGAGTCACTCACTTACTTTAGACACATTTCCGACGCACTACATTTCTATTAGATTCTCTTCACTATGCTGTGGAAGGATATTTTGACATGGCTTGTGTTTCTGAAGACATTGGCGTGTTCTCTTCCTACCTGTGTAGTTAGGCGGACAGACACAAGTGTAATTGTTGACACCGTCGACGCAGGTGGCGTTGTTCTCGCAGTCGTTGTCTTCGCAGTCGTCCGGGTTCAACTCACAGCGTTGGCCCTCGAAACCCGGCGGGCACACGCAGCTGCACAGCCACATTATGATTAGATTCAGATAAATTGAGTCATGCTGTAAAACGTGAAATAAAAATCAATCACTATCCTGGGGTGAAGCCAAACATATGGTCACTGCATTCCAAAAATAATAAGTATAGCAGCTCAATGCTGGGAATTCATCCAATAGAAAAATTGTATTTTCCAATTTTGTAACTAAAATATTAGAAAGAAGTCCTCGTAGCAAAGCGTTATTAATTCGTTTTTCATCGCAAGATAATTGGATCTTAAAAGAGAGATAAATCTGATGAGATGTTTGGAGTCGCCACTAAACCTCATTGAGTATTGTGTCCAGTATTTACAACTACATTCGATGTAACATGATGTATTATTGGTTCAACTCAACTCGTACAAATGTTCTCTGTGTATGTGTTGTAGACATGTATGCGATGATGTGAATTTTCCAAATCTTTGCTTATAAAAGCTCATTCATTAATGTAAAGTTTTAAAATGGGCCTTTCATTGAAGGTGCGCCTTATAGTCCGGTGCGCCTTATAGTCCGGTGCGCCTTATAGTCCGGAAAATACGGTATATAACTCCGCTTTTTCGTTAAGGCCTTATTCAAAGTGAATGTTTATGTAATGTGTGGAGTTTCAAAAAGCAACATCAGACATCAACTGACCAATTAAAGGCTAATATAATTGCGTGATTCTAATGAGTTGCTGCGGCTGTTATTCCCCGTCCAATCAGGGACACTCTTGACTTCTGCTTCCCCCACATCCTCCTTTCTTCGAAGACCTTCCCTTTCAATTCACCCGCCTCACTTTTCCCTCTTGATGGCTGCAACTTGTATTCCACCGCCTTCTATCTCACACTTTTAATCCCCCGCACACACAACCACAACACACAATACACATTTTCTCGACCACAGCTGCACTCAGCAGCTCGCCCACCCTTTTAACTCTTCATCCTTGCATTTGTCTCTCACACTTCATCAAGTTGCTATACTTTTTTTATTGGATGAAAAGGACTTTTACAAGCAAGGTCATCCCCAAGCGAGTCACTTCACGCCCCCTACCCCAACACACACTTGCCTTTCAGCGATCGACACTTCGCAAGGTTCCTGCGTGCTGCTGCTGCTGCTGCTGCATCTGCTCATGTTTCACCCATTTTCACTTTTTAAAGCTGTTCTCTCCCACTCGCCACTTTTTCATGAATCTCACACTGTGATTACGTTTGAAACACGAGCAGGGTTTGACGGTTTGAACACAGAGCAAGATAAAGGCTGTCTTGAATCTCCAAGATATTTCAAATCAAAGTGTAAAAATGAAAACCCCAATAGATACACATTGTCTAATTTGCATGTACAGTATGAATAATTTACTGATTTCTTTTCCCATGAAGTAAATGTGCAGTTCAAAAGTGTTAATTGAGACCAGTGAGACCAAATACTAAAAATCTGGCACTAGTACCCCAACTGGTCTGGGTTTACAGTAGTAGTATATGAAAAAATCCCTGGGCAAGTACAGTTCTGTTGTGTTTAACTTTGTAGACACGACATTAAAACTGTGGATAATGTTAGTGGTGCTAGTAATGATAATATACACTACCGTTCAAAAGTTTGGGGTCACAAAATTGTTTGGGTGACCCCAAACTTTTGAACGGTAGTGTAAATATTATTATAATAAAATATTATGAATTAAATATTATAAATTATATCTTATATTTGTATAAGATTATATATAATCTATGAATATAAGTATACATATATATTATAAGATTTTTTACACAGAAGATTATATATATAATCTATAAATAATTATCTAAATAAATATATACACTACCGTTCAAAAGTTTGGGGTCACCCAAACAATTTTGTGACGCCAAACCTTTGAACGGTAGTGTACATTGATGAACGCTTACGTCCACTACACTACTGTATTGTAATATCAGTCACTATGGAGCGCTCAGGCTTTTCTTGAGTGGTATGGGTTTGGGAATGACTGCTTGACACTTATTTTCAATGACAAATGTTATTTAGAAAAATGGATCTGGTATGACGTTCAAAACCGTGAGATACAGTGAAAAAAAAAGACCAACATTAAAAAGGAAAAAATACAACATCTGTAGGACCAAAGAGTGCAGATCCCAGCGGCGATATTTTAAACGACTGTCTGCCTGTAGTCTCCTGCACCTGATTGGACTTATCAAATATCCCTAAAGGATGATAAAACATGTCAGAATGTCAAAGAGGTCGGCCGTAGAGGCCATAAGAGTCTACCTGCTCTGCTATCAACATTAGGAGCGCATCTATAAAAGGGTAAAAGAAGCCAGGATATCATTAGCACCCAGGGCCGCTAAAGGCCACATGCATATTGAAACCTTCGAAAAGGCCAAAGGGCTCTCCGAGAAGACGCTAGTCGTCTTCTTGATTTTCATGTGTGCGCGACACAGTGAGATATTCAAAACAGACATGCTTATCAAAAATGGCTCTCAGGATGGTGCAGTGCAGTTGTATAAAATTGCAAACTAGGCATCCATTACTCTAGGAGTGGGAGTATATATCGGATTTGTTTTAATTTACCTTACGGGTCAGCACGAATTAGAGCAGGTAAGGGCAACTTAAATGCGAGAGGGGGGCAACAATCTTTCATCTGTGCTATTGGTCCAGATTGGACCAAAGACTTCGTAGTCAGATGTATGATAAAGATTCTATTTTAAATACAGATTCAATGTAAATTAGATACTATTTAATATATTGCAAGTTGTGATCATACTTTTTCAATGCGTGTATAAATGAGCCACTGTTCTAAGACGACAAACAGTAAAATCAACACATATTGCATGTTTTCGTTCCAGAGCAAAGGGCTCCTCTACTCAAAATCTTACTGCTTGTCCTACATGTCATTCCAAATCTACCAAAAAATATTAAGTAGACTTCGTAATATAGACCAGGTGTAAGCCCAAATGCCATCTAGTGGTGATTGGTGATATTACAACTTGAAAATACAGTTTGCAGTTCACAGATTTTCTTTTTTCCTCCCTCAATATTCTTATTTTTTTATTTTTCCTCATTGTCCCTGCATTTTCCCCCCATTTTCAGCAATTTAGCCTATTTTCTTGTTGTTCGTAAATAAGGATTCAGTTACAAACTTCATTTTTAGCAAAGTCTATCTCCTGTTGTGGCTCTGTCCAACTTTCATAGTCCGTTCAGCTTCAGCAGTTCCATTCTGTGTGCGGCCGGCCTAACATTATCTTGTGCAAAAGTTGATTTCGTTTACAGATCTCATCCGATTGTGTACCAGTGACAATACATTCCAGGGCAATGTTGCAAAGCCATCAAGTGCACCTCCTCTGGATATATGTAGATTAACGATTGTTGGATTGTGTTACACATCCACTAAAAATGTGACGGTAATTTTACATTTGATTTACACACTAACTTAAAAAATGATTTATGTTTCCATTCTTCAAGTCAGTGACCATAATGCTTGGGGCCAACAAAGCCCTCTGTTGGATGTTGATGCAAGCCAGGGTGGCTGATGTTGCGCTCACGTTACCTTCACTGGATTTACCAGCAAAAAGAGAATAAAGGCAAGGACGTCGGCAGCGAGTGATAAATAACGGCGGCGTTGACAGATTTATGTCAAAGCGTTCGAGGGGGAGCAGACTGACGATGACGACTGACAGAAGTGGAGGACATTTTTGCGTGGCTATTGAGGTCAGAGAGCAGCTCAATAGAAGCTTTTCTCATCTGTTTCTTCAGCATCCCAGACCACCTCCCACTCACAGACAATAAAACACATCAAGAGGTCAAAGTTAGTATCAGGGTATCAGAGGACATCAATTGTTTTTTCAAGTATGAATTATTTACTGTTGATGGTAGATCCTTTTTTATTGGTTTGCCAGTAAATGATGAGAAGTATATTTTATTCCCATCGTACTTGATACTTACAGAGTTGACACTTGTTTTGATTTTCTTCACTATGTCATGCATTTTATCCTATTTGCTTATGCAGCGGTGAATCCTACAATTCTTTTTACAAGTATTTTTATCATGGTTAACTGACGCACTTCTGATTGAAAGTTCTTAAATACTTTTTTTACTGTAGGTTTTTTACGTTTTAATTTCAATCTGAAATGCAGATGTCAAATATGAATTTAATTCCCAAATTTAAACCGTTTTAATGCCAGCATGTTCTCATGACTTCACACCTTTCATTAACGTCACAAATTTCAAATAGGTAGGTGATCATTTCTATCTGCTCAAGTTAGTACCTGAAGTGGTCTTCAAAGCCCGGCTGAAGGTGACACGTCCCTCCATTCAGGCAGGGGAAACTAACACAGGCATTAATGGCCGTTTCACAGTCCTGGCCCTGGGAGAGACAAAGAAAAAGAGGATATATTGTCAGAAATGTGCTACGAGTGGGTTAAAAGTTGATTTTTTTTTCTTGTCTTCAGCAGGCCACTTTAATGACAGCATCATCTCTTTCCATTCTCTTGTCATTACTTCCTATTCTTTTCTCACATGCATGACTTTTCTGACAAGTTTTAATTACCATTGTCACAGTGCACACTCTAGGAACACTCATATGCACCCAAACCAAACCATTTTCCCCTCTCTGACTTTGACAAGGGCCTTTGTCCTTTTAAAAAGCAAAGTGGGTATAAAGGGTTCATTCTTATACAAAGATCTGTAAAAGCGAGAATGAGAGGGTATTGGAATCTCCTCAATGGGTGGATGGATGGATATTTATTAGTGGTCCGCAACTTGACGCCCTGAATCTCACTGTGCTGTGCCCTCAGGAATGTTAAAAAAAAAATCTCCCAAGCCACCAGTTTCACCAATGGTCAGGAATTTGTGAGACAAGTCTAGGGCAGGACACAAAAAACAAACAAAAAAAGGGTTCAAGGTCCCACGCCTAAAATTCAACAGCAAGTCAGCCATTTTGGTTTGAAGCAACTCCTTGGAAATTTGGCCATGTGACAAAGTATCCGTAATCTACGTAACCCCCGCCCCCACCTCCAAACGCAGTGTTAGGAAATTCTTCTTTTTAGACGGAACAACACTACTATAAAGTCGTATTTTTTTGTTTTTCTTCTTTTCTTTAAATATGATGAGGGCAACTATGCTATTAGGCTAATGATGTGTAGATATATACTTTTAAAATAAGACAAGATCATTTATTACAAATTATCTTTGGACCCCTAACTACATGTCACAGACCCCCAGAGCCCAGTTTGAGAACCACTGTGATTCAACTTGAAAGAAAATAGGAATGAAAAGCCAATTCATTGCATCTTTGCAGTTTAAATAATACATGAGATGAAACACATTTACACATCGGATATACATTTCCTCTCGTCAGTAGCAGATTTGCATGTCTTTGCAGTTACAAGACTCAAGAGAGTAAGCGCAGCCAGCCCCCTTTTGTCTTTGGGTCGGTCAGAAGCTTCGCTGCAGTCATCATGTCTTTGCTGATGAACGGCTCTATACATTATGCATGCACAGACGGAGCTAAGTCGGATAATACTGCTAATACCACGAGCTTATGCGGCGCAGTTATCCGTCGAGGATCCGGGCCTCGGTACACGTACGGCCAATTCTGTGAATCATAAGATTCACCCAATGTCTCTATTTTCAGGTTAAAAAGGTTTTCTGTGGTTTGACATTCGGATGGGAATTAGTTCTGAAACCAGTATATAGTGAACTCCCATCATTTTGTGGGTCAATAGTTACAAATTCAACTATTGATTTACTCATTTATTCATTCATACATTCTTATCTGTGGAACATTTCTTCAACTATTTGCAAAGAAGTTCCCTTAGTTGGATTGTTGGTGCTGTTTTTCAGGCTCTAAGCTGCCTTGTATTATTATTATTTAATTCCTAATGCTAATAGGTGCTCAAGTATTGTGTGCAGTTCATCTCACCTTAAATCCAAATGGACAGGTGCACTGGTAGGATCCAGACGGGTCGGACACACACGTGCCATTATTTTGGCAAGGCTCCGCCAGGCAGGGTGCACACTTTGACACAAGGGCGATATTCACCGGACCTGATTCAGGAAACAGACAAATAGGGTGACTGATTTGGTCACAAACTAACAATTATTTGTCCTTGAAGTTAAAGGCAACTATGAATGTAAAATTCTTTTGGAATGTGAAATATCTGCATTAACTCATTTAGTTCATTTTCTCGACCTTTTGGTAAGAAACTTGTATTTTGGGTCAAACCAACGAACAGAAAGATTTTTTAAAAAATCCTGATAAAAGAAGAATTTACTTTTACTCAAAACTGAGCGTTCTTTTGCACAAACCTAAAAGTAACAGACTTTTTACCTTTACACTGGAATTTGTTGAGCGGTGTAGTCAGCAGAAGCCTGTCAGCCATGTCAGGAGGTCCGGTGCAGCGAGCAATACCTGTCAACAGTCACTGGGTTGCTTAAGAACATATTCCACATAACAGCATTTTACACTGGTATGACCTTTTCCCTACCAGGTTCTTTGAATCCGGCCTTCACCCACTGGGAGAGCCAGCGTAGTTCGCAATTGCAGTACAAGGGGTTGGCACCCAAAGCCCTGCGCACATTTCATAAAAATCAATATGACATTCCAACAATCTGTTGGTATTGCCGACACCTTCAGTGATGTACTTACAGGTGGGACAAAGCCGTGAGGTGGTTGAACGCGCCGTCCGGAATAGTTGAGAGGTCGTTCCCGTGAAGAGTCCTGAGAAAAGAAATATTGTTTGGTTTGCAATTTTTGCAGCAACACACGAGACAGCAGTGTAGAGTTGTGGTATCCAACCAAGAATTCATAATCTAAATCTATGTGTAGATTGAGGTGATAAAAAAACTTTCATGCTTTTAAGATACCCCATTGTCGTGTTCATATTCATTGGAAAAACACTGAATCACAGTCGTCATATGAGGTAAATCACAGTGACTGCCAGACGGCCTTGTTCAGCATGATAAATTATTCAAATTATCTGCGGCACAAGACCACCATGCACGTCTATAATGGAACATGACTAAAATATTTATAGATAAAAAGAAAGTAAACAGAAAGCTTGTGTTCACAGAGATGCAGCCGCTGCTGGAATGTGATATAGCATTTGAATTTGCATAAATATATATATATATAATTAAAATTAAAAATGTAATTAAAATTCCTGCAAAGTGGAAATAAATGTTTCCATTAAATTTGACACCACAAAAAATCTGAAGCAACCCTGCCAAATTTATATTTGTATTTAGGTATAAATTATGTTTACAATGAGTTTTGTTTTCTATTAAATTTGTGTTTTTTTTTTTTTTTTAAATGTATCACAGCCTTTGAGTCCAAAGACACCATTGACCTCTCTCAAACACACGATTGTACGCAGTACTTCTGTCTCTTCTGTAAAAAAGTGTGCGTCTGCAAAAAGTTCACTAGTACATGTTTTAGTGTCAGTTACTAATAGCTCTCACTACACCGGCCCAGTCCAGAGGGGTGCTGCGGGTAATAAGGGAGTGACGGTGATGACTGCCTGGCAACAGGTTGCTAAGCGGGGGCAGTCCCCAAGGCAACATGAAGTGAAATGAAAGGAGGACAGGAGAGGAGGATGAAAACTGAAAACAATCTGTGAGCATCCGCCAGATGAGAGGTCAGACCCACCAAAACACAAACAACAAAAATGCCCCTTGTGGAAATGGATAAAACATTCTATGGTATGACTCCAGCAAAAACTAGAGACCTGCAAAACGAGATTGCTTTTATTTATACTAAAAAAGCAAGCTGTGCTCGTGGACACATTGGGCATCTTACAAACGACGTGTGAAAATGAACATGTTATTTTTACGTCATCTTTCATGGCAGCTCACTTTTCTCCTTGCTCGAGAGTAGCAGTTCGCCTAGTCACAACGCCCTAGCTCAGCACGTCATAGCTGAAACGCCGAACTGACTACAGTCATCTGCGGCGTGTACATCTTACATCTCAGTTTTGTTTAGACCCAAAACAGGCTGCAGGGGCAAAGCGGTTAAAAGTGTAATATCTCTCTAGTGTAATAATCACAACTTAATAGCCCCAAAATGCCTGAAGTTGGGTAAAATAATTATAGCCGGGACACAAAGTTAATTTTATAAGTCACAAAGGAGGCTCGGGGAGTAAAAACAATGGGAATCTGTGTCCGAAAGCATTCGACAGAGGTTTTGAGTTTAACAGTGGATAAAACAATGAGAAATGAAATGATAAGACACAAACTTTTGGGACAATTCTACTTAACAAAGCCCGAGGGTCTTTCATGTTCGTTATGTGTTGAGACACAAAATCAGTTCTTTGGAAATCATGCAATGACTGTGAAAGCGGTTTGTTGGCTGTTTGTGTAATTGATGGACTACACACTTTTTACGACAGCATTTTCTTTTCTGAAAAGAATTCAAACTCAATGCAAAACGTTGCAATTGATTCAAAATTAGTTGCCAACGCAGAGGCGACCATGGCGGTAAAAGGAAGGCGCGGTGTGCATTTGGGTCGTGAGACAGAGGGTGGACAAGCTGATGGATGAGAGAGAGAAACACACACTGAAGGTCCATTCATCAAGCCCAACCCTGGGTGGGCGGTGAGAAAGCAAGAGAGGACAGAGGGAAGGATGGATGGATGAACGGATGGCGGCGGGACGCATCGGGAATCGAGCGGCCGCCTCATGCAGATGATGAGAGCTCATCACTTTTATCTCTTCGGGTAGCCAGGCGCAACAAACAAGCCGGAGGCTGCGACATACTTTGAGCATGGCACAGCGCCAAGGGGGCTGATTAAATTTTGATTTAGCTCCGAAGAGCACTGCGACACACGTGAGGGCCGAGCTTGTGACTCACAGCAGGCGGAGCGACTTGAGACCGTGGAAGGCGTGGACCGGGATGCAGCGAATCTGGTTGTAGCTGAGGATACTGGTGAGGAGAACCGAGAGAAGGTCACAGGCGTTAGTTCAAAGTATTGAGATCATGTCGTTATACTAGCTCTACAATCAATGTGACTTAAACAGAGCTGAGTATATGTTTGAAGTCTTAAGCAAACAAAGCTTTGCAATTTTACACTGGCAGTGGCTAGAATTCACAAATTTATCTCAAGGTGGTTTGAAATTGGACTTTGTGCAATTTAAATAGTTCATGTAGGCAAACTTTCCAGAAGGAGCTCGTCACATTGCACCCAAAATGGCTGCTTCAAACGAAGAAGGCCAAATCTCTGTTGAATTTCGTATATGGGTCCTTGACATATTTTAATGAACCCTGTTACAATAGACATGTCCATCCATTTTGTGTCAATTGGTAAAACCGCCTCAGTGGGCCAGTTTGTGGCTTTTGAGTGTAAAATGGAAAAGGACCACTCATCCAAATCATATTTTAGTAATAATTATTGAAAAAAAAAACCAATGCCACTTCAGTAGTAGAAAATCCTGGCTTATTTTCAGGGTTATTCGGAAAAGCTTTTCCAGAAAATGAATTTTTACCCTTAATTACATGCCTGAAGGCCGAACGTCCTGACGTAAATCACTTCTGGGCTAAAATACGACGATTTAATGGCGCGTTTCAGCCATTTATGTACTTGTGTGCCATTTTCTGCATATGCTTTGCTTGCAGAGGTTTGCTCATGCGTTGCGTCCACCTTCAACCAAATTTTTGCCAAATTGTCAGTTAAATTCTTGAGAACAGAAGAGACGCGGAGGACTATCTCTTTCCCCGCAGTGCAGTAAAGACACCCATAAGCCGTGCACTTAAATCACAGTCTGTTCCGTTGATGTTTTTCTGGGGGCTAACTGATGTAGTTGTTTGCACTGGATGACTCCGTGGCGTGAAAAAGCGCGACTGCACAAAATAGGGAACATTTCAGTGCTTGGAAACACTTAAAAGCGCTTAGTCAACAGTTTATACTGGATGTGCATAATCCTGAGTGTGAGTTAAGAAATTGATAATAATTACAGCAACTAATGGGGATGTCATGATTGGTGTCAATAAATTAAATTGAAGTGATACACATTTCACTGAGATCTTTGTGCGTTGGAAGGAGCTAGGTTTAGCCTGGGTTGTTAGCGGAGATTAAGGAGTGTTAACAATAGTTTTTGCTCTACTGAGCAGCTTTTAAAAATAGTATATTTTTCAAATTGATTACCTCGTTGACCTATTCAAAACGGGAGCGTAGTATAACGTTTCAACCACTAGGAAACGTTGTTACGCATTTCTATCTTTTAACACCAGAAAGGCGGATGCATCATTTTGTTTTTCTTAATTCTCAATCTCGTAGCCAATGAAATCCATTAGAATTAACACATGATGGCACCGTTGGCTCGTAGAAATTTCTGGGATTTTTTTTCCGAGCAAGGTAGGTATTTTAAAATAAGTGACAAAACCCTTGAGGGTTTTGAAGCAGGGGAACCCGAAGATCGGGTTTTGCGGATAAAATATAGTTTCTGGGCAACGGGGAAGAAGATGATTTTGAAGGCTTCAAGTCAGAACTGAGGGCTAATTTTAGTCCTGGGTGTTTCAGGGGATAAAGGTAGAAAATATGTGAAACCCGCAAATGTAAACTCTCAAATGTTTTTGGAAACATGTATCTGCTATATACATCTGGGATATTAATTATTTAGTAGGCCTTGACAATACCGTTGAACTTCCAGGAAAACTTCAGGTTTTTGAGAGTGCTTCTAAAATCGCCCTTAGAATGTTTTGCCAGGCGCTTTAGGCCATAATGTGTTAAGCCATTATTCGAAAGGGTATATTGTTAGATTAGTTTACAAATCCAAATAAATGTTTTTTGGGAACGAATACGAGTGAAACAAATATGTGGTGTTGCTTCCCAATATACAGATTTCCATTGTGGAGCAACCTGTGACAACAAAATGCTATGCCCAAATATGTACAAACATGTGCGGACCCAACATTATGGAACCAACAATGTCAGCTCTTAACTGTGAACGGAGCTTAAACCACAAAAACATATGCAGGCAATCTGATCACCTCACAGCCATGGTAATAACTTACAGCGTGGCCAGTTGAGTCATATTGCTGAAGGTGTACGCCGACACTGTGCTGATGCTGTTGTTGCTCAGGTCTCTGTAGAGGCAACACACATTGCTTAATACACACATTTGGAGGACACACACACTTTGTCGACCACACGAGGATTTAGCCGACGGGAGCGAGCAATGACGGGTACGTACACCAGTAATAGATGCTTCAGGGCCGCCAGCTCCTTGGGCACAGAAGTCAGCATATTACCCTCCAGATAACTGCAAAGGATATGTTATATACATTTGTATTAAAAAAAGAAATAATCCTGCAGTATGCAGAAGCCATGCCTGATACTATCTTAGTGCTGCTATTTTGGTAAAGCTGGACAGTGCTGGCGTCGCTACGTCGGTCATCTGGAGGCAGTATAGTTCTACAGTCAGGCAGATCATCTTCCCCCACGTCTCTAATTTCATCGAGATTGTGCAATATTTTTGTAAAGGATAAAGAATATGTGCATGGAAATATGAGTTATGAGTTCTCCATTAGTATTCAAATCGCCATTGCTTCTGTTACTATGCCAACCGTTAGCACGTCAGTGCTTCAATTATGTTGGAATTAAGTTCATCTGAAATACACACAGTATAATTATGAACTGTGAATGGCATTTAAAAAAACATATTTTTTCCAACTTTTTAGAAGTAATTGCTAAACTGCTACTCATTTTATCAGCTTTACGCTAAAGACTTGCAAGCGAGGTTACGTGTAGGCTATATTTGAAAAGGAAAGATGAAGTCAAAAAGACAATTCAGGTTTTGGATGTTTGGCTTGCGCAGCAATGATGTAAAAACTACATTTAAACACATCTCAGCGGAGTTTGCGACACGCATATAATCTCACAACATGTCACACACGCACCGAGCAGAAGCTTTATGACACACTGGTCCCGCTCGCTTTCTCTCGGGTCAGAAATAGGTCGAGTGGACACTATGATGGAGTGTCTTCTTGCGTCTGATCAATACCTAATCACTGTTATTGACCCCGAGCAGCAGGAGTCATTCCAGAGCTAGGGGAATGGTGACAATTTGCGCGGGCATGTTGTGGTTCACCGTTAGTATGAGGGATTTTTCTCTCCGTTAAAAGAAAAAAAAATCTTTCGTACTATTACCTCGAGCTGCCAACATTATTGCTCTTTTACACCACTATTGCAGCTCTTAGTTAAAAGTGGAAAATAAAGAAATGGAATGACATAAGCTAGGATGGGAAATGTGAGCAGAATTTGCAGTGATTTGACAAATCCTTTATAAAACAGTCATTGGCATTGCGAACTAGTGAATGTTTAGAAAGTAATTTCAAAACATGGACGACAGGTTTGGACATCCAGCTTTCTGTAACGCCCATTCCACTTCCTTGCGGCCAGAAAGTGCAATCCACGCAATTGACATCAACACGAAACCATTTGAAAACATTTTGGCCCTCGCACGTTGATTATGCGTTGTCTGTGTCTGCTAACCATTATTTTCACATACAAAAGCACTCTCAATTACATTTTAAGTGAAAATAATTGCCTTGCTAATGATAAACAGATAAATTATTTTATCAGCCACAAATATGTTTTGGTGGAGGTCAGTTCCTCTTGAGAAGAATTTGGTTCACCCGTCGCAGATTTTTCTGACATTTTATAACGACTCACAAAGGTGTTTAATTTACATCGCCTTGCATTGTGTATATGGTTGGTTCCAAACTATTTTATCGACTACAATCGGTATTAGTGTGTGTTTCGTGCGTGTGTTTGCCAGGAGGGAGTGCATCGGACTCACAGTTCCGTGGCGTCCTTGGGAATGCCCTTGGGCAGCGAGCGCAGCCCTCTGTTGCTGCATCGCACCACGCTGTCTGAGCATGTGCAGACATCGGGACAGCCAGATGCAGGAAGACAGCCGTTATCCTCGACACCTGCAAGACGGAGAGCGAAAGAGACATCGTGGAATCAAAACCAAACCGAGATAAAAAAACATCCAAGTTGTATTTGTATGTGTAAGTGATTTTATTTTAAGCCAACGTGTGCCTTTTTTCCCCCAATAACAGTGCCCATGCAATTTTGGAGTTTGGTGCATTGCTCAACAGGAATCCCCCCCCCCCCTAACAACCAACAGTATCAATCTGAGCACATTTCTTTAAAAAGGGGATGAACGATAAATGATTATATTACCTTAGAGAAACAAAGCATGCTTAAAGAAAAAGAAGAGTTGTTTTATTTTCCCCCATTTATAGATTATAATTGAACATGTGGCTACCAAATTTATCTGAGCATTCCAACATGTGGAGTGTAAATCTATAAAAGCAACCATGGTTAAAAAATAAATAAAATCCACCGGTGCAATAAACCTTTTACACTTGTACTCATGCACATAATGCATTTACCATAGAGAAGATTATATATATGTATGTATATGTTTCATGCGTCATTTTACACATACATATATACGTATATACATACTATATACGTACATACATATATATGATATATATAATCATATCCGATACAGCTCTCTGGTAAATGACTACATATTTATCAGAGGTCATAAGAGTGGGAGAAAAAAAAACGTTTTTTTAACTTGCTTTAGTACTTACTGTATAAGGTTGTTTAAGGCTTTGACCATGCCAATTTAGTTACAGAGGAAGAGACGTTCAAGAAATTTTTGTTTTATTTGTTACTGTATGCCTGTTTTGTTTCATCTAAAGGCTTCCGGCTGCTCTATTCAGGGATACTCCAGAACGGGAACTCCATTTAACAACACAAAGTGCGGATTTAGAGACATTTGAGCTCTGTGATTTCTTCGAGGGTGAATTACAGTGAAGGCAATTATTTGCAAGGACAGAGTTGTCCTGGTAGTTAATCTGAGTGTTTTTGAATTGGTTTTCCCTCTGGTTTTGTTATGTGTTTGGTGCTTTTTTTTATTCTTCACGCTCCTGCAGCAACTTAATCCTACACGGTGGGATCAATAATCTTATTTTATCTCAGATAAACTGAATCTGATAAGATAGCCCAACACTTCTGGGCTGTGTGACAAGACACCCTCCCCTACGCACATGCACAGACAAATAAAATCACTTCAGATGCATGCAAGCTAGCACAGCAAGCAAAGCATGCTTACAAGCACACGGTCGCAACCAAAAACACATGGCGGGCTGTACGGGAGTCCAACACTCAAGAGTTAGGAAGGATCGAAGCCCAGAGCATTGTTCTTGGCTGAGAAAGGCTTCCATTTGCTCGTATGACACACACACTCACATAATCACACATTTGCTAACGTCGCGCTGCTGGTTGCATTATGACAACACTTGAACTGTGCTTTGAATAGAGTTAAAACTGTAATGAAGGATAATGAGGAGGCCACTGTGCCAATAATAACGCAACTTGAGGTTCTCTGTGTGTGTGTGTGTGCCTGGGTAAAGAGACACTTGAAATGAGTTTATATTTAGTGGTCATTCTTTTTGTGCATTGTGATGTAACTGCGAGCCATACATTTTGCAGTATTTAGTGAAATTCAAGCAGGACAAATTTCACACTGCTTGGACAGAAACTGACTGTTGGCTTAGAAACGAAGTAATTAGGCCATTTACAGAGATTAAGGAACCAATAGAGTCAAAACAGTTATGGTATTCACTCAGATAATGTTTAGATTCAAGGAGTGCTTCACCCCATTTAAAGTTGGTGTTCCTTGTGAATAGCCATTTCACGTGGGTAAATTCCCAGTGATGTGCAGTGATATAACTTTCTTTCACATCTTCTTGTCTTTGTAGGCATCGGCTGGTATCAGTCTGACAATATTACGTTTTCACAGAATCAATACGATTACAGTTCCAAAACTGAATATTTTATTTGCGTGTATTATTTTAGCAAGAAAAAAAATCAACTCAAATTCTCAGAATAAAATCAAAATAGTAGTAGTACAAGTACTTATTTGTAAGAAAACGTTTCTTCTCTGCTCTATACCGCTTTAGTAATGTTTACTAATTGTGACAAGAATATGAGCCTGCCTAGACACAGGTTAGCACATCTGCCTCACAGTGCAGAGGTCGCAGGTTCGAGTCCGGCTCCGGTGGAGTTTGCATGCTCTCCCCATGTCAGCGTGGGGTTTCCACGCTGGTTTCCTCCCACATTCTACATACATGCATGGTAGGCCAATTGAGCTTTCCAAATTGCCCGTAGATGTGAGTGTGGATTGTTATTCGTCTTTGTGTTCCCCGCGATTGGCTGGCAACCAGAGTTCAGGGTGTCCCCACCTACTGCTCCAGCGTGTCCGCCATCCTCGTGAGGATCAGTTCAGATAACTGATGGGGACTTTTAAACTTGTAAACGGATGGACCATGCATAATCCGGAGTCGAGCCAGCAACCTTTTGGATGCTGGGCACCCACTCTCCACACTCAATGATACAAGCCACGAAAGTACCAGCACTCCTCAGATCAAACCCACCCAATGATTAAAATAGTGTTTGAACGTGCAATAAACCACTCCGAGCCTTTACATGACTTCATGTAGTCAAATCTTACACCAACGGTTTACCAAAGCCAAACGGGCTAACGACTTTCCAAGCTGATCTTTAATAAAAGCTTGTAGCACAGGAAAAGATCAGAAGAGTGATTCCAAGTAAATAGAATGACGAGGAAGGCAGCAGCGTAGCGTTAAACTTGGCCACCGAAACGAGCAGCCCCGGTGGCGATGGGACGACATTGTCGCGGTAACGGCAGCGTCAGAGCGGGAACCACAAAGTGATGTCATGTCATTATTAGAGGCTGCTGGCCAGCGGTTAGCGATCACGCTGGCCTCACTATACCCTGCAGAGGATGTGGGACGTGCGAATGGGCCGCCGTATTTCCAAAATAACAACGCGACTGAGAGAACTGCATGAGGCGCAGGCCTTGAAAAACTGACGTGCGCATCTGGACGCTTGGTTAAAGGATGACGTATTGAGCACTGAACCGCTGCCCAGTTTGTTCAAGTTGAGACTCACTGGCACAACATGACATAATGTGAACAATTACACCCTGATCATTTCAATTCTCTTTCCTCTCATGAGAATTTCATCTTTTTTTATGAATTATGACCTCAAAATGTTCCAGCGTAAAGAAAACAGTGACAACTGTGATATGGTATTTGTTTTGTTTGTGAATTAGTCATTTGACCGCCAGCACTCGTGGCAACAGACTTGACTTCTTGTGTGGCAGTTTTAACAAATTTGAAAAGAAATAAAAAGAAAGACTGTCAAAAAAAAACCCCCTGAAATTGTTGAAAATTTCATACAAATGATATATCAACATATTAATGCCGTAATCAATACTTTAGTATTTTACTGTGTCTGTTGCCGCTAATGATGTTTTAAATCATATTACTGTATCTACACTTTGTTGCATTAGGAACTCTGACATTGAGGGACATTGCAATCTATTTTTCCAAGTGGTAGGTTGGAAAATGTCAAATCCTCGTGTACCATTCCACAACTTTATTTGTTTTAATTTATCCATAGCTACGACCGCTCAAACGTCCTTGCAAGATGTGGAAGAGCACAACCTCAGATGAACCGTGAGACAGCTTGAAACGGGTGTAATTCAAAATCAATAGTGATGATTGTTTTGTGGACACTCATTAATTAATAAGCCTAAGGAGGTCCCTGCCCCCTGTTTACAATCAGCAAACACCTCAATACAAGATTCAGCACCTAAGCTGAAAAAGCCGGCTAACGTGGCAAAGATTCTGGTGGATATGAATTTTTGCAATTAGTATGAAGTTGTGGTAGAGGGTTGAGGATTACGTTCTGATGCCACCCCCCCTCCCTAACTCACATGTATGTCTCAGAGCTAACGTGTGGCCTCACCATCACATGTGAAGTCGGGGTTGGCCACGTCCTGGATGGGGATCTCCTTGAGGAAGGCGGGTCTCTGACAGCGAGGGTTTCCACTCACCACTCTGGTCTTCTTCAACCACTGACCCAGCCAGGTCAAGTGACAGTCGCACACGTAAGGGTTGGACAGGAGGTTACTGCAAAAACACACGGAACAAAATTAGCGCATGGGAGGTTATGCTGTCTTCCTTCTGTATTGTGTAGTTTGGCTTTAAAGACGAAGGACCATGAAGAAATATTTTGCGCTCGTACCCGCAAAAGTCAAATCAACCGGACTAGAGATGCACCGATCCGATATCTGGATCGGGTATCGGCCCCGATATCAACAAAATAGATGGATCGGGTATCGGAAAATACAGCCGATCTGTGAGCCGATACTTTCCTTAATCTATTGGGACGCGGGCTACGTCATACGTCAGCAGCACGTGTGCCGCATGCCACGAGAGTTTTCTAAACAAACGCAAACATGGAGCGAACGTTCGCTTCTCTTCCCCGGGTTGCCAAGCGGACGTCAAACCCTGCGCGTTCGCTTCTCTTCGGGTTGCTAATGGGACGTCAAAGGCTGCGTGTTCGCTTCTCTCCCGGATGGGGGGGGGGGGCGGATGCTAATCGGATGTCAAACGCTGCGTGTTCGCTTCTCTTCCGGGGGGGTGTTAATGGGACGTCAAACGCTTTGTGTGGCGGGCTCCATCTAGTGTGGAAACTGAGAAGCTGAGCTCAAGCTTCTTGTGCGGGCCATATTCAATTATGTTTTCAGAATTTGCTGCGGGCCAATAAAAACTGGACCGTTAGTTTGGACACCCCTAATTTAGAGCAAAGAACTGTGTAGTCTGCCTGATGCCATTGGCTTTGGTCTTTTCTGTTCCACATGTAGCGTTATGTAGCTTGTTAAGTCAACCATAATATCGGATCGGTATCGGGTATCGACCGATACGCAAAGCCACGGCATCGGTATCGGTATCGGAACTGAAAAAGTCGGATCGGTGCATCTCTAAACCGGACCCTTCGTCAGTTTTGATTTCAAAAGAAATCTTTGGTGCACTGACCCGACACGACAAAGACTAACAGAAGGGACAGCAACAGCAAGCAAGCGAGAGAAAGCCTTTCTCAGTTGCTATGAGCGGCAGAATTTCAATGTTGACTTTACAACACTGAAAATTACTTAGGCACCAAGGCACATTTAGTCGTAAACACAAATACATTTAGATGGAAGTGTATGGTGGTGTTGGTGGGCAAGAAGGAGGGGGGCAAAGAGGGAATAAAAGAGGCCTGGAGAAAAAGGTTATCATTCATTTTCTATTCATTTTGTGAACTAAATAAGGCAGAGATAAGCAGACCAGGCGAACCAAACCGAAAAAGAAGCAAAAGAAAAGAAGGTTATCATATTCATTTTGATGAGTTCTCATAGCGTTTTGTTGCCTTTCCGACAGCTCATGTGATATTTACGGTAAGGCATATTAAACCTGAGGGAGGAGGGAGGGAGAAGAACGGGTTTGGCAGCTGGGATCTCCTGAGACAAAAGTTCATCTTGAAAAATGAATGATGGGTCAGCTCAACTGTTTCGCACTGGCTCAGTTTGTGCTGCCGCTTTGGGGAAATTTGTTACCATGGCTACAGTAATACAGTAAACAAGCCACTGAGTTTCTTGCAACATTGTCGTGTTGAAAAATGTATTATTGTTGCTGATAACTCTGCTAGACACCAGACGTCTGTTGCTTCTAAACAACTACCTCTAATCTTCGCTCTTCAATGTTGCTGCCTAGTTTTAATGCACAAATTATATATTACTTTACAAGCAAAGGACATTTGAAAACAAAAGGTGTATCAACATATATAATAAGAAAAGTATTTACAAGCATACGCTCCTTTACGTCCGACTGTTTTTTAAAAAAATTATATTCTAAGGCAAACACACCAGAAGAAGCAGCACAATGCCCATTGGGTTGAAGCAAATGTAATTATTTCAATATTGGATGTTTTAATTAAGTAGATGATAAAATGCAATTTTCTTTATTACAAAAAAACACCTTTTCAAATTTTATGGGCCTGAAAGCGATCAATCGCATTTCCATTTATTTTAAAAGCTGTTTTCAACAGACTTTTAAATTCTGGCTACGACAATTCAGCACTACGCTTAATATTGCATTATGGGCCGCAATGCTAAAGTTGCTGCTAGATCTTAGGAGGGCCACTGATTTCTTCATTTCCTCACACTGAATTGACTACCACGTGTGGCGCCCCGACCTCAGCAAAATCACTTCCTTCCCCTTTTTGACATGTTAATCTTTTAATTAAAATGACACACTCTACTGGAAAACAAGGCGTTAAAGGGGTGTGTGGGTTGGTGGGCGAGGAAGCTTCAAAATAATAATAAAAAAAGATACATAGAAGCAGATACGGAAATGATAAGGAAATGAGCAAACAGGCCTTCCACAACAATTGCCCTCAATTCTTTCATGGCACACAATACGTGCCAATTAAATATGAACAAGTTTGACGCAATGCTATGCACAAAAAAGACGGTCATTATTCATCTGTTGCAGCCGTTCTCCAGAAAATTGTACGTTGCAGCTCAAGTTTATGCAGCAATGGGTATTTGTCCAACCTCCCTGTCAAAACTTGAGTCCAAAATGGAATGAGGTAGAACCTTGAATTGAAATTGACAGCTATATGAGCTTCTGTTGTTTTGAGGGCAAGACTTTTATAGTGTGGTATGTGTTCACAGTAAGAAATAAAGATCAACTTGTGAGCTTTTACTGCACTGATGTTATTTACAACCTTCACGTGTACAGTAGGTGGTCAGAAGATGGAGGACAAGAGGTAATGGCATCTTATTCGCTCCCTCATAATCGCAACGGGGAACATGGCTCGCCTTCAGATACAATTACATGAAAATAGCTCAGGAAATAAATGTCCATACATTTGAAGTTCTTCCAAAAATGACAGTGTCAATAATCTCAGTTTCTTGGACCTACAAAATAGATTGTAGATTGAAGATAGACAGCTCATTGATTGCCAACATTATTTCTTATTTGCAACAAACCATCTAATGTTGTAATATTTGATCACCTGTCAATGTCGGGGATGCAGAGCAGAGCAATTAAATGCTCTCACTCGATGGCAGACGTTACAAATCACGTGCATATCCACTTTTGTGACATTTTCATACAATGTTTGACTTTTTAAAAATATAAAATATCTACTTGTGACACTGCCTAAAGCGATGGGAGGATAAAAACAAACATGACTCACATTGTCGAGAGGGAGTGTAGGGTGGCAAAGGCTCCCGGGGCGATGCTGGAGATCCGGTTGTCATACAGCGACAGCAGACGCACTGAGCTCAGGCCCGTGAATGTCGTGTTGTCAATGCAACTGATCTGGTTGCTCCGCAACATTCTGGAGCACGGGTAATAAATCATAAAAATGAATCTCAACTGTCAATTTGACATGAAAAACAACATATAATTCAATGCAAATACAACTCGGCTAATGGGGGGGGGGGGGTAATTTGTTGGGAAAATATTTGCACTGGAAGATTATTACTTCCACTCATGCATTATGAAGTATTTATAGAAACACACGGCTGTCAGGCCGTGACAGACAATACTTGGATTAATATAGTATATGACAAGGGTTGCTTGTCAAACACCAAACTAATGCTCAACATTCACATGTTTATACTCCTATCTCAAAATCAAACATCAAATTTTAAACCAGTCTTTGTCAAAAGAGCTTTATGTATGTCTTGGCAACAAAACATCTACTTTGAGTGGATTAAATAGCATTATACGATCTGACTGGTCCCTTAAGGACAACCATATGGAGTCTTTCCCGTGATATCAGCCGCGGTCGTCACGTGGGTTGGGGCTAATCAAGTTAGTTAGCAAACTGCGGGGAGGCTAACCGAGTTAGCTTGGCTAATACTGTAACACGGAGCCGCTTAACATGAGACAGAGACGGTTTTGATGCCATTAGAGAGTCATTAGCCCGCATATATATATGATAGCATTAGCTTGTCATTACTCTGGATGTACAGGCGACATTAGCTTGGCTCATGATTCTGTGCACTATCAAGTAACGCCCTAATTGGATGCTAGCCAGTGGGTGGTTAAATGAGGCTGTCATTAGCTTTGATTTCAGGGTGGGTGAATAAATTGCCCCACAGTATCAGTTACTAACACAAATCAAAACGGCATTTAGGCTATAAAAGCCAACAATTAATGCACATTTTAATAGCATCCTCTGCTGGAGCTTGGATTCCAGAACATTTTCTTTCTCAGTGCTGCATAAACACGTCCAATCATCCTTCAAATGTTGCGCGTTTATCATGTTTACGAGCATTCTTCCACCATATTGGTGCACACACGTCAACCAAGTTATAACTAATGTGTTCCATTGTTGTTTCCAAATCCAGAATTGTTCGTTTTTTATGTGGTTAGGAACCGAGCCGTGCCGCAAATAGCGAAAACCTGTGAATAATTAGCATAGGATTTACTATAAATACTGTTGTAATGATAGTAATTGTTTGATTATATATCCAATAGATGCCACAAAATGGTGCCAAAGCACTACTTTTGTGTCAATGAAGATCGACATAATTTCTTAGCCTGAGGATATAAATAAAAATATGCTGATATGCTCGGGGGGTACACTTACAGAGTTTTCAGTCCAGTGAGGCCTCTGAACATTCGTCCCTGCAGACCCGTGAGCTTGTTGCCAGTCAAGAGAAGCTCCAGAACCCCAGACGCTCCATCGAAAGATCCTTCGCGGATTTCTCGCAGCTTGTTATTGCTCAGGTTGCTGCAACAAAGAGGTCAACATGAACAAATTTATCTTAAAAATGAAACATCAATGACAAGACTGTTGACAGTGTGATCTTGAAAACCGAAAAGAATAATTACGTAACACCAAAATCATCTGCCAAAAAAAAAAAAAGACGCCATAGCTTTGTGAAAAAGAATGTATGAATGAACAAAAAATTTAATCAAGAATTATAATGAATGAATGAACAAAAAAATAATCAAGAATTATATACAGATTGTATTTTTACTCATGGGTGGAGCACTTCTTTAAGATGAGGAATTCCATTTGTCACAGAGTCAATTCTTATTACACTTCTCGTATTGGACTCATCAGATTGCGCAGATGTACCTCCTGTTGCATCTCGACAACCTGAGGATTTCGTATTGCGTTCTCACTATCATCTGACAGGTAACGACAATCTATCTCCCTGCAAAAATTAAAAATGAAAAGCCGCAGAGACAATAACTCCAGATGATGTCTATCACAACCCGTGCGGATCTTCGAGGAAACCCGCGGGAGCTGCTTCTTATCGGCGCCGTGGGAGTGGAAGAGGATGAAGAACAGACGGAAGGAATTGAGAAGAGCAAAATGGAAATGAGAGCGGAGCCAATCTGTATTGTTGGCGACACTGCTAGATGGTTAGCAATTTCCTCTCCAATAAATCAACTTGTTTTTTTTTCTGCACGCACGTTGTAGATAAAGCGCAGTTGTAAATCTGAATCGAAGGCCAAGCCTCTATTTTCGCTTAGTATTGGCTTCCTCCTCTCCATCTCTTCCTGGCTTGTTTTCCGCCTCTCGTCAAATTTCCTCTTCCTGAACTTTTTTGGTCCCACCTATTCTGTCCCCATTTTCCTCCTCGTGTTCTCTCCCAAGCACATATTTTGCCGTCCGACTATATTCCAATGCTAACCCACCAGGCAGGGCAATACGTACATACAGTGTAAAATGCACGTCTTTGCGGTTGGCGGACATAATGAGCAGTTAGTCTCTCCCCTGTATGTGGCCAAATCCTATATGTCGCTTGGGAGAGCAGAGCTAATGTGACGGAAAGCAAATATTTGCTCTTTTTCTCTTAGAAAAAAAAGCACATTTGTGTCTACCATTCCTCCTTGTTACAATTTGCATAGTGTAATGAAGTTTCGCCATCGGATTCATCATAAAGTCCCTCACCAAGTGTACACAATGAGGATTCTGTTCACTTGGCAATCTGGTAGGATTTCATACAAATACCACTGCACCATTGAAATGGATCTAATCTACATTTGATTGGCAATGATTTTGTCTGATTCTAAGGACTCTAAACAAGCTTAACAAAATGTAAACTCGATACAGTTGCCAATAATTCTCATATGCCACTGCATAATACAACCACAATAATAACTACCGTATTTTCCGCACTATTAGGCGCACTTAAAAAAACGTACATTTTACTCAAAAAAACACAGTGCGCCTTATATATGGATCAATTGATGAATTTGTTTATCCATACTGGTTGTACACAGTGCTCTGCCAAAATGTTTCAGTACGTTTTAGTACGACTAGTAAATTACAAGGTCGCATCGCTTCCCAACATTACGGCAACTGTCGTCAGGGGGCGTCACCGAATAGCTGTTGTACCCGCGAGGCTATTTCATTTCAAATTAGGCTGCTCCGTTAATGTTTCGAGTAAATTTACGGATTGATATAGAAGGGAAACATAGGTAAGCAGTACCAATGTGTTAGATCGAACTTTAGTCAGTTCCGATCATTTTATAGGAGACCGTTTGAGAAACGCGATTGTTTACACTTTGCTGAGGCTCATGGGGGTCTGCGACCTGAGGCTCATGGGAGTTTGCGGGTGGCTAATGCTATAATAATAGCTGCTTTACGCACAAGGCTATTTCATGTCAAAATAGGCTGCTTTGTTAATGTTTTGAGTAAATTTACGGATCGATATGGAAGGGAAACATAGGTAAGCAGTACCAATGTTAGAGCGAACTTTAGTCAGCTCTGATCATTTTATAGGAGGTTGTTTGAGAAACGCGATTGTTCACAGAGGCCTCATTGGTTATTGGCTAGTGGATGCATACCGGAACCCGAGTCAACCTCAGTTTGTTGCAGTATAGCTTCTATTTTATGCGCCTTTTAATCCGGTGCGCCCTATATATGAAATAATTTCTAAAATAAAAAAATCAATGAGGGTGCGCCTTATAATCCAGTGCGCCTTTTGGTGCGAAAAATACGGTATATGTACAGTGATGCATTGACATACAGGTTTAATTTGTTCCGGAACCTCACGGGTACACTGAAACATTCATTTGTAATCTGTTTCCCAATAAAGAAAATAGCTCTCGTTAATAATGTACTTTGGAAAAACAAACTGCAATAATTAAATCGAATATATGAATGAAATACAACAGTTGACCACTTGGGGTGCAATATAACAGTTGCACAGGCAAAGGAGAAGAGTTTCACAACTGATATTGCTGCTAAACTGCAGTAATATTAGTCATTTTATGCAGAGGATAAATACATGTCTGCCTGTGAATACTTTTATATTGTCTGTCTACATGTGTTGCTGCAGTGTGCATAGTCAAACACTGCTTAAAGCCTTATAGCACTACTACGATAGATTTTTTAGCCGGTCTATGGTGTTTCCCATTCCATACGTCTCCTCAGTATAGAGTAACACGGGCGGAACAATTGTTGAAACGGCCGACAGGGAACAGCTCCCTAATTTACATAATAATGAGCCGTCCCCTGAACTAGACAGATAACATTGCTCCGTGCGTCTGCGGCTGCCTTAACAAACACATATAGAGCAAGTTGCGCGGACCTCGAGAATTATCACACTGCTGCCATTGCACGCATCAAGACGTGAAGCGACAAGAGAAAGAAAATAGTCGTCTATTGCCCAATAGGTAAGGCCTTCACTACTGTCAGATAAATGCATCCTTTTTGACAACCACAATATATCATCAGGCGTCATCATTCAGTTAAGGAAATAATGACCTGGACTTCTTATGTTAGGTTACGTACAAAGAGTCTCTGATTTTTATGGTCTTTTATTGATTAGGGTAATAGATAGGTAAGGTAGAATAGTAATATTATAGTATCGTATTATAATAAGGTGATAATATTTTTAAAAATGCACATGATCTACCATATTCAAATTGTGTGAGAGGAGATGCCATATAGCTGGGAGCAGTAGCTAGGTACTGTAGCAATGCATGAGCAAATGTTTCATGGTAGCAAATTTCAGACCATGTTCTGGTGTAAAGTAGGTGGAATATAAACTAGGTAGAATATAATGGATGGATTACGTCAGATATAGTTCAAAAAAGCAATTTGTTTCAATAATTGTAGCAGAGATTTTACACGCCAAGCCATTTCTTTGGAAGGTGAATGTTTTATTTATCTCTTTTTTTAAAAAAAAGTCATACTATTTTTTGTCATCGGAATGGGAGATTTGACTTTCCAAAGCGGACCTCAAACCAACATGGACAAGACTTAATAGAACCGTCAAAAAATGTCAGGAATGAAACTGCAGACCTGCACAAAGTGTGAATGGCTCCAACTAAAAAACACCAACAAAAGGCTTGGTGAGAAGGTAACGGCTATCTGCACCAAAGTGGTCAACCAATCGTCCTTGGCCTGAAAGATTTCCTCTCGTGATGAGAGGATCTCACCTCGTGACGAGAGGTGAAAAAAAGTTCCATTACATTGAAGCATACGTACATTTTCCTCATGTTCGGAAGCTTCTTGAACATCCCCGTCGCCTCCAGTACAGCAATCTCGTTGTCGTTCAGCCTCCTGCGCAAAAAGACAATTTGAGTTGGTCAGATGTCACAAAGTCCATCTTTCAAAGTCAACAGTCTTAAAAAAGAGGTTAAAAGGCCTTTAGTGACTCCTCAAACGTTAAGCCGAAGCGAGGTTGCTAATTTAGAGCCGAGGGTGAAAAAAAGACCAGGAGAGACAACAATGAATCATTTCTATGGGGTCATGAATACCGACAATGCGCCAAAGAGACATCTGTTGTATTGAGGCTATTCTTAGTAAAAGCCTATTAAAACAATCAACTTTACGCATGCTTGTCTGTTCAGTTTGCTACTTTAACACAACCGAGGTCATAATTTGGCATGAAAGGCAACTTAATCACACTATAAACTCTGCGAGTGTATTTAGAGAAAATATTCTCACCAATAAATTCTTTAATGTTACAGCAGGTGCAAAGAAAAAACGACAATTATATTTTAAGAAGGCAGGTTATAGGGGCCATTGGCTTTTGTGGATGAATGTTTTAAGAGTGAAGTCATTTTACGGAAAAGCATATGCGTGAATGATGGATGTGTGTGAAATTTCCAAGATGCATTGATTTAGAGGAGACGATATTTTATAGATGATTCCAGTGGCATGAACTTCATTTTCCTATGATAAATGATACAGGCATGAATCGTTAACATTTTCTGGCCAATACGAAGATAACGGGGAAATGTTTAGTCATCTTTTTGTCCAATTTGAGTTTCGAAACTTTGTAACGTCTTTGGGAAAGCTTGCCACATAGAAAACAAACAACGTTACATGATGATATTTTTTAAATTGCCCCCAGCTAATATTCAGGGAAAATCCTGTTTTGTTTATATTCATATAAACCGCATTGGACATAACATGTTTAAGCAACGCTTTCCCCCCACCAAAGTCTGTTTTCTCCATCAAGTCCACCATTCGGCATTCATTTGACTTCATCTTCTATTTATGCAGATCATGTGATTTATTCATATATGTATGACTTTCACATTGTTTCCTGCATTTGGCAAATTCCTCTTTTCCAATGTATGAGAGAAAATTTCTTATGCTTGAGATTATTCACCACGATATTTGTGAAGAGGTACTTGCATCCAAATGATGGAGACAACACTGTGGTTAAGGTTCTTTGTATTCGCAGTTGTATTCTCGGACCAGCAGGGGTGTTCTTCTCCAAAGTTTTTTGGGCTTTTGTTTGATATTGCTCATCTTTTTGTTTCTCGACATCACTGCGCTTTGTGGCAACCCGTTGTTCCCTTTATGCGTAACTCTAAGGACTCAACTTCATCACATATTGCATCGATGTGCTTACATTTCATGTCATTCTTTATGTTGAACGGCTCTGCTGAATACTAAGCGGGGCGCCGTCTTATTATAATAATCCCCTATCAGCCCCCAGTAGAAGCTGAACACAGAGCCACAATACTTTAAGCCTGCTCACAATGTAATCAGGATCTCCCTGTTGCATATTGCTCTCTATGCGCCATCCCATTTATCACTGCAAAAAAAAAAATATAAGGGACTGTTCAGTATGCTAGTGTGAGACTTGCCGGATGTCACGATGGCTCCTTTGGGTTCTTGTAGCGAGATGGAACACATCAATGAGAACCTTTTTTTTTTTCTCTTTTAAAAACAGGAGCTAAAACCAAAATAGGAAAAGGGAAGATAGCGGCACGGCAAGATTAAGAGAGTTTTGTATTGATTTATTCCTACAGGTTATGTGAGGTGTCCTGTGGAAATTTAATATCATGTAAAGTGAATTCAGAGATTTGCTTTTAAATAAAGTGGAACCTTGATATAATGGACGGTAAAAAGTCCACTCAAAAGGGTAGTACAGTACTTTCAAAATCAATTTGCCAATGCTTGCCTTGGTCTATCATTATAGACCGACCGACCAAACTTTCTCCTCGACATCGCCATCTACAGGCTTGGCATGCATACTACAATGACGCTTATCGTTTCCATGCCATACATTGTTTTGCAAATGCACATGCAAATACAAAAATATAATCAACAAAATCTTTTGTGCGACTACTTACAGGTCGGTAGTGTGTTCCGGGATATGCGAGGGAACGCGGGTCAGTTTCAGGTTGGAGCAGTCCACCATGGTGCCCTCGCAGCGGCATTTGTCGGGACAAACAAGGTCCTGGAAACACTCGCCGCTCAGTCGGCTGCGATAGTCTTCTTGACCTGTTGACAAGTGAGCGGCAAAAGGTGACTCGGGAAAAAAAAGGCAGGTTCAAATTACTGACAGTTTAAGTGCACAGATTTGCTTGGTTTTACCAGCTTTGCCGTCCTCCATTTGTTTATTTCCTTGGAAATTCTACATTTGTATAAAATGCATACCAACCTGCACATTTCAATGTTCTTGTCTATCACCATGGTAAAGTTTGCTCTTCTCATGAGCAAAATATATTTTAATAAAGTCTCTGGCCTGCCACAAAATTACGCTGCTTGTTAGGGAAAAAGTAAGGAAAGCAGTTAAAGAGTTAAACTTTTTTGTTTTTTTTAAGCGAAAACACAAAGCTCATTAGTTGTTCCTTTAGTGGCAATAGAAGAGGGTTCGGAGGTTTTAAAAGGGGCGCTGGGATGAGCCATGCTAGCCCTGAAGCGCTGCCGTACGACCATTTTGAAGCAGGAGCAGGTGTGTGGCGGATCTGAAATCTCAGTGGACATGTCGTGCAATAATTAACAGCACAAAGTGGCAATCCTCCTGTTTATTACTTATTTTTAAACGTTCCCATCTCAAGCCAGTTCTATATCAGATCGTCATTACTTCTTTTAACAGTACACAGCGCAGTCATCTAAAACACATTCATATTAATTGACGCCAAGATTTCCTCATTTTTGTCCTTGATTAGAAAAAGAAAATGATGCTTCCCAATGCATACTAACAAAAGTAAAAGTTTAAAACAACAAATGCTGAAGTATGATTCTTTTCCATTGCAAAGTTCTCGTCTGGTTTTAGTTCTTGAATTTCCTTAATGGGAAATTCACTACACACCACTTTGAGTACGTCGGTCAATCACACTGACAAACAATGGAATGGGCAAAACAACATTTTTCCACCTGTAATAAGATCCTCAATTAAAGGTTATAATGACTTAAAGTCCCTGTAGAGTGAAAAAAAAATCCTCTAAATTTGACACACCACAACACAACTCTCCTAAATTTGAATGATGAAAAACCTTGATAGTGTTAAAAAAAAACTTGGAAAATGGATGCTATTTCATCTTGCATTTTTCTCGCAACATTGTGCAATGATGCTTGAGCTGCAAGCCTTTTCATGCTCTCAGGAAGGCACGGCAGCGGAAAGCCCTGGTCCACTCAATTCTGCACCTTTGCGACATGCTCGCTCATGGTCGACAACGAAGCTATGCCAGCAAACTATCCAAACTGAAGATGCATTTCCGGGGTGTAAACATATCGCAACTGCACAGGATAACCGCTGATGCGAATGGTCAAAGAAATTTTGCATACTGTGCCTGTGTTTGGGCTATTTAATTTTTTATTTTTTTGCAATGTAGTATCCGGTTTTGTAAAGCATCATGCAGTGTAAAAGGGACAATCATGTCAGACCTTCATATATATGACGTGTTTTATTGCAACATTGATCATCAGTTAAGGTTCCGAGTCACTTAATCGGCCAGTAGACGAAGGCGAGCGTGTGCCGGGCGGTCCCTGGCGCTTGACGGAACCATGTGATGCCACAGCAGGCGGGGCCACATGGTTAGATCAAGCACAAGAGACAGCTGCACGAGCCAATCAGAGTGCAGGTCCACACAGGAGGCAGGGCATGGAGGGGAAGAGGGGCAAGGGCGGCAAACAGAGAGTGGGAAGAGAGGATGAGGTCCAGAATCGTCCAGGGAGGAAGAGGAGGTACAAGGAGAGGGCAGCCAGAACCAGTTTCAGGAGTGACCATAGGCTCCAATGTTATTACTCTAAATGAGCGGTACCACCATCCTGACCAAAAAGCAGCAGTGGGATAGTCTTCTTTTAAAATACAAGATTTTAGTCCTGCCATCAATATTATTGTAAGCCACTGTAACTCAGTTTGGAATTTGACACTCATTTTTGCTCAAATAGGACCATAACAATCATGACTGGGGCAAACGTTCTATATTTGAAACATAATAGTATGTACATACAAGTGAAAAATTATGTGATCTAATATGTAGAAAAGTCCAAAAAATAAATAAAATGAAAAACAACAACATGGCAGAAGCCAACTGGACTAAAAAAAATATATCATTGTGTGCGCTTACCTGTGCAACGAAACTTCTTGCCCTTGACTTGGCTGATGCGCTTGTTGGCCAGCCTTCTTGGGTGGCTGCAGCGCGCCCCGCTGGTCTCGATGGGGTTGTCGAACAGAAAGTCGGCAAGCCATTTGAGGTGACAGTCGCACATAAAGGGATTCTGAGCCAGATGACTGTAGTGGAGAGAATGCATTTGTCACCATCTGCTTTCTTTATACCGCTGCCTGGTAACTGCTTTAGCCAAGTGCCAGGATTAGAGGTACAAAGGCCAATGCCAATTTGTGAGGAACTGCTCAACATTCTAATAGAAAACAAATTCATGCGTTGACTTCATTAGGTGTACCTGCATTTGAGAAATTGCACAACAGCTATTTTGACGAGACGTAGCTCGTTGCTCAATGTTCAGTCCTGGTTCTGCTTGAATTCTACTTTTTTTTTTTCGACAAGAATAGTGACAGGGTAGACAAGACCCTTAACTGGTTCCTATCCTATTTATCAAATAGGTATTTATCTGCCGATGATTTTCAGAGTTTGTCAAGCGTTCTTATGGTGTTCCTCAAGGATCAATCTTATGGCCCATCCTTTTTGAGCTCAGCAGTTGAAATGATGCATAAGTAAATCAAATGTATTTACCAGGTAATTAAAAATAAATTTGTTACAAACGGTGTCTGAAGAAGTTTACTTTTTTGAAAATGGCTTTTATCCACATTTTGCATGATCAAATCAAAACTTGCTGTGTCTAAATATAAGTTGTCCACCGCTGACAAAAAAAATGGGGAGGCGGGGCTAGTCACAAATTAAGGTGTGTTTTGTTAAAACATGAGTTTGTAAGCACTTACAGAGTTTTGATGGATCGCAGTGGTGTGAAAAGTCCTTTACTGATGGTTTGTAACTTGTTGTCATACAGTGACAGCAGGTTGAGATTGTGCAAGTCCTGGAAGGTGTTGACGCGGAGACAGTTGATCTTGTTGGCGTTCAGGAGGCTGAAAGAAGAATTGATGGATTTAAAGATTCAACTACATTCATGCTTGCTGAGGATTCAGATTTTCTTTTGAAAAGCATTGTTAGACTGTTAAAGCGAGGTAGGAGATAAAATAACGGGCGATATAACCTTAGTCTCTACCAATGAACACACCTGAATGTGCAGAAAAATTACCGTCTGGATCGGCTCATTCTCATTGTCTTTGCTTGACTTCACTTTATGGGGGAAAAGCCCCAGAACATTAGCTGTTTCTGCTGGAGGACTGCAGCGTTTGCAAGGACCATATGTCACATTTATATTGAATTATTTATTTGGACCAGGTCCTGCAACGGTGCTGGAGTTTTGAATGTCACCCCCGCTTGAATTCATTGGAAACACACTTGTGTTATTTTGTCAAACTGCATCATTAATATTGTTCAATGTTGATGCACACAATGGAGTACAGACGTAAAGATATTTTCAATGTCTATTTTTTCTGATTCAAAGTCAGTTTTAGCCCATGATCTTTGTATTTGTGAACCCTTTATAAAGATAAGAGTACTTACAGTAGCTGCAGGGACACCAGGCCATCAAACAATCCTTTCGGTATCTCAGTGATCTTGTTGCCATACAGGACCCTGCATGGGACAGTTATCAATGACGCAATTTAGGCGATAATGTTCATTCATTATTCGTCTGCGGTTTTGCTTCTGAAACCATATACCGTAATTTTCGGACTATAAGTCGCGTTTTTTTTCATAGTTTGGGTGGGGGGAGGGCGACTTATACTCAGGAGCGACTTATATACATATATATGTTTTGTTTTTTTCACTTTTTTGGGCATTTTATGGCTGGTGCGACTTATACTCCGGTGCGACTCATAGTCCGAAAATTACAGTATATAGAACTTTAAAAAGCACTTGATTAACATTTTGTTGAATTAAAAATGCAATGCAGTGTACGTGAAGGATATTGCTGCATTATAGGTCTCTGGCAGTGTCAATTAAAAATAAGCATTATTATATGAATAAAAGCAGGTTTAAAGACCTAGCTTGTCTTAAAAATATTTAATATTTTCTCTCTGCGGCCATTGTTTTATCTCCTTTGATGATCCAAATCTGCGGTTTGATGTAGCGTGCTCTAATCCTGCCGCACACGCGACCATTCACACCACTCGAGTGATTTCAATTTTTGTCCCATCACGCCTCAGCTCGCCTCCACTGACAGAGGCCACGTCTTAATGTCTGTGTGTGTGTGTGTGTGTGTGTGTGTGCGTCACTCGTAACACCCAGCAGAGGATTCACCTTGCCTGCCCTTTCTCGTCCGTCTGTCCGTCTCGTTTTCACGCTGCAGATTGATTCAAATTAAACTGTCCTTCATGTTCTTATCGCACTCGGCCCTCTTAGAGACACGCAAACAACACACACACTAGGTGATTACACGCACAAACTGAGCCACACAAATCAATGTGTGTGTCCTTTCCCCTTTGGGTGTCAGCCACAATATTTGGATTTGTTAAATGAGTGAAAATACAATTACATCGCTGCGTGACGGGCTGCGCTTTTGGTACTGCACTTGGGCATTGAATGGTGACTTTCGACTTAATTCACCTTTTAATACCAGCACTATCACAAATTAACAGAAAATGTAACAAATGTAAAATAAAAAGTTGACTACAACGTGAATCTGTGTGTAACAGCCCACTCCAGTTTATATTTGAAGGTAGATGGTAAAAGAAAAAGCGTTTTTCAAATTTAAATGAGTTTTCTACTAAACAAGTCTACGGCCTGACTGAATGAAGCTCCTCACCTTGTATCAACATATTTCCGTGGAACCAAGACGTGCGCACACGAGTGCTGAATGCTAAAGATGTGTTTTGCTAGTCAACCTTGGCTTGCTCTAATCAACCAATCTTACCGATTGATTTTGACGTCATTGTGGACCAACTCGCTGGCCCTTTGGGGAAAATTTGAAATGCATAAAAAAATCCACCATGGAGCAGCCAATAGAGTTGCCACAAAATAAAGACTGCAGATGTTTAGGAATAAATGAATACTATAATTCATATTGTAAATGTAGATCAGTGCTTCTGATTGTGCTTGGGTCATCAGTAAAGTCCTTACTGGCATGTGCGTGCCGGAACACTTACAGGGAGGTGAGCGAGCGGAGGCCGCTGAAGGCATCGGCGGCGATGTCGGAAATTTGGTTCTTACTCAAGTCTCTGTGGAAGGAGAGGCAGGGGGACAGTTAGTGCATTAGTGATACAGATGTCCTAGAACTGTCGCCGACAGCATACATCAGCAGAGGTCAAGGGAAGGCGCCTCGGTAAGGAGAAAACGAGAAAAGTAGGTGTAAGTAAATGAGCTGGCGGATGATGGACAGGCAGATGGGATGAAATGCGATGACCGTGATGCAGAAGAGAGAAAAAGAGGCGAGAGGAAAAGCCCACGCGGTGGCATGTTTAGTTCACGTCCATGAAGACGGATTTATTATGGAACCCCCGGACGCCGGAGGATGATTGGGCGCCTGAGCGATGACCTCACGTCCTTGTGAGTGTCATTTGTGATGATATCGGAGGACATTAACATGAGGAGTAAGGAGACCACATTTGGATCATATTTGGAAGTATTGGCACAGGAAGTGTTAATAGAAGCGCTCCTTGTGGTTCAATCTTTGTACTGTTAACTCATGTGTGTGTGTGTGTCTGTTACATACCGATGCAACCCATGAGAGTTTGAATGTATTCATGCAAGTTGAGAGAAGACTTTTAACAAAAAACTCCCAGCCCAGTGTGGAAAGACTCACATCCTTTTGAGTTTCTTGTATGAAGAAAAGGCTCCAGGTGGGACACTTTTGATCAAGTTCTGCTCCAAACGACTGGAATGACACAAAGCAAAGAGACATATATCAAGTGATGGTTAGATTTCCGCTGAGGATAAAGAATATATTGCTGCGAAGACTGTTAGATTGTCTGTCTACATGTGCTGCTGCAGCTGTGTTCAAACATCCATTCATCCATCACGTCTATTTGTTAGCTTGGTGGTGGAGTTCTAGGCAAAGATGTGGTAGTTTTAAATACAAACTATATTTGGTTGCAGTTTACAGTGGTGAAGCCTAAACTGATTCAAATGATATGTTGGATCTTGGTATATTGATGATGAGAAACATATTTGTGTAAAATGGTTGAGTTGTAGTTGGCTCCCTCGGAAATTTGCTTAAACTCAGCCCTCTCCCCAGGTGCCAGAATTTTACGATACCCCCGCATTTGTACTCGTTCCTCGTACGATTTTACGATTTTAATTTCAGGGGTTTAGAACTTTTTTGCGGAGCCCCTGAGATATACGTGCCCCCCCAATGGCCTTGCTTCGGCAGTGGCCCCATCTCATCCTCGAATCAGCTGGGATAGGCGCCACCCCAAAGAGGATGAAGGGGAATGGATGGCTCATTTACTGCAGTACCAGTGATCCAAACCCGGGAAGCAGACCATCATGTGCACAGTAGTTTGTGGAAGGCAAGGCTCAACGATAATGATGCAAATGTTGGAACGATGGATAAATGCATGTGTCACTGGCAACGCTGCACTGATAATCTTTGTTTTCCATACACAATTTCTACAAAAACAAAGCATTTTGCACGCTACTTTCTCAAGCCAAGGGCCAAATTGCAATGTACTAGATCTGCCCCCACACCCTACCCCCTCCCTCTTTACAAGACTGATTACACTGGCAGGTTCGTTTGGAAAAATACAATGTGGTCGAGTCGCATCCAGCTCATGTATTCTTAATGCCCGCTCGTTTGGAGGACATGAAGATGGAAGATGAGGGAGGAAAACCTGTGGAAGTGTGGAGAGGAGCCAAGGCGAGGACCAGGGTCAGCTGTCACCATGACGAATGGGATCCTAGCCGAGCCTCTTATCCTCCTACTCTTTAACCCGCACCCCGTTCTGCTCTTGACCCCTGTGCCTTTCGCATCCATCCATCCATGCGGACAGGTTTGCCATTATGGTTGGAGGTAGTAAAGAACAGCTGTAAGGTCTCATTGTTTCATTTGATGAGGATAATATCAATAAGTATAAACTGCCCAGGATATTCTACAAAGAGCTTTCAGTTGTGACGAATATGTACACAACAACAGACATGCGACTGAAGGCAGATTTACTTATCAAGGTGAAAAGACAAATGTCGCTGTGACGTGAAAAATTAGTAAAAGATGAAATCTGGATTGAACGCATTACTGAGAGAGGATTTCATTATCAAGCCAGTTCTCTCTCTGCTGAGGTTTAATTGATGCTGTCTACAATTAATTCATTTATAATGCGCAACGCTGGGATTAACAGAATGAATGTTGGCACCCAATTAACCATCTGACCATTTATGAACTGACAAAACAAGACAAATATTTTCATGATGATTTCATCATTAACGTGGCGCATAACAACTCTAAACTATTTTCAATGAAGTTGTTCTTTTCATTTGATTTTGCTGATTTAAGAAGTTTTCTGTTCAGGCACTGGGTATCCCATAAAAAAAAAAAGAAAAAAAGGTCTTTAATTTATGGCAACAAAACATTTTAGGAACCTTAAAATTCCAGTGTACCCTTGCTTGTTTCCTGGCCAGTGTCACATTCTCGAAAACATCTATTTAATAAAGCACTGTAGGCATCATTGTCAACCTGTAACAATTCATACAAGGGCATCGGCATTATTAAAGAGGTGCAGATATTGATAAGGGCGCTAGTTAAATGAAATTCTCCTTTGCGGGAGGCGACGCAAGGTTGAGACAAAGGCACTTAGAGGCTTAAGAGAATAGAACACATCACAGGAAGCCACTTTACAGGCACAATGAAAAAATCTTTAAGGCTGAGGTGACGATTAGCTGATGATTGAAACACGGAGGACATTGACTTGCCTGTGCGCACACAGGTAATGGTACACACACATTTGGCAGCAATCCATACCGCCAGCAGGAAGAAATTTGACATTGACCCAACCGATGTATTGGGAAAGATTTGCAAGTCAACCTAAATGCAGAGTAGACGAAAACAAAGCAATATATTCCCATGAATTTATTTTTTTGGGCTTATTTGTTAAAATCCATGTCATCTTCAAGGCCTCTGAACATCCCCATTATTTTAAAGTCCATTTTTATTGTTTGTACACATCACTATTGGATTATTCAAGTCAATTTTTCAAACGTAAAAGGACTACGATTAACTATCGAACAATGTGCGTGTGTCTAATAGAAGCACGGAATGAAAATAATTGCCTCTACAGAGAAAATAAAGCTTAAGTTCAATTTGCACTTAACTATTCATTTAACAATATCGGTATTATAGTTTGGAATGGTGTTCAACTGCACTGCATCATAAGCAGAATGTCAACAGCTCTTAAAACTCAAAACTGAGATTTCTTTATTATTTACCTTGTATTTTTTTTCCCGAAGCTTTTATATTGGATTTGGCAGGTGTTTGGAAAAGATACAATCCACAGGAGGACAGAGTGGATATACACTATACGGTCGGATAAAAGTCTGACTTTCACTTCAACCGAATAGAAGTTTTTTCTTTTTGAATACAGTTTAAATTGAGTTGAAAACCCCTCTCGGCAGAATTAAACATGCACCCAAAAACACGACTATAAGCTAAATGTCAACTAAAGTCAACGGCAGCCTTACATCTCGACGATGCCCTCCGGGAGGTTGGCGGGTATTTCGGACAGACTTTTGCGGCGACAGTCCACAATGTTGTTGTTGCACGTGCAGCTGGGCGGGCACACTGCCACCAGGGGCTCGCATGTCCGCGACTCCACCTGGGTGGGGCCTGGAGACCAATACAGACAATTAAAATCTGAGAAATAAACGATGGGAGAGGAGTGTAATGATAAGAATGAGCGCGGGTAATGCAATCCCAATGTTCTTCTAATCAGCCCCATTTGGATACAATTGTTTTAACAAGCAATAGCAAAATTATTATGATGTTTTACCCTCGTTTGGCCCAATTTGAATGGAAATGTAAACAAACGCATTAAGCTATGGAAACGATAAGAAGTACAGCAGTTGTGAGCTATAATGTGCCGATCAATCTTTTCAAGTATTCCAAGTAGGCCCAATACAATCACATGAAGGAATGGAAGCGCTCTGACCAATAAAATGCAATTGTGAGATATAATGCTGATGTTTTTCACCCTCCAATCCTGATAAATTCCCTGAAATAAAAATTAAAAGCATAGAAAATGAAAGGTGCTTTACAAGGAAAGTTTACCGTATTTTCCGGACTATAAGGCGCACCTAAAAACCTACAATTTTCTCAAAAGCCGACAGTGCGCCTTATAGTCCGATGCGCCTTATATATGGACTAAATTCCTAAATTTAAACTGGCCTGAAGCATTGTGTCATGAAATCAATCATAAGTGGCCCACTGAAGACTATGAATTATGAATCAAAAAGACTATGGATCATTATTTTGTGATTATAAAGTCATTTGTTGCGTCTGAAGTTGAAATAAAAAAGATAAAATGGACAATGATTTGATTTTGATTAAAAATCTGACGATGCATTAATGGTGCGCCTTATAGTCCGGTGCGCCTTATATAAGGACAAAGATTTAAAATGGGCCATTCATTGAAGGTGCGACTTATAGTCCGGTGCGCCTTATAGTCCGGAAAATACGGTACTTTATTTGAAAAGGTGTGGAAAAAAATGGATGCAGATAGGTTCAACCAGCGTGAGAAATAGACCTAATGTGAGGAGTCCTGATCAGGGCAATGGAGGCCGAAGCTATGAGGCTACAGTCTAATAAAGAGAAATCCGCCTGACAGTCTATTAGCGGCGAGCTGAATCAGACGCCTCTAAACAGCGATAAGGAAAAAAAAAAAGCTTTTCTTCGAGGAGCCTTTTGGCTGAACACGCTCTTTTCTGCATGCTGTCACATTAGAATAGACACCTTCATGCTGATCTGTCCGAGCTCTGCACGATAACACGGTGTGTAATAAGGAGACAAGGACGCTGTGCAGTGTGCGTGCGGGATTCAAGTCAAGAGTTCAGCTCAGCCCAAGATTATGCATTTGGGAGTATTTTTAACTCGCTTTGCAAAAGTCTTCGGCCATGACTTTCGAGATATTTTTTTAGGAAGGCTTATAGGACACTGTATACTGACATTTTAGTAATTCAAAAAGTTATAAATCCACGCTACTACCATTAAAGAAGCATATTGCATTTATTTAGGGAGGATAAAAGCAAGTACAGTAATTTATTACTATACAGATATTTTTTATTATTTTTTTAAAACTTCTTCTGATTTGGGATTTTTTCTGTGGGGGTATTTTTTGTTTGTTTTTTTCAGATTTGGAGGATTTTTTAGGGGGGTATTTTTTTCTGTGTGATTTTCTTCTCAAGACAACTTGGTAAACAAATACTAAATAAATCAGAAACAATGCACGAAAATGGAAAATTCCCTAAAACAGAAACAATTATTCTAAAAAATTGATTCAAGTGAAGGCAATGCATGTCTGTACATTAAAAATGCATTGAAAAAATCTTTTTTCTAGCCCACAATACTCCTAAAATATATGAACGCTGGGGTTTCACTGTACAATTTTCTTTTTCATAACACTTGTATGGGACGCAGGCGTTCCTAACATTAATGCAGCCGTATTGATGTCTCATGCACACAAACTAACCACTGCCAAACTCACCACTGCAGACAAAATCTTTCTTCTGCACGTCGGGCACATTCAGACCCCTCATGTGGGCGGGGGCCATGCACTGAGTGAAAGGCGCCAGGGCGCGCCTCGCTCGCAGCCAATCAGAGAGCCAGGACAGGTGACAGTCGCAGTGAAGGTTGTTGGAGTGGAGACGCCTGGAGATAAGCAAGTAGGAAAAAAAAAAACCCTGTAAATTTTGACAATTACGATAAGATGTCTGTGCTAACTGCTAACATGTTTCTCATCCAGCCGAGAAAGGTGGAGGCTTCACTTTTATCTCTGAACATAATCTTAATCTCAAACTGAGATTAAACAGTTACTTCAGATGCGATCCTGACCACTATTCGGTCTTGTTTTTGTAGTTGGTTTGACATATATCTTGACAAAAAAGTGCTTTCTCCGCTTTATAGTCAGAAACCGATGTATATGGCGAAATCAACCCATGTTTAAGAATGGAAAATTATCGAGACAAGTTTTTCTTTTTTCTTTTTTACAGAAGAAAAAAGTATATTTTTGTTCAATTATGTGCTAAAATTGATTCAATATTAGTCGTGTTTATTTATACAGCCCTTAATCACCGATACGTCTCAAAGGGTTTCACATGCCCACTGTTGACAAATATTGTCAACATCCCATGATCATAACCTCCAGGAGGGCAAGGGGAAAAACTCAAAACAAAATATTATAATTATTATAATTTCTTCATTTCATTTAATTTCTTAGAAATATTTTTAATTTGATGTCAATCAGCAGGTGCAGCAGTGAATCAGAATTTATGAACGGCTGTAAATGTGATGCAGTGCAGCTCTACGGAGTACTTCAACAGCAATAATCATGTTGTAAAACGACTATCAATATTATTATTGGGCAAAAATCAACCGTGTGTTTGAAATGAGAATCTCCTGTAACATTGCACAAACGAGACGGCACAATCAAGCCGATGATATGATTTTCCAATTAACACCTGACATCATGTGCAACTAATGTCCATAGGAGACAATCATGTGTCTGTCGTTTAAGTGGCACTTACGCCACTAAATCCCGTAGAAAACGAGCTCCTGGCGAGCTAATGTTCAGTGTTTGGTGCATTAAGGGATTTTTTTTTACCACAAAGCTGAGAGACTCCACGGGCGGACACCTTAAGAGTCACAAGGGGGCGGGAGGAGGAGAGCGGAAAAATGGCAGGATGTCTTGTCAGCGTATTATATGCCGGCCGGGATATCTGGCCTTTCACAAGACAGGCCTTCCTTTGTAATAAAGCCGAGGACAAATCCTGTTATGGAACAGAGATGGGCTCATTGATGCTAGCAGCGGGGGTAGTAGGTTTTAATACCGCGCTCCCATTATAAATCCAGTTTATAGTCAAACTCCCGCCTGGATATAGCCGTGTTTCGGCCCACCCCTGGTTACAGCCTTAATTACTGACAAGTAGGATTAAAACACGGGGCACAAAGCTCTGTGTGTGTGCGCATGTACCGCGTGTTGAGCTTCTGTGGTGCCTGCTGGATTTGTGGACACTTGATTGGCTTTATTGTGCTCAGTGTAACTAAGGTCAGAATTGCATGTGTGTGTTTTTGGTGACTTGGCCAGAAGTGTTTGTTTGTGTTGACATGCCAGAAGTGTATATCTGCATGTTCTGTGTGTCCTCGAGCCACAAGGTTACATTTTTATTACCGTTAAATCAAATTTAGCGAGTGTCGTTTATTTGAATTATGTAATGAGACTTCAAGTCAAGAGGTGACTAACAGCGTTGCCTCAACAGCTTCAAATCGGTATCACCACCGGCTCATCACAAATATTCGCTAATTTTCCATTTACAGGACATCATTAGCATCAATGCTAACTCCCATGCTTTGGCAGGTTTTTTTATTGTTGCTTGTTTAAAAGCCACGACGCTAAATCCTTCATAAAGAATCTAGAGCAGGGGGTGTCAAACTTATTTTGCTTCGCGGGCCGCATTGTAGTCATAGCTTCTTTCGGAGGGCCATTATGACTGTCAACCCAAATAAATGTATGAGCACCTCATATTATATACAGTAATAGCTACAAAACAAACTGACAAATAACTAATTTTCAAATCAGACGAGTAAAAACTGGTCAAATATTTAAAAAAAAAAAAAGATATTAAAAGTGAAGACAATTTGCAATTCTAGTAATGACACACGAATTTGATTTCGCACAATTTGTCTTCGCGGGCCACATAAAATGATGTGGCCGTACCTGGCCCCGGGCCTTGAGTTTGACACCTGTGATCTAGACCATTTCTAGAATGATCTTTTTACTAAGAAATACTCGATAGCAACTCCTTGGCAGAGGGAATGACTGAATGAGAAGACAGCAGAGTATTGACATGCAAATGCTGATGGTAAAGGACGCTGAAGCTGAGGCAGTAGGCAGTCACTCCGTCAGCCGGCTTTGACAGACAAGAGAAGCGGCGCGCGAGGCCTTCTGATTAAAAGATATTGGATATTGGTGATTCGCCACTCAATCTGCCATCAACTTGTAGAGCTACGCAGCAACCCGAAATCCAATTTTGTGGAGCTGATTTGAAGTGGTGGGACGAGCGCACGTGCACACAAACACGAGCGTTTTGTGATTGGCTGGGGGGACGGGAGCTGACGTTCAAATTTGAGCAGAAAGATGGTCTTGAAGCTCAAGTGGATTTGGGAGATCTGTCCTGTGTTGTGTGGGTTTTGCCACACTACATAATAGATAGAAAAAAATAAAAGCTTTTCTCCAGGGGATCAAATCCTTACATCACCTCTACTCTAAAGAAAGAAACTACAACACCTTGGTCAATAAAATGAAAACATTCACACATGTAATTTAGTCGCAAATTGTTAGCCGACAGCATATTGGCCTATGTTATTTTTTTGACTGTCCCAATAGCAATGAAAAACACTACAAATGTGATAGAATTGTATTTTTAAGGACAGTTGCACCCGCGAATAAAAAAAAAATAAGAATGAGCCAATAGGTGATGAATTGAATGTGGAACCACAATGAGCGGGGGTCCATTGAAATCCGCAAAGGTTGATCTGAGGCTTCTCGACCACTGGTTCAAGTGCCTTTCAGTGCACCCCAATAAAGAGCAAGTCTTCAAAATTCTTGTAAAAACGTATTTGATGCATCTCAGCACAACATTCTGATTAATATCACGTTTCTGAAATATTCTTAATTAAGCAGAAAAATCTTTTTTTTCATCCATTTGAGGGGGCGGCCATTATGCCTTGCACTGCCACTTGCTGTCAACAATTGCTGTCAGAAAAAGAACATTGGGTTCTGATTAGAGATGCACCGATCCGACTTTTTCAGTTCCGATACCGATACCGATGCCGTGGCTTTGCGTATCGGTCGATACCCGATACCGATCCGATATTATGGTTGATTTTTATTTTTTTTTAAACGTTTATTTCGAACATTAAAGAAATACAAGAAAAAAATAAAAATACAGAAAAATGATAACTCCATAATACAATAGAATATAAAAGAAAAAAGATATTGCATCATAATTTTCCTTTATCGTAAAATCATATTTGTTCAAAAAGGGAGTAGAAGGAAGCCTAAGCTTATCTGACTCTACCCCATGTAACTACATGTTTCTATTTAATTCTGTCAAGAATTTGTCCATAGTCAATATATTAAAGAAAGAAAAAAAAAACATACATATATATATATACATATATATATATATATATATACATACATACACACATACATATATATATATATATATATATATACACATACATATATATACACATATATACACATATACATACATATATATACCATATATTTTCTCATTAAAATACAAAGCAACTTAAACAACTTCACAGCATGTTACGGTATCCCGTCAATATTTTGTCCTTGTACATTTTTTTAAACTTAGGTAAGGTACTACAGTTCTTTAATTCGTCACTGCTGGTGTTCCATAGTTCCACACCTCTAACTGTTATACAATGTAACTTTAAGTTTGTTCTCACCAAATCTCTTTTAAACATACGTGTTCCTCTTAAATAATGGGTACTTTCCCTCCACTCAAACAACCTCTGGATACTGTTTGGTAATTGATTATTTTTTATTTTGTACATGAGTTGGATGGTTTTAAAGTCGACTAGGTCGTTGTATTTCAGTGAGTTCAATTTAATAATTGAACTCACTGAAATAATAATTCCGATTTTATTTAAGAAGCTACATAACTCTACATGTGGAACAGAAAAGACCAAAGGCAATGGCATCAGGCAGACTACACAGTTCTTTGCTCTAAATTAGGGGTGTCCAAACTAACGGTCCAGTTTTTATTGGCCCGCAGCAAATCCCCCCCCCCCCCCCCCCCCCATTCGGGAGAGAAGCGAACGCGCGCAGCCTTTGACGTCCCATTAGCAACCAGAAGAGAAGCGAACGCGCAGGGTTTGACGTCCGCTTAGCAACCCGGGGAAGAGAAGCGAACGTTCGCTCCATGTTTGCGTTTGTTTAGAAAACTCTCGTGGCATGCGGCACACGTGCTGCTAGCGTATGACGTAGCCCGCGTCCCAATAGATTAAGGAAAGTATCGGCTCACAGATCGGCTGTATTTTCCGATACCCGATCCATCTATTTTGTTGATATCGGGACCGATATCCGATCCAGATATCGGATCGGTGCATCTCTAGTTCTGATCCACCAGTTGAGAATTACTGTTCTGGGCTCTTCTTGTTTGCTGAATTAGTTGTGGTTCTTGTTTACCACCCCGATTTTGCTATTCGCTAGCTATTATACTGCTTATACAACCATAAAATATGTTCTCCAAATTAATTACAGGATTAGGGCCAATATACCGTTGCTCTTTTGATATACACTGAATGACTATGAGTGGAACAACATGTATTTACAACAAAATATTTCGAGGAGATCTCGAGTACTGTTACAGAAACGCAAACTTTGATGTCTGAATTCAAATTCACGACTAAATCTGTTCATGCATTCTCACCGAGGTTTCCATTACTAGTCCATGCACCTGACTCATGCACGTGTGTGTGTGTTTTGTACTCACAGTGTCCGCAACTTGGGCATGTGGTTGAAGCTGGACAGCGGGATGAGGGTGATGTTGTTGTTGTTGAGAGTGCTGCACAGAGAAAAAGCAGGAGAGCGGGAGAGGGTGAGAGAGGAAAAACAGATTCATTAGCCGAGTTCCAGGAAGCGTGCGCTGATGCACATCACCATAAATGTCATTCCAATCCACACTAATCCCAATGGAAACAAAACATACAAATAATCCTCAAAGTGCAGTTTCCCCGAAGCAACAATTTCAACACAAACAAAAAATTATCTATCCATCCATCCATTATCTGTACCGCTTATCTTAATCAATGAATAATATATTTTAACTTTATTGGCGTAGTTCTTGTTTATAATTATAAAGATACAAATTCTTTTGACGTTTCTAGTCAAATTAAAAATCTTGAAAATGCAGGAGTGTTTATCTAAAAAAAAAAAAAAAAAAATTAACCAAAGAAACCTCTCCAAAACAACCAATTTTTTTTGCAAAATATTTCCTGTCTTGAAATTTTACATTTTTTCTTCTGAGAACTCACCACCTTTCTTGAAAAAACTAAGTTGGCCTTCATCACAAACAAATGGACACTAGTGGCCTCACAAACATTTTTGCAGGTTTTCATGCCTGAATATAAAATGAGACAACGGGAGAAAGTAGAGGAAGCTACGCAAAGACATAAAGCTGTTCCATCAAAGCAACTCAGTGGGGACCAAAAGGCTTTTTTGTGCTTTTTTCCAAGGCACTGAAAGCTCATAAGATGGTCTTTTTACAACATAACACTCACGGGATGGCCAAATGCATCCAAAAAGCACCTTGTGTATACACGCTCAGGAAAAATATACTGCAGCAAAACACAGAAGACAAAGGTATAATACTGTATCACGGCCGTCACACCAAAAAAGCATTCAAAGTATTTACATGTGTTTTTGAAGGTTAAAAACTCAACAATTACAGCTCTAGTATATTGCGCAACACACTAGGGAAAGCCAGCATGTGATTTGGGAAAAATTAGTAACAATTTAATATATATGAGATCTGTGTAATTAAACGAGAAGGTTCATAGTGAAATCAATGATTTTAAATAGTTTTACATGATAAATATGTATTTTTAAAATCATATATCTGTAAAATTGTTAAAACCAGTGTATTTCCAAGTGTTCTAATGTGTTTGTTGCGTAACAAAAGCATTATAGTGTGGTCAAACTTAAAGTTTGAGAAAAATAATAAATGTTGCAAGGTCATTAAGTATTTGCTTCCTTTCAATAAATAAAGCTGACTTTGAACTTTGAACTTCCTCAGTGTAATAAATGAGGTTAGCATTTGCTTCCTTTCGTCAATGCAATGTGCAAAACATGTGTTATAACATGGTCATTAAAATTACCCTGTTTGTTAGTTATAAAATATAAATAAAAACAGTATGTCACTTCTACTAGATGTCCACTTTACTGTGGATGAAGCAATTCATAAAAGTTGATGCATTGTGCATTTTTTTTTTTATTTTTACAAATACTATTTCTTGTGACAAATATTGGCAGAAGCACAATCAAAGCATTCATTTCAAGTTGTCATAAACAGCCGAAAGGTAGCAGGCAAACATCAAAACACCCCACAGCGAGCGCTCGCTTCGGTTTGTTTGAAGCTAATGTTGTCACAAGTGGTCCAAATGGACTCATTACGCGAGAGTTTCCGTGTTTACGCTAACACCCACTCATCCCCAAAATACACCGTGCGCTCCGCACTGTTGATCTTACTACTTGTCGTTCTCTTTAATTCACTCGTCCTTCCGACTCACTTTCCACATTCTCCCGGCCGGCGTAGCCTCCGTGGCCTTGGTGGAGGGATCGAGTTTCACACTCGGTCACTTTCAAATAGACACGCACACATAAATTGGTCTGCCCTGTCAGGGGTGATTCCACCCAGTCTATATAATTTAATTGTGGAATAACAAACCCACCACCAAGCCCCCACTACAATTTCCCTGTCAAGTTTCTCCTGCTACCACTACACTTAAACATCTCTGCCTTAAGACTGTTGCCAGTGGTCCGAATTAGTCAAAAATAAACACCGAAGATCATTTATATATTACGTTTCACCTCAGACTGCACTTTAAATGCATCCCATTCTGACTGGCTCACGTTTTGTTTGTGTTCTCGCAAAAAGAATTAAGTGCGAGTTGTATGTGCGGTTGGTGGAAAGTACACAAAGGTTTCTGGGTGGAAATAAAATTACTGTTGAATTGTTTGTGTTGATTCCACTGAGGCAGGATCATATTTTGTGTATACGAGCACATTTGAACCGCTGGCTTTGTTTTAAAAAAGGAAAGAGCGATAAAAAATAAAACTGTTTGAAAAACAAAAATGCTAACGTGTTACTAGTATAGGATAAACTCTGAACATTTTGAATACCCGTTGTCGCATTTCTCAGATACAATCAGTTCAACTTTCGATCAATGATGTCATTTTGCATTGCTGAATCGTCTACACGTTGCTCCACTGTTAGTGTTTCAATAGCCGTTGCCTAAGGCAGTATAAAACTGCTAAACCTTTTGTTTTTAACCGCAATCTACGCAGGTCAAGCTTTGCATGTCACACTATCACCGCCAGTCCACCTCCTTACACTTGGGTGACACTTAGAAAAGAAAATCTCTGCACTGCAAAGTCTGTCAAACGCAATTTGGCTCATGTCCGGAAATGTGTATCGAACAACGTTATCCGACGGTAATCATCGGCTCTCAGCTCATGGTGTCAACTTCCCAATGCACACTGATGTCATCTACATTTCAGAATGGAATTGAAACTTTTGTTTTCAAGTAAAAAAAAAAAATTGTATTGCGACATTCATCTCTGATGTTTCCTTCTGCACTATTGACATTTGAATTCATTTAAATTTCAGGCTCCACAAAGTCTGCCAATGAACAGCCAATATGTGTGTGTGTGTTTGTGTGTAACAACACGATTGTGCGCGCATAATAAAGTGAATTTCCTATTAGTCTCTCACGCTCAATCAAGTTCATCAGACGCAAGTCGATACTCACGGCGAGCGCCTGAATTAAAAGGCCAAACAACGCAACGTGACGTTATGATCGCGCTGATGAGCAACATTGACTGCGTTCGATACGATCATTCTCACTTCCGATCTTCAGCATTAGTTCTCTACTGTGAGCACTTTTGCAACAAGTGAGTCAATGATTTTTACTGTATCTTGTCTTAGTTGTGAAATAAAATGGCATTATGAATATGTTGAGTGTGATGCAGCAGTGTTGCAAATTTGTTTTTAAGCTCTTTTAACTTACGTTCAAAATAATGTAAAACATGAGCGAAAGCAACTGTAGTAAGAGAAAAAATAATGTACAGACACTGATAGAGTGTAATGATCTTTTTGTGTGTTTACAGGAAACAAATCCCATTTTGGGAGGGGCCAAATACAAAGAAAAATAATGCAAATGTTTTCTGTGGGTGTAAAAAGCAGGATTACAGAGGACATGCAATCTTATGCAAAAAACAGACTGAGCTTGTAAACCACCCACTTTCTAGTTTCATTCTTCATCTTTAATATTTACCCTGTAAATCTAAATAAGTGTGTTACCAACTAGTGGATGGTCATTGAATGACATGTCAAATTAATGGGAAGAGTAACAAAATTAGTATCCAACTATAAGGTTATGCAATGTGGTCGTTTGGTGTAATATAGTATAATGTCAGATATAAGTCAGATTTTTTTTTGCCATTTCTGTTTTTGCAATTTGGCTTTACATAAAATAAGTCCAATGTAATGACATTCAAAAATGTTCCCCACCCTAAAGAGAGCGCCCCCAAAAATTGGCTGCAAAGGTAAACAGATCAAAGTATTATTAAACAGTGAAATGCTGTGACTGTAGTTCATATATTTATTGTTTCTGTTGTTTTATTGATTAGATGTATATTTAATTATCATAATTAGCCAAATAATCAGAAATTGATTCTGCCAAATATTAAAATCGGCATCATCCTAAAAAAACTAAACCAAGCGAAGCCTATTGATTTAGATATTCATGACAAGCTGGCTGAGGTCTGCAATTTCCTTCTGTGTAACATTTATCAGTTCGTGACGGCAAAAAAAACCCACCTCTGACATATTTATAAGATATCATTAAATCAAAGTTGAACTTTGAGTCCCCAGTCAATGCGGAGGCAAAGATCCAGCAGGAATTTAATGTCCATCAGTGTTTCCCCACTCAAGTGAGGAATTGGTGCCAACTATCAAAAGAGCTTAAAGGACTCTTGTGAGTTTGATGAAGAGCTCTCAGCATCTTGGCCCGGGCCTCATTAGAAGCCTGAAGATGAGAAGGATGACGACGAGGTGGGGCCACGCACATGCACAACCACTTGACTGCTTTCATCACGCATTGCTTTAACCACCTCCGCCGTCTGCGAATGTGTGTCACCCTTTTTCACAAAGTGACGACCTCGAGGAGGCAGTGGAAATGTATCTCTATAGATAGTAATGTGTGCTTACACGCACCGGTTAGGAGGAAAAAAATCGGACGTTTGTGGCCTTTTTTCTTGAATGGGTCAATAAAACTCCCGATTGCGTACAACAAATTGACTTTTTGTTCATTAGCTTATTTAAATTTTTCATCCTGCACATGATTTGTTTGTTTACTTACTATATGTTCTCTTTTTACGTAAGCAAGAGTTGTTCGTGGAATATTTAAAAAAGTAAATAAAAAATGATGTGGAACATTCTCAAAGTGCGGTACGTGTACCATTGGCATTACGGGATCTCTACTATGTGATAATCACTTTTTTTTTTTTTTTTTTAAACTTGTGCACAAAATTCACTTACAGTACTTATGTAGCATTCGGTTGTATTTAACTTTGAAAGAATATACTTGCATTAAATGTGTTTTGCAAACATTCATTCAGGAATAGATTTTTTTAAGAATGTTTACGCGCAATATAATTTAAAGGAAATATTGAAGCTTTTTTTTTTCCTTTCAGCACAGTCTTAGTGTTAAAATATAATGTTGCAGTTGCTAAGAGTAGTATTCAACTACCGTAATTTTCGGACTATAAGTCGCGTTTTTTTTTCATAGTTTGGGTGGGGGGGGCGACTTATACTCAGGAGCGACTTATATACATATATGTTTTTCTTTCACTTTTTGGGGCATTTTATGGCTGGTGCGACTTATACTCCGTTGCGACTTATAGTCCGAAAAGTACGGTACTTTAAATTCTAATCATTTAAATGACTAACAAGCATTCATGTGCACATGAACACAAAGGTCTGCAAACAGCCTTTAAGGACCTTTAGGGTGAGGAGTTAAGTGCTTCTAGTGGTTAAGGTTCGTATTTGAATGTTCTCACAGGGCTTAACGTCCACTTTAATAGTACTTTTCTTTTTAAAACCGCTGCCTTTTTGTTAAACGCATGTCCGCACCAAATGCATGTGCCATTGTAATAAAGTGAAGTTCCGCAATGAACATTTCTAAAAGGTCGCCATTGGAAAGTGTTTGAAGCCTAAACGCACCGCAGGGGGCCAGATCATTAACAGCCGATGTAATCGGGGCCACATCTTCAGCTTTACCGGGCTTTTAAGTTCACATCAGACACATGCAGAGTTGACCTAATGCTGTTTGGGAACTTGGCAAAACTGTATATGTACAGAATTGACTTTTTAGTTGATTATCAGTCTGAAAGTGTTGCAGCAAAAATGGCAGTTAAAAGACCACAATCAAAAGAAACGACTGTTATTTGTGAAGGAAAAGATTGACTCAATTCTGATTATGCGCCTGATGGACGTTGGGCACAAATGACACGTTTTGTCTGTGTAGCTGACTGACAAATGTTGCTGCTGGAAGGAAGGAATTGGAATGAACGGATTGGTGGATGGGCAAGGAAGGAAGGAAGGATGGATGGATGGAAAGAAGTACAGAAGGAAAGAAGGAAGGAAGGAAAGAACAAAAGGAAGGAAGTACAGAAGGAAGGAAGGAAGGAAGGAAGAAAGGAAGGTGATGTACAAACTGTCTTCAGAGATTGTGACTGTTTTCTTAACATTCACGCTAAGTTGATTTAAAATGGCTCCGATTAACACCAAATAACATTCAGATGTTTTAGTAGGCTTTTCCTAACATTTCTGGATTAAGGCAGAAGTCATCATATCCACCATGTTGATCGAGGCCACCACTTCTAGCTGAAGCAAAACAGCTGCAGTACACTGACTTTAGATGCCCATCAACCCTCGCTCCTCTGATCCCCAAAGCCTTAACCTTTACACTTGACTGTGAGACTGCTGACTGGTTCAAAAGCCAAAAAAACGAGGGCGGCCGAACCAAAATGAGTCAAAAGCAGAGAACTGCACCGCTCTGACCCGACAACAATTTTTATGCTGATACACTCGACCATCAATACAAGAGTAAGGGTCAAATGCAGTCTGGCTTTAAATATGTAAGAAGAGAAAAGCCGCAGGCACGTCAGAAGAACAAAACGGTAAAATCCCGACCGGACATTCTGGTCATTTTGCGTTCCAACTCACGATTGCTCACGTTTGCATGTTCGCCAGTCATTGTTTGGGCTACTTGACAAGCAGCGAGCATCTGACCGACTACCCGTCATTTCTATTGCAGTTATGGAACAGTTGTTTTTAATAGCAGATATCAATCATGTTGTCGCCAAGTACATGTCATTAAAGCTCCATCCATGCGTCCATTTTCTGTAGCCTCATTAGCGTGATGAGCGACTGCCTAGCACAGGGACGGGCGATGGGCACCTCCCCAACATACAGAAAGATCAATACCTCAATCCAGATGTATCACTTCAATAAGATTTCATTGATATCACGTCACTGTTATCGGTGGCAATGGATGAATTTGTGACACGCAAACCAGAACTGGGGAGGGGTTTACTGTAATCCTATTTCTTGAATATTTAATTGAATTTGACGCATCCTGGGTGATGCCGACGATATTCATCACTCACGCAGCTGTGCGCGCAGAGTCGGCAGCAACTTTCGGGGGCCATTGTGCATTTGTGTGTGCAAACGTGATGATTTGCCCGCTTTAACGTCAATTAAAGCGGAATGCTCATGGCCCACATTAGAACCATTACGAGACGGCTAGATTATTTTAGCACGAATCTGTTCTTCCTGTCCTCGTGGAATGACGTCAGAGGTCAGGTTAAAATAAACCCGATCATGTACGATATTTGTAGCATAAGCAAGAAAAAGCAAGCAAATCGTATCAATTTCTGTATGATTCAAACATATTGTAATAATTTGTTGAGAGGACTGATAATTCTATTTACATTTGTAGTTATTTTTAGTTTTATTTTTTACATTTACATATGGAATAATACTATATATAAAGAGTAAAGGCACAGTGTCTGAAAATTGAGAAGTCAAATAAATGGCTGTGAAACATTTTTTTGTCATTATATTTGAATTTCCAATACCTTTTACCTATATGATATTAAATACAATGACCCAGCAGTCACACAATTTGGCTAAAAGGGTGACACAAATATCTAATTGATACGTAAAATTACAATGTATGCGTCACAGAGACATTTATCTGATTTCACCTGAAGTGCATCCATTTAAATAAAACGTGAACATTGTGAGGTGGAAACATGAGCGAAAGCTCAACAACAATGGCAGATGGTCTAAAAATGCCAAGATAATGATTTTGAGTTAATAGTGCATAAAATAGATGCACGCGTGTATGCTTGCGTGTGACTTTGGGTGACAAACTGACTGGAAGTCACCTTGCACCGTGCAACTCTCTGCTTATGAATTATGACAGTTGCTGCTTGGCTAAAGCTACTCTGCTAAGCGTACATGCGCACGCACACACACGCACAGTTGTACATCATCTCTTTGGCGCTTGTGGAGGAAAGTGATCATAAATTATGCAGCCGTGGCTCTTTCCCTTTTTAGGTTCGGCAGAGTCTTTGAGAGGGTTCTTAAATGCGTGCGTGTGTGTGGCTGTGCTACTTTGGCCAAGCGTCACGTCACGACTTCCTCCATCCATCAATGTGTCACATAGCCGATTCCTGTCGAACCCGGTCACAAGTTGACATTTAGAGGGGTGTGGAAAATATAAAGTTATGTTGAATGAATGAATTCAGCCGGAATGAGAGTACCCCAAGAAAGAAGCTTTACTGGCATAGTTATTTTGGAATCATACTAAGAGCCGTTGCCAAGAAAATATTTTGGGGTTTTAATCTTAAAAACCTATGTTACTCTTGAACAATTATGAATTTATACTTTTTTTTTTCCCCTGGTACGTTTCTGACTTCATTCCACCAAAAACTTTGGGCTATTTTCATATTTTGATCTTCACTGAGGCTCCACTACCATAATCCCTCTTGATTGTACAAGCTTAGTTAAAAATCATGTATTCACAAAACTAATAATAAACCAGTGACAATTTACATATTTGATGAATGGTACGAGCCTTAAAAAAAACATAATTTATAACAAATGTTCCCACTACTCTTCATTTTTGAACCCCCCTATTGAAAAATGGCCACCCCTGACACATTTCCACCTAGTTTCATCTGAGAACATTTACACGCAAACGGAAGACACTGTTGAAAAATGAAGGACTATTTATACGGAAAAAAAGAATGATCATCCGCTCTCATTAATCGTTGTTGTCATCGGCAAGAGAAAAACACGGAAAAAGAAATTGAAAGATCAACGAAAGGAAAAAAAAAAGAAGCATCTAAACCAACTGCTTTGGACGTTTGAACAATGATTAATTAATCAGTTTCATATTAGGACGATGAGGCACTCTCCATCGCTCATTAGCCACACATACACAAAAACACACGCATGCACAAACAGTGTCTATACGAGTGTGTACACGCATGTATTAAAACACTCTAGGTCTCATGTGTGCCAGGGGCCTCATTGGCATGCGCCGCGCCAGCCCGCCAAGCGCGAGCTGTCCGGACTCGCGTCAGGCTCATTAGTGCCCTCGTTAGTCCGGTTATGTTAAATCGAAATTACCATTCATCATCACACGGGGAGCCATCACTTACAGACCGCACTAACTGGATTAACCCAATACAAGACACGCGCATGCGCTCGCAGCAGAATCACATAACGCACGTTAGTTAGTTAGCGGCTGTTAGCCTGGATTGCCAGGCAATCAATTGGTGGATATTAGTGACAATTGCTTGGTCCTTGTGTCCCAAAATTTTTGAATAGATGAATATATATACTGCCGATTTCGATTCAAAAACACGGATTGGTTTCCATTTATTGAAAGAAAAAAAAATGGGGGGAAAAATGCACTATACACTATACATATAGTGCATATACAGATACAAATATATACACATATTTAAATATACATACATATATATAGATATATCCATTACAACAATTTGAACACGATTGTTGACTTCAACCCTAAATCCTAGCATGACGAATCATGTCCCAAAGTATGCAGGATGTTGTCTGGGATCCTTGGAGCGTTTTATGTTTGAGCTTGAACACAATACGGCAAATGCTTCATCATGGTGTGCGCGTAAACGCTTGTTTCCACCATGTTGGCGTGCTCGAGGGTGCGATGGAGCGTGAAATGACAGCAACACATGGAAAGACAAACAGTCCCGCATCAAACACTTCCATCTGCGTGCGCTGATGCGACTACAAAAAGAGCAACAAGTCCAACTAACGCAAGGTGCCAAATCTTCGGTTTAGTGCATGACTACAAACGGAGGCCAGGGGCGTTTATTTACTCAACCACAGATGGATGGAGGAATCTATTACCATATTGCAAATTAAGTTCAACAGTCGTATTGCTTTAAGTTTCAAGTCAAAAAGCAATTTATTTTTTATTTGCTACCCGCAGTTGGATATCTACAACTTGTGCTTTAATAAAGTTTAGCTTAATGCTAACAAACAGTGCAAAATGCCTTTAAGGGCTAAAGAATAGTATCACTCTGCTGTTACTCCTGACGCACAATATTTTGGTCTTAACTATCTCATCATACGTATTTTTATCAGGCCAGCAAAATGATATTTTGTTTAATGCACTCCATTATAAATCATTTTGATTACAAACCACAAAATGGTGTCATTTTAGCCAAAAACGCTTAATCGTCCCTGGCAGGTTTTGCCGATATGGACACTAACAATCCGACGATTAATTCCACAAACTGATTTGGCCGCCTACAAATTGGTGCCGTTTAATCATCAGGCAGTAGACCAAAAAGTCATCGCCGCATGCGAATTTCCTTTTTTAATTTTTCAACGTGGCAGCATCTTAGTCGATCTTCATCACCAAAGCGGCTCGATGCGGATATGAACACCCGGGAAAAGATGACCCTGCGCTGCTGGGATCAAGCGCACTAATCGCATCTCAATTTGCAAGCGCGAATTGATTGTGAGGCGACCGTTTAAAATGCAGCACATTGTTGATTGAAACAGAAAGCGGCTAGAAAAACAATTAAAAAAACAATAATAATCTGAGGAATAACTAATGAGGTTATAAATGGGTTGAAAACAGCACAGGGTCACTATTTGGTAAACTACAGTTGTTAACAGTATATTTATTCTAGTTCCTAGATGGAAGAATTTTGTGAAAGAAGATTATTTCATAATAAACTACTACCATTTATAACTGGGCTAATTATTTGGCAACAGGAGTTTGCGCAGGCTACTGTTATCCACAAATGTTAAAGAAGTCTTCATTTCTAAAATGTAGTTATGCACCCAAAGCATGGATGCTTTTATTACAAAGTGGTAGGCTACAATGTAAGCTTGCTATTTTAAAAGCAGGAGGTAATACTAGTTGTTCATATTGATCTCAATTATGATTTACAGAAGATATTAAAGATGAAAAAATAACACTAATACACGTGTTTTGTAAAGTAAAGTAAGAACCTACATCATTGGTACCCTTTTTATGAATTGGTACCGTGTAAGCTCGATATTTGGCAAGTACAGAAGTCATTCTGGATATTTTTGTCTATTACAATATTTATGTATTATGGCAGTTTTGTATTTAAAAAAACTAAACATTTTAAAAAATCATGTCTAAAATATTTATGTTGTATTATGGGGGCATCATGTATGCTCACTATTTGGCAAAAAGAGGTCATCCAAACTATTTTATCAGTTTTAGATTTAGAGCAAATGTAAGTATTAAAAAATGGATTGTGAACATTTAGCAAAATCTGTATGAAAATTGAACTTGAAATTATAAAGTGACACCAAGTATGCTCGCTATTTGGCAAGAAGAAGATCATTCTGGCTGTTCTTATCTAGAATATATAGAAGAGGATTAGGGCCAGTGAAGAAAAAAAAAAACGAAGGGTGACAGGATTCTGACTTTTTTTCTCAGAATTCTGACTTTATTCTCAGAATTCTGACTTTATTCTCAGATAACAGATATTTTTTTATCTATTATCTTATTTATTGCAGTGTTTAAATTAATTAAAACACTAATAACACCAATTAAAAATCATGCATGTAAATTGAGCCTCTGCTCCCTGTATGTACATGTCTGCTCACTATTTGGCAAGGAGAGGTCACAACACCTCAAAAAAAAAAAAAACTACAGCAGCATTACTCTTATTATAAAGCGATAATGTAAAGGCTCACTATTTGGCAAGCAGAAAGTCATGCTTGCTGATGTCATCTTGTGACAAAATAGATAGAGGACTGCTTTGAATGTCATCCAAAATGTAGAATTGTATTGCAAACATACTAATTTTACACATGGAGAGTGAAATAATTAATTTGTGAACATTTTATGAATTCCCACCAATGCGCATTATATTTTAACATATACTCATTTTACACATGTAGTGTGAAATAATTAATTTGTGAACATTATTTTTTTGTATGAATTCCCATATCTAAATGAATAATCAAGCCACGTCCACACCGATGTGCAGTTGTTCATGTGAGTTATGGTAATGTCGTGGGATTGTTTTCTTTTAATTAGCCACTGATTTTGCGAGCATTTTTATCTTGCACACGAGTCAGAGTTTAATGTGTTCCTGTTGGGGATGAAAATGAATTGTTCTCTAGCTACATTTATTAATATTCGTGAGAAACAGCTTTCGCAGCCGATGTTTGGTATTTCACTTGGGCGTTTGGAAGATGCTTTTATGAAATGTCAAAATATTTAGAATTTTTCTGTTTTACTGTAGAAGCAGTACTTTGCTACTTTATGATTGAGTGATTTTGTTTTAATTTCCAGAGAGAGAGAGAGAGAGAGAGAGAGAGATGTCCAATTTTAAATTCCATAATATCAATACAAAATATATATGATATTCCAGATCCATTTACCAATCACATCTGCCCTAATCAGCATGTCTCTTCTTCCTCCTCCTCCTCCTCCTCCTCAAAAGCAGCTAAAGGCAAGATTATGATTTATTTAACCTCTGAATGGCTGATTTTTTTTTCAACAAATTTTGGGGGGAAAGGCCGAAGTTTGGCATGTGGCCGGCAAGTAAAAAGTTATCCGACAAAATTTGAAGGTCAGCAACCATGTGGCAATAGTAGCCAGCTATTGTTGTAGTCAATGCTCAATATAGATGGCGATGTGATCAGGTGGCAAAAAAATGTCAATTCATCAATGAAAAGAAAAGACGCTGAAACAATAAAGCGCAGAGAAGTATCAAAACATGACAAGCGAGTCATTTTATGGGTATCAAAATCAAAGACAAAAAGAAAGCGTGGAGAGACGAGATGGAGGATCAGAGGGAGGAATGAGGCAAGCCCACATTCATTATTAATGAAACAAATGTCTGACTGACTGACTCAATTTGAGGCTTGGCTGTTTCCACACCAGCGAGGTGTCACATTGACTTACAGTGATGATGAAGAGGAGGGAGACGAGAGCCTTACCTCAGTCCCGTTCGTGTTTAGCAAACTGATTATTCATTACTTTCGCAACGCTACGGAAACACGATTGTGAAATTCTGCTTGCCAAATAGTGAGCCCACGGTTAGTGTCATTAGCCAAACATTTGATCTTAGGGGCCACCTTTGATTTTTCAGACAGATGGTGTTGGGGGGGGGGGGGCAGGTAATTTGTAGGGGGTTTAAATTATGAATTGCTTTTCTGTATGGTGGCAGGCGCCTCTCGTTGCAACATGCGGTTGTTTGACAGATCCAATTAGTAATTAATCTTTAAAAAATAAATCATGGTTGTTAATGCCAGTCCCGATTGAAGTTCACTGTCAAACTAAACATAAAATAAAGATGTTGCATATTTTAAAGAACCACATAGCCTTCGCTAGTTAAATATTAAATGTTCCAATATTTGAACCAACACATTAAGACAGACGATAAAAACACAGATTACTCCTAAATTCTTCATACTCAGCCAAGCATAACTAATATTACTGCTGTACTGAAATACAAGAGAGGAGCTGAGTCTCTCTGATGGATGGATGGATGGATGGATGATTTCCTCAAAACACATTTGTTGGACGGATGGGATATAAAATGCTATTTATATTCATCCCAAACACCACAGTAATCCAAAATAATTAAATAAATATTACAACAAAAAATATATTCCTCAAAAAAGGGGGGGGGGCGTCAATTATTCAGTTGCTGTCTATTAGGGATAGGGCCCTGTCTCGCGCACTCATGAATATATACTGGCATTACTGTACTACTTTTATTCTAAAACAAAAAAAAAAAAAAAAGAAAGAAAGAAAAACCCGTGACAGGTGAAATATTGAAATTAAAATGCAAAATGTGCAAACACGTACCCACATATTATTTCAAACTATAGTCACACTTTGGACCACTTGGACAGGACAGATGGGCATGCATGTGTGTGCGTGCACCTGGCTTTGTTGAAACGTTACACCAGGGTGACTAAAGTGTGTGTCCCGTCCTGCCTTCTGCTGTGTATTTACAGTGCATTGTAAATTCCGCCGTCAAGCCTCTTATGAATTGCTAATGTCCCTCACCAGCCACCATCACTCTCCTCCGGGATCAAAAGTCAGCAACCAAATGGTGGACGCTCTGGCTTCTCATAAGCATCCTGGCTCGATTTTCATCCAGGCCCTCGCACACCCGAGTATCGAACAGTTTTCACTGGAAGCCTTGACGCTCTTTAATCATTTATGTGAGCACATTAGGAAGCGTCACAGTGCACCATCAACGCCGCGACCGCGAGAGACGCGCGGCGACGGATGGCGACAATTAACGACGGATGGCTGAGTGGACCATGTCGCAAGTGCATAAAATGATACATCGGATACCATTAGACGGATTAGAATTCCATTTTTAATTTAGCTTCCGCGCTTCAAATTTCATTGCACTTTGCGACTGTAGGGGGAGCCCAGGAACTACAGAATGAGTTCTTCCCATTTGTTGCTTTAACAAAATACCCTGGGGTCTCAGATTGGATGAGGGCAGTGAGTTTTCACAGGGGAAATTGCTAAACTCACGCCGCATCAAACACACCAGTCGGACATTTTATCCAAGTAGATACTTAGGGCTAGCTAGCAAAGAAGTGGACTGCCACAGCCAAATGGAAATTTGAATTTAGCAACAAGTTCAGCTAATGCTAGCATGTGGAATGTTACAATTACACTACGAAATTATAGCGAAACCTCACCTAAAGGAGTTTTAATAATTTAATAGTTATAAATACGACAAATATTATATCAAACTCAACTTCTGTTTCCTTTAAAACTAAAATGCTCAAAATCTAAAAATAGTAATTATAAAGCGACTGCCATCGTTTTTCAGCACAAGCTGAACAGGAGTAGACCCCTAACTTCCGCTAACTACCCAGGCTAAACTTAAACATACAAAGATCTTACAAAGACCTATCACTTTGACATACTTCCTTGACACCGATTACTGCTGTCCTGTCAGCGGTTTACTCTCCTATTGGTCTTTGACGTCATCTTACGATTTGTGGCAATTTCAGTCTGTATGTGGAAGTACCTGATTATACCAACGAAAGATCCAAATCAATTATTTTCACCTAGAATTTATTGCTAAATCTTCCATGGGTGACCTTGACTGTCTCCATACCAACCACCACAATTCAAACATGTTCATCCAGTCGCCAAATCAGAGTTTGTATCCTCCCGCCCCCTCACGCCCTGACATCCACTCCTCTGCATCCTCCCCTTCTAATTTATAAGTTTTATCAGCAGCTCCAACTTTTCATCGCAAGTGGCAACACTGCCTGCAGACAAATGAGCCAATGCTTGAGCAACACACAAAGACAACAACTTTCTCATAAAATGGCACGAGCAATGTAAAAATGCAAAGCTATAAAAAAAAAAGGAACATAATCCCACTGGAGTGCCTGAGGAGCACATTTTTGCATGCCAGAATATTCATGTTTCATCAAGGATGCTCTCCTTGACAGGCACATTTAAAAAAAAAAAAAAAAAAAACTTAGACATGCAATATTTTCCAGATGATTCACTTAGACACTTATTAAAGTGAGGAAGAAGATACAAATGAAGACGGGATGAAGGTTGTGACCTGTAAGATGAAAGATGGAGGAGGAAGATTTTTTTTTCTACTTACAGAATCTCCAGATCGCGCAGTGCTCGGAAAGCCCCATCTTCAATGCAGCTGATGTGGTTGCTGTCCAGTTGCCTACACACACAAACACACACACACACAAACACACACAAACACACACACACACAAACACACACACAGAGTCAAGGTCCGCTGAGGGGGGAGGAGGGACTACCAAAAAAAGGCGTGAATAAGTGTGTGAGGAGGAGGAGGAAACGGGGAGGTGATACCTCAGTAGTGAGCTCAAAGTATCACACCCTACACACACACACGCATACACACTCTCTCACATACACACAGCGGAAGGGATGGCCGCTCTCACCTTAGCACCGTGATGTGTGAGCCGCCCCGAGGAGGAGAAGAGGAAAAAGGAGAGCCGGCGAGGAGGAATAGAAGTGGCCAAACGGCCGACGTGGCGGCAGCCTATCACCTGCTGCCTCGCTCGCCCGCCAGATGGGGGGGAGAGAGAGAGGTAGACGCCCATAGAGAGAAAGAGAGCGGAGAAGAGAGAGTGGGGGGGGAAGTGCCCACCCTTCTTGTCGCTTCTGTAAATATTAATGGCATTTTCCTCCTTTTCCTCCTCCTCCTCCTCCTGCTGCCAATGTCATCTTTTATTCTTTCTTTCCTGTGTGTAGTGAAAGAGGGAGTAATTTCATTACATTAGGCCGGCCAATCCATTAAGGGCCTTTTACCGGCTCTGTCACTGAAACAATTTCATTAAAAGCAAAGCCGCCGTAAATCAACCGGCAGTCACGACTTCCTTCCTCCCAAAAACACAGCCAGTCTACGCCTCATTGGCTAAACTCCCACATGGAGACCACCCCCCACCCCCTTCACCGCCAATGCCCCCCCTAGACCACTGTCATACATCCTTGGCTTTTATTTTAATTTGCTCTTGGTAGACACTGTCGGTCCCGACCGCCACTTTCCTTCCTTCTACATCAATCGGTCTAACCGTGAACCCAACAAACTCAAAAACCTTCTAATTCCTTCATCCTTTCTTTGATTGAGATTATCTTTACTTGGAAACTATGATAGATCGAGGTAATTTAATGGAACTGAGCCAACTCCTGTGTAAATTTTAAAAAAAAAAAAAACGTACAAACTTTAAAATATTGTGATTTTTTCTGAATACATTTTTTGAGAGGTTTCGGCCAGATGCCGACGATATATTGTTGCAGCTCAAACATGAAGTAGAATCCACTTTGAAGATCATTGTAGTTGTATTCAATTAACATTTGAGCAAGCCATGGTTCAAGTGAGATTGAAATACTTGTATACTAAACAATAAGATTTTTTTTTTTTTTACAGTCAGCTATGTATAGATTTTTTCAAGAAATGTCACATACTATATGTTGCATGTTGCTTATTTTTAAGGTAAGAGCTAGCTAGTGTTAGCTGTCAATCTTTTCGCGAAAAACAATGCAGCTTATTTTGAAAAAGTCCAAAAAGTACAGATCTGTTTTCAAATAGTAAAAAGTTATCAGCGGGATATACTAGTAACAGTTGTGGCAAACAGACCCCAACAAATCCCCCAAATACTCGCATCCATTCACTTTCTTGTTTTACGTTTACTTTCAAGCATCTAACCTTGTTCATTTATCCGCTCATCCCTTCCACCTTCCCTTGTCCTCGTGCTCAGTGGACAGACACTAAAGCAGTCCTCGCAGTGGGGTGTGTGCGCCCATTTTGTCTCCTTAGTGGGCATCCTTAGAGGCATGTCACCACGGCAACAAGTGGGCTGGTTTTTAACAAAAGATTTTTTCTGACTACTAAAAGCTGTGTATTTTTTAAAATGACACAAATTATTTAATTTGATTGTATTAAAGGCAAGGCAACATGTCAAATTAATTAATCTCTGTACATCAAATCGAGATAGGACCATATTTCTAGATGCTCCATGAAATTATAGTCTCTGTTGCTCGTTTTGTTTGTCCATTAGTCGGATTAAACTAACCCAACCTTGATGAACATTTGCTGCGTGGGCCAAACATCTGGTTGACACAGTTGAACAAAACACATAATTGTGTTTCCAGTAAAGGTACACGCTCATTTTTTTAAGAGTGCACATCATGGGCCATAAAAAGCTTTGATTTGCAGCGACTTTGCATTTTACACATACGCATGTCCATCTACTCGCCAGCTGCTGGCGGTTAACACGTGGTGCCGATTCACTTTGGACCCAGATGGAAATCTAAAAAAATAAAAAATAAAATTGGTGCCTACAGGCCAACATTGGACTCGCAACATTTGCATCCCTCCTCAGGGTTAGCAAAGAACGTACATGTCAAGCAGTGCGTCACGGCGTGTAGTGTACAACATAGCGTATTATAAATTGTTTTGGTTTTGTCTGGTAAGAATAATAGTTTGTTATGAGATAATTAAATTGACTCGTTTCCCGATTCAATACTGGCTGAGCAGAACTGTGTACTTTTGAGATTTTTTTTAAAAATGTAAAGTGCACTATAAATATAATTCTTTTTTTATTATTATTACTATCGATAACCTAGATCGGTGAAGAGTGTTGTTCCTCTGGTGTTCACCCAGTGCATTCTACAGTTTGCGCGAGTATGCTCCAATGGTATGTTCATCTCCAGTATGCGCTTCAAAAACTGGTTTCATTTAGGGGGGCACGCAGGACACCTACAAAACTCTTCTTATGATCCTCTTAAGATATGAATCACCTACTGAGAACCTCAGCACCTCTCATGAAGTCAAACAAAGTCTTATCAGATCAACTGTCGAGCGTCTCCCGGCGAGTTGTCTTTATCGCATCGTCAACGCGTGGGATCACACGGCTCTCCAGTAATATCACGTCGCCAATTTCTCCGGGAAATAAGGACTAAGTTGAAGACTGGCGTCGGAGGCCACGTTCCTCCTTCTGCGTCCTCACTGAGGGTAAATGGTTTCATCATCTGCGATATGATTGAATTCTTCCGACAGCTTTGTTCACCAAGCACCCTGATTAGCAGTGACATGATTGCTATCAGTCTGCAACGAGATGGTTCTTTGTGGAAAACTGTGTGTGCATGTGTGTGTGTATTGATGTTCGTCACAGGGCAAAGACTGGGAACCAAAATTTAATTCCTTTCCATATAATTAGTCTCTTTAATCATGTCTATGATGAAGCCTATTGGCAGACTGATTCAGTCCTTCCCTTTGCTACCATCTGCTGCGCGCACGCACGCACGCACACACACACACACACTCTCACGCACAACTTTTCTGCTCCATCTGCAACCGCCGCAGACTGATGGACCAAGGTTGCATTGCCCATCTATGATGAATTGGATCAACAGAGCAAAAGTGGACCTCGTTTTAGTAGCTATGTGGAAAGTCCATTCTTTCTATAATTTAGAAAGATTTAGTACCAAAAGCAAAATTAATGAGAATCTATTAATTAGAAGGAAATTTAATTAGCTTACTTGGTAAATGGTATAGTAAAAGCCCACCGCATAGTTCAGGCGCCGGGCAGAACGGCTGTCTAATGGTTGTAGCGCATCTGTCTGTGACATTCATGTTACATCCATTGAATCCCATTTCCATCATTGGGACCACAGTGAAAACGAACAGATCGGATAGATCAGGTCAAGGCGAGCCTGACGTCATTGAAATCTGCTGATCCATAACATAAAAAAAACCTACAGTAAACGTATACCTCTTTAGTGTAAATCCCAGAGATGGGATCAAGTCACATGTATAAATCTGTAAATTACGAGGCTTAACCTTAAAAGTCTCAAATCAGTCTTAGCTGTAGTATCTGGTGTTTACAAAAAAGAATGTCAGAACTGGTCAAATAATGAAATCAGTTGACGAGTTATCTAATTTGCATGTACAACACTTCATCATGTCTCAAGTGAACTCAGTAGTCTTTAGCTTCCAACTATTTTTTTTTTTCTTTTTCTAAAGCAAATTGACATTCAAAGCGTCATTTTCATTCTCTTATTTTTCATTTCAGACCGCAGGAAAGCTAACTTAGACATTGTACAGAAGAGTCAGAGCTCTGCAGGCTGGTCCCCCAACATCATGCCAAGTCAGCATTTGGCTCTCGAGCCAAACGAGCCTCATCTGCAATAAAATCATCACCGTGCACCCCCGTGAACAGCACATCGGTTAAAAGCCGAGGCGCGTGCAAAGCGCATCCATATCATACCGCAATATGAGCGAGCAGCCATAACTTGACGAGCGAGGATGAAAACCAACATTCCGAGCAGGCTTGATAGACTTTTTTGACTTTGGCTTTAATGCAATGAACGCGTAGACAGCACGGGAGGTACTGGCTTGCAAATAATGAGCCCTTCTTATTGTTACACAGGAGGAGGAAAATGTGAAGTGATACTGGGCTGGCGGAATAAAAAGTGGACCGAGACAAGTCAAGCTCAAGTTGCAATAAGGCATTCTCGCCTGTCCAAATTACAGAAATTGTGGAAACTCTCAAGATAAATATCTCATCCAAGACGGCGGGACCTCTAAGGCTAAAATGAATCTGTTATGGAAAACTAGCTCAGATTTGTTTGTTTTTAGAAACAGATCTATCAATTCAGCAAAGATAAAATATTTGACAAAAATAAAATCTTTTTTTCCAGAGTCGAAATTAGCATGGTTGGGCTGGAGTTCTTTTTGCTGCTCGAAATGTAACTAATCTGAAACAGACTACAGCTACATCAGAACAGTTTGAGATTACTCACAATATTATGTCTCGTCATGTCTGGACTTTCAAAAAAACACATTCAAATTTGCCACTTCTAGAGCACTATAAAGAAAACAGCTTCACACTAGTTCTAGTTTGAGATTAGCCACATAAAAAAAGTGCCAAAAAGAGGTCTACAGCTGTGAATAGAAAAAAAGCTTTGGATTGGTTTTCTGGGAAAAAACATTGTCAGATATTAGCCCCATCTAGATCTCTGAATAGAAAATTGCTTAAGATTAGCTATTGTATGTACAGAGCCCTGAAAAGAACTGAAAATGTTTTTGGGGACAAGCTGGATCTAGACCTAAAAAGAAATCTGCTTTCATTGGCTACTGCATGTTCAGTGCTCCGAAATAAAAACTTAAATATTAGCCGCGACTAGAGCGCTGACTTAAAATCAGCTTCAGATCAACTATGTCAGACAACTAGAAAATTACTTGTGATAAACGACGAATAGAAATTTTCACGGGATAAACAATGTCAAACATTCCCAACAGAACACGTCTTAGCCACATCCAGAACACTCGAGAGAAAACAGACTGAGATTTTATCATCTGTTTCTGCTAGGCAATAAGCAGAGACTTTAATGCCAATTATGAATGATTTATGGCTTTTTGTACAATAGCTCAAATCTTCCCCACGACATCGGATAAATCCAACAATGAGAGTGCCACACAACACCCAGGTGAGAAGTGTGTGCCCATTCCTTTCCAAAGCGCCGCAGCCATAATTCAGACAAACGGCCGTCCTGCACTGCATTGTGGGTAGGGGAGCGTGAAGTGTTCAGGAAGAGATAGCCCAGGATAGTGTAAAGGAGGACAAAAGTAAATAAGAACAGCCGACAGTTGGATTGTTTGAAGAAATGCCGCCTTGTGTTTTGGTTACATAGCCAAAAGGTGCACTTGTATTGTAATGTCGAGCCTGGGTGAACTCAGCGGGAGGAAAAGGAATTCAATATGATCAAATGACCAAGAAAAAAAAAAAATACATCGAAGGGAGAGGCAGATGGAAAACAAGGAACGCAATGAGACCATGATGGTGCATTGGATAACGTGTGTGTTTGTGTGTGTACTAAGGTTTAATGTTGGCTGTATGAAACACTGGCCGCTTATCTGTGCTGTCTGTTGTCATACAATATCTTTGGTCCATCAAGTTCACCACCACAAAGAGTATTGCAGTTGAACAAGTCAATAATAATAACAGTAACAACATTACTGAACTGCAACCGACTGAATAACTAATGTACATATTAATAGTTTAATTTGTTCCATGACCACAATCACGTCAAAGTATCTCTCCCAATCGAAATAAATGGAAACATCATTAATTTGTTCCAGCCACACTTAAAAAGAAATGTTCATGAAAATAAAGTAACACTTTATTCTATTTGACTTTAGAAAAATATATACTAAAGTCGCTGATAGTGAGTGGAGGGCTACACATGTCTGACTTGTGTGCTGGCAGCATGGGATAAATTCCCAGCCCCTAAAATCTAGTAAATTTTCATTACTTCATTACAAATAGGTAATTTGACATTTACTCCAGTAATATATAGTATCACTATCAAAAGGAAAACACATTTTGGAAAACAGATATGGAGAAATGAAATAGCACTGGCAAAGCGTCCATGTGTTAAATTTCGAAAATAGGGTCATGCAAAGCAAAAAAAAGAGTACAATTTGTCTGAACCTTTAGCACGATTTGACTTTATGGTCAGGGTCACACAAGTATCCTCAACGCAGCCTCTCCGAAAATAGTTCAATGTTAAGTGTGATACGCATTTGCATCAAGAGCAAAGCTTTGGGAGAATTCAACGTGTTGAATGGAAATTGCAAATCTTTCTAAGCGGAAGGAACAAGGTCAATTTAAGCATGATATAAATATTCCTCATTATTGTTGTTCGAGGTCAAAATAGTTTTTTTAATCAAATATGAATATCATGTATAAACAAACCATTTGTATAACAAAGTTGAGGCAAATAATTTAGTAAATTTAACAAATTAATCTAATTAGCTTCCCCAACACAAAAAAGTAGGGTTCGACTCGACACACACAAAAAAAATATTTGAAATGACTTATATGTCTTGACCGTAAAATAATGCAAAATTGAAATCAATCATGTCATTGACCAACTTAGCATTAGCCTCACAAACATAACTGCCAGGTTGTTAGCTCTAGCAAAGCAGCTGATTTGGGAGCAAAGGGTTGAAGTGCAGTAAACGGAATCAAATGGGAGCATGGCCAATGGGCAGCAGGATGGAGGGGAAAATGGGAGAACGATAGCGCCTGAGAGAGTTCCCGTATTAACGGGAACAAAGTGGTGGTCGGCGCTACCTGCAGCCACCAGCAAAGTGAAAAAGAGACACGGGAGAAAATCAATGGAGTGTCCACCAGGGCCAGAATGTCATGGAGGTTTTTTTCCCCCTTTGCACTCCTCCCCATTTGCTGGCCTAATGGAGGAGTGGAGCCTCTTTTTTATGGCCCCAGTCACCTTGGCTAATCGAGAGATGCAGGGAGAAGCCCAGTGGAGGGACAATTTCTAGGGACGGCAGCATGAGATGCAAAATGGAAGAAGCATTTTCTTCTTTACAAATCAAATGACTTGACCGGGCGGAAAAAATAAGAGTGATTAGTATCTGCGTTCTAATGAATACCAGGCCAGATTCTAGCAATGTTGTTTTAAAAAAAATCATTAAAAACAGAAATACATATTTATATAATATGCAAATATCTCATACCATTAATGTATTATATATATAAATATATATAATCACGCACACGTCACAATTTCACACACACATTAACACTCACAAATTCTCACACATTCTCATCCGCACATATGCACACCCCCACACATGCTCTCGCTTACACACGCGTGCACACAGTGCTGTGTAGACATTTTGAGGTCCATTTACCATTAAAGTCATCATCCCCGGTGGAGCTTGGCTTCCAGCATGAATTTACAGCAGTCTTGGGGAGAGACGGCAGACGCGGCGGGCCGGTTTCTCACGAGGCCCTTCACATCGGCACAATGAAGGCTTTTATACATCTTGATTATCCAAAGAGACCCGACTCTTTATAGGCTGTCGTAAATCTTCATTTGAATACAGTAAGGTGCTGATAATAAGCAGATGGGAGCCTACGTTTTGTTGGAACCCTTCACTTCAACACACTGGAGTCCCTTTTGTGATGACACCACAAGATCGAACCCCACATCCACCAAATGAAACTAATGAGGGTGTGTCTTATGTCGAGTAAAAAAAAAAAAGACTGATGCCCACAATCCCATTTGACCAAACGTCTTTCCTCCGACATATGTAATGATGATTTATTCGCCCGCATGTTGCCATCCATTCTTATTTACAACCCTCCATCCTATTTAAATCGATCAATAGTCTGTACATTTTCTATATGTATGCGTAAATATTGTCAAGATCACCATTTTTGTACAGACTCGTATAATGACAAGATCATCAAAAATGTCATTTTGGTGCTGCTGGATGATAATCTATTCTTTTAATCAGCAGAGATCACTTTCTGCCAGGGGTGTTCATCTATTGAACCATGAATGGGAAGCAGCCACATTTGTACAAATGCATTTTTAGGAACAGTATTACACCATGATGTTGTAGTTTATTCTCTTATCATCATCACATGGTGACCCTTTCTCTTTCTAGACCAGACATCATTAACAAATTTCACTCCATTAGCCCAAAAACTGTAATTTATTTACAGAATTGCAAATAATGTATGTTTGTTCATCTATGTCAGTGGCCAATGAAATACTCGTTTACTATCACATCATTATTTCTCTATGTAGTTTTTGTGATGGTTTTGTTTATTGGTATGCTCTGGAATGTTTATGATGCCACAATAACACAATAAAGGTTGTCAAACACTAATGTTTGCGTCAAAATAAACAATGTAAGACAACAAAGTCCCTTAAGCTAAATGGTAATTACTGTGATCTAGTTTTTAAAGTGCTGGGAGTAGACAGTGCGATGTTTCCACACATAAAAAAACACAAGCAATATTTTTTTTTTGTTTTTTGGGGGAAGGGTGGAATGGATTAATGTCGTTTCCATTCATCTGAAGGGTGAAAGATGCTTTGAGAACAAATTCAACGGGAATCTCTAGGCTTACTTTTGTGAAATTTCATTTTGGAGTGGTGCCAAACGAAACAATGGGACCTTCAAATCTCCTTTTAAAAAGAATATCATAGCTTTTTGCGATGAAACCAAAATAAAATTACAGAGTACGACTGAACAAATAGTATAGTTACATAATGCTAAGCTAAAAAATAATTGGGGGTTTCGACAAATAATGGGGTAAAATTCCCAAAAAGTATTTTACAAATACATTAATTCGTAAATGCCCAACGACAAATATGTTGTAGACTGGGCACAACTATTGATTCCCAACCAGATAGGCATGTACAGGCAATTTGGTACCAGGTCACATGGAATTTTGAGAAAAAAAAAATAATTCTAATAATCCGTTGCACCCACCTGTGCCTCTATATAAACATACAAAACAACTCTGCTGGAGCTCCAAACTCAAATCAAGGCAGAATATCCAGAAACAGCTGCATAAAAACAATTAAATATTTTCTGACAAAAGTGAAACTCTTGAATTGTCGTTTAACCTAAGATTTGTTGAACAGAAAAAATTGCAGGGTCTCCTGCTAATTACATTCAATGTAATGGTGAATTGTATTTCAATCACACACACACACATGCGCACGTACACACACAACCTTTTCCATTCAAGTACTGACAACATTGTTTATTGCCAAAAGTGTCAATACCCCTTTCTGCACCAGGTGTGATTGATTCGTTCTTATTGATGAGCGGCATGGATTGGGCAACCTATCGATCAGGCTATTGGTGATTAGGCTGTCATGAATAAAAGACAAGCCGCTATTGAAGATTTCTTTTTTTTTTTTAAAGGACCAAAACATCTTGAGCTGATTTAGACAAGAGGAGGTTAAAAGAAGAATACCAAGATGGTGATTACGAGTGAAGATGAGGAGGTGGCAAAGAGGTGATGGATAACATGTTCGTAACAAACAACAAACAATGCAGAGCGAGAAAATATGTTGGAAAGCTTTCACACAAGCAACACTCGGATGATACCTGACGGTTGGCAAAATACACAGAATCCGTTATTGGAAAGATGCCGACAAATAGATGAGCTGTATTGTTTTAGCCTTTTAGTATCACCAGTGGGATCTTAAATATTTCTAAACATAATGTGAATGCGATTTAATATGCAATTATTTTTCCAAGGTCTTCTTCCTATGCATTTTTTAAACAAACGCAATAAATAAATGATATTATAACATGGCCCAAACACTTAATAAATTATTTATGATGGTAAAGGTTTGACTGTTTTGAATTATTTCCAATGTACCAAAACAGATTAAGGTCAACGTCAATCGTTCCATTGTACATATCTTCATTATGTATAATGTACAACATTATCATCCCTGTCAGAAGGAGCTGTTTATGAAAGCTATATAGAAATATTTAATCCCGCATATCCATGTAGCATTCAGCTGAAGTGAAAATAGTTGAGTTGCCTTAGAAACACACTCGCTCCATTTTCCACATGTTAAGAATGTCACATTTGATGTTAGCATTCATCAAGGATAAAAGTCACACATGTTTGTCCTGGCTCAGCCCACCACAAATGGGGTTTTGTGAAATAATAAAAATGACAAGACGGGAAGTCAGGGGAATATTTGCGCTTACAGGTTTTTGACGTTGGTGATTCCTCTGAAGGCTTTCCTCGGCACCGCCTGGATCTGGTTCTCGCTCAGGTCTCTAGGGGTGGAAAAGAACAAGAGAGGGACAAAGGCTATGAGCTCCAATGATGAACCAGACCACAAGCAGTTGGCGACACAAATCCAACGGAACAAAGCAACAGACGGATGGTATGACATTTATGATGACATGCAAATCGCCTCAAAGCTCAAAGACTCAATTGGAATTGATCCTGGTGTTATATGTGGGACTGTAAAGCTCGCCCATCGTGGGTTCAAAACACACACATTCCGCTGCCTTACAGAAAAAAAAAGTAAAGCCCTCACTGATTTCTATTTTCCACATTGACTTTGGCTCACTGCGTCCAACTTACGACATTTGTAATGAATATGTAGACTCTATGAGCCAGAACATATGTGACATGACGCGACGGGCAGCCGTTAACTGCGTCAGCGTGACGGCAGCCGGAGCACAATGAGATGAGACGAAGGGGGAAAAGAAATGCTTCAGATGAGCTAATTGGAACGTTACTGCGGTCTGACGACGGAAAATATATTTTTCATACTGTCAGCTACAACTATCGTAAATGGTGAGAACCAGTTCCTGGCATGTACGACACGTGCGGGCTCACTGGTCAGTAATGGTATCATACATTCGGAAATAATTGGAGCTGTATTTTATGATTAATGTTAGTTATTGTTTGTGTCTCTTTGTAGAGTAATAATATTAGTTGTATGGGCGATGTACATGATTACATCAAGTTGGGAATTGGAAAAATCTGTGAACTTTCTGTATTATGAGGCTTTGTTGGGTTTTTTTAAGTTCAAAGCAAGACTAACACAAAAACCCTTATCACTTATCAAATGAACAATAAATGATATGGTTAAAAATTAGTATGGTTATAAATTTAGCCATTGAAATTACAATCCGATTGTGGTCATAAAACATTAGTAATATAGTGAATATACGAGTAAAGTATTGCAATTTATTTTGATTTGTGTAATTTAAGATTTTTGTATTCTATTTGTGACTTTAATTTCTCTATTGCTGCTGTATTGATTTTGCGGTATAGCTACATTTGTATACTTGCACATTTTGTACTGAACTAAAAATCAAACTTTCAACCTAACCCAACATTAATATTTAACATCATTGCATGAGAAGAGTTTTTTTTTGTTTGTTTTTTAATTAGAGTCAGCCAGCTCTCTTAACTGCAACACGTAAGAGGGAGCACATGACATTGGCCTCCCTCCAATGGCTGCCTCTGAATATGTTATGAGAATTGAGCGCTTATTTTAGTATTTGATTTCAATGTTTCTTTGTTACGATTGCATTCTTTTTCATGTATGTTATTTTTAACTGTTTGACTTTTATTTACATCAATAAAACTTTGTTGTATGGCTAAGCTTAACTTGAGAGAGGGATTTGGTCCAACATTTTTTTTTGTTGTGGGTTTGAACGTTTCCCTCTCTGACTACTTCTTGATGCGGAAACCGAATGTGCGGTGGATCAAAGTTTCTAACTTGTCGGTCTGTATACGTGCCATCGCAGGCAGCATGAATGAACTTTGACAAGCTGGAATGGAATTGTGTTGTATTAATGCGCAAACCTGGCCGGGATATATCGTATATGCACTTTCTATTTCTTTTGGACTTGGCTCTTTTACAAAAAGGCGGTTTTCTTTCTTTTCTTCTGCCTGACATTTTGATTGAGAAAATAGAAACATACGTTCCGTGCTCTGTCGCTTTCGATTATCCGTCACATAGTCATTGTTTATCTGCGTTGCTAACTACACGTACAGATCTATCATGGCGTGGGAGTTTCCTGTGATTTGCATCCCTCTGTGGAAGAAAATGCAATCATAGGATTTCCGTGTACAATATTTTAAAGCTTTGTTTTGAATCCATCATGTTTACATTATTTAAAGCAGATTTTATGTCAAAGAAAATGATCAGATGGGGTGATGCTAGATGAGTGATTGACAACAGAGGACATTTTATCTTCAATCAAAATAAAAATAATATGACCAGTGTTGTACCATATTTTGGACATATTGTGAGTGCACATTTTTGCTTTGTGAACATTTTGACGCAGATAAAGAGTTTTTAAAGGGCAGTTCATTTTTGTTCAAGAGTACCAGGTTTTCTTTTCTCAGCCTATAAAAGAACACACTCCAAGCAAGGTTTGATTAAACTGGAGAAAAAGGATTTGGCAACAAACAGTCGCATAACGCGTGCGTCATCAAAATGAGACGTGTGCTTGGACGAGGGGGAAAAAAGGCCAATGACGCTCCAGTCGATGCAAACTCAGATGTCATGTGACAAGCAGCCCCACACGCCCTTGCTTGCCCAACAGCAACGATAAACAAATTTAATGGTGTTGACAAAAGAACTATTAACTTTTCATTTTTGGAACAATGAACTTAGATAAAAAAATGTTAAATATGAACGGGTCAAATTCATTTCAAAACTTGTGAGCTAAATTTTGAGTTGATCTAGAAAATTAACTGCATATGACTAATGCTAATTTTATTATAGACATTTCACGTCCAAAGTACATCTAGTACCTCACTTCCAAACTCAAGTGTGCCTACTTGGCTATGCCAAAAGTCCTTCAAAATCCAGAGCACTGTAGCGGGAGTCAAAACAAATTTTAACGTGTTCCACCAAGACACCGATTGATTCTAAAACTGTGGTTTAATTGTTATTTGGGGGGGGGGGGGAAATGTGACTACCGTATTTTCCGCACTATAAGGCCCACCGGATTATAAGGCGCACCTTCAATGAATGGCCCATTTTAAAACTTTGTCCATATATCAGATATATACATTTGGCTCGCGGGCCGGACTTTGAACACGCCTGCTGTAGTGGCTCAATATTGCGCACCTGGTTATAAGGCGCACTGTCGGCTTTTGAGAAAATTGGAGGTTTTTAGGTGCGCCTTATAGTGCGGAAAATACTGGACTTAACACAACCGCCTTCAAAATGTTCAGAATGCTTGTCCCCAAGCGGAGAACTGCATCGATTCAAAATGATGGATGATTAGAGATTGCTGGGGACCTCAAAACTATCTTGTGGGGACGCAGATATTTTCCGAACTTTCTACGATGTAACTCAGCATACAACCGGTATTCTGAATACCGAGTGAAATTTGAAAATACCATTATATCTTGTAATGTTGATAAAACTGTCTAAAATACTGTTCAAATCACAAAGCAGATTCATTCAATCAGCATGAAAAGAGATCAGCGCAATGAGAGCATCTTTGGGAATCCCAATGTTTTTCCTCCACAGTGCCAACAGCGCCCCATTTGAACACCTCAATGTGTATCGTGTCCTCGTGTAAACAGCAGTCCTCCTCATCTCATCGTGACTCATACCTGCTGACCTTTGAGCTCAGAGAAGGCCATCTGCAACAAGAGACTGAACCCTGAACTGCTGAAAAGGACAGCGGCTGATAAGACTAGAGACACACAAACACGGGAGGATTGCTTGGCGTATGTGGAGGCTAAGAAGTCTCTTCACCTGCAATCTGCTGCTATGTTTCAATTTGCTCTTCTGCGCTGACACCAAATAGGGGAACAAAGTCAACACAGTCATATTCAGCCTTGGGAGGCAGTTTGATGTGCACTCACTTCTCCCTATACATAGTTGGCTAAAATATTCTCGCTGTAAAAAACAAAAAAAGTTTGGGGAACTCAAAATTTCAGGACAATTTCACTTTCATCGGTGTGAAAATTAGCTTTTCCCACATTGATGTTTACTGTATCTCAAAGTTAACAACTCAGCAAATTGTTTTGGAGCAAACAACTGAATTTGTTGCCATAAAGGTCAATAATTTATTTTTAAATAAATGATATAATTAAATATATTTTAAAGTCATTACAATTTAAAATAATATTTGAGCAAATTACTGAATTTAAATGAACTCAAATGCCATCAAACCAATTTACAAGCCGTAACCTGGAAAGCAGGAACAAAGAATAGTCAATTGACTACTTTCACCAAAAACACAGATGTCTGCCTGCTTTTGTGTTTGAACATCTGCCACTGTGTTGACAGCATTTGCCATTCGCATTTTGGAGATTCATCAGTGTAGGTATTTCACCTCATCTGTGTTTGAAAGGTGCAAAGGGTTAGTGTATGTGAATGCATGTATTATCTCCCAGCTAACACATCCACCATATTAACTTCCATTATTCATGTGAAGAGAATAATAACAGCTGGCAGGTCGACCCTACGTCGCTTCGGATATTACTGTTAACCCCCTGCAGACAATGACACATTGCAAACCCACTCACACGTCATACACATTCAACCCTATGTGTGTGTGTCTCCATCTGTGTGTCTGTCTCTCTGTGTGTGTCCGTCTGTCGGCATTGGTAAACACAGTAAGTTAGAGCTTTAAGGAGTAAACACCTTCAGGCTTGTTGACATAGGAATTATTAACCTGTTTGATCCCATACATCCAAACCACATATTAGAGGGCTTACGATGACAATCGAGGTGAGGATTAATGTACAGAAATATATCAAATCTAAAATCTGTCTCAATTTAATGCAATAAGCTGTGTATCTCATTGCGTTGGATTAATCATATATATATGTACTATGTGTGCGGGTGTGTTGTGTGTGTGCGTGTAACGTGAAAGACAGAGGCGACCCTTGGCTCCAGTCCGGGGGATGCCACAAAGAAGGAGAAAGGAACTCTGGGAACGTCGCCTCTGAAATCCGAGCTACTTTCAAATGGAAGCCTTATTCCTTGCCCTGCCCTCCCTTCATCTTCCTCCAGTCTCCCCTTCCTTCCCTGGGGGGCTGTAACTGCATTTAATACTCTTCCATAAAGACAGTAATAAATATTGACTACTGGCCAGCGCAAAGTGGTGCTTACTTGCGAAGCTGTCTGGTCTAAGCTAAAAGTGGTCGGGGGTACATACGACGATGCACAACTTGGACGTGTGAATTCTGGGCCCGTTTAGTTCGACGCAAAGCTGATCTACTGCTTCGTGCAGGAAGGGAAGAAAAACATTTCCAGAGATCTTAAGTAATAATATTTGATGAATTCCCACAGCGCAGCTGATGATCACAGTTCCGTGCTTAGGAATGACTGGATAATAAAGTGGGGGCTCAGATGCAGATGTAAATGATTCTGAATCCATAAATGAATCCTCAGAGCTCGTCTGGCTGGGATACTGAAGACATGCTTAAGTCCAGAAATTGCATTATAATTCAAAGCCCAACTCACACAGGAAAAAAAAAAAAATCGAACATCACCCACGCCGTTCGCTGATCGCTAAAATAACATCCGGGTCCGGGAGGCAAACGGTGAATGGATAACATCGCGCACATAGAATAGCGCAAGCACATTCGCGCAAGACCGAAAGAAAAAAACGGCATGAAAATGAAGAATCGAAAAAGCTCTATTTTTTTCAACCGGGGCGCAAGGAGACCTAACCGGGGCGCCCCGGCTTGGCTACGCCTCTGCACAAGAGAGCATCATTTTAGTTTTATTTGAAAATATTGACGTGGATTGAATGCGTGGCAACGCTCAGTTTCAGATGTGGGTTGCGGCTCAAGCAAAAAAAAAAAAGAACCTGTATGTAGTAAATATCACAATGTGCTCAACTGGGATATTTTGCATCACACTCCTGCAAGTACGAAAGAAAGAATTCAAGAAAAATCCCTTTCTGTCAGTAAGCGTGCCCTCTGTGTTCCGTAGGACACACTGAATGGCCTGTCTTCTTCTGCTTGTTTCACATCCCCAGATTTTTCATCAATCTCTCCTATGTGTGCCCTTGCTCCCTTCTGGTAACGACCCCCCCCTGCATAACAACTCCTCCCACCCTCTGTGATTTAATTAAGTGGCTGCTTTCCGAATAAAAATATGGCTCCCTCTATTGATCACGGCGGATGGAAGTCGACAGGCCTGGCTGGCCGGAACGGGACGGCCAGTTTCCTAACTCGCTCTATTGTATGGATTTGTGTGCGCGTGAGCGCGTACGCGTGAATCATCCGAGAGCTGTAGCATCTAAATCAAACCGAGCATTCTCAAAAGCTCTCCTGGGCTCCTGCAAATCCCTCATTAGAAACTCTCACACATACATACACACACACCTGGATAGACAATCACGCACACACACATTCCTTTGATACACAACCCACATCAGTATTGTCTGCACTTTCCCCCTGCCTGGATGCAACTTTGGTCCCATCGCTCCATGTAAGGCCGTAAGTATCTATTATGTTTCGTCAATGCTGTAATTAAATTGGACAGCTTAATGCAATTCTCTGTGATCCATAGGCCTTTATGGTTATAAAAGCTTTTCTGGCGCTCTGCCCAAACAGGACGACCAACAAATTTAGATGACTTACAAGCCGGGACAAAAAGAAAATTATTGGCAGGGGTTAAGGCGGCATGGGCGCACACGCGGCGGCTCTTTGTGATCGCTTAATCCGCTTGAATGTAGTAGAGGTTATTCTGTCGCAATGTTTTTTCTTATTTGGAAAGCCGGACGGCGATATTGCCGCTCTCCCTTGGCTTTGAGTTCTTTGGCTTAAAAAGGTACTGTAGAAATTTGATTAGTCCCATTCGGATCAATTCAATCGGTTAAAATGACGAACCGATAATGTGATGAACATTTTTTTAGCTATGTAAAAACAAGAAAAGAAAATGCCTCCCTTGCCCCTATTTTTCCCCAGGCATTTTAGCGAGCAGCGGTTATACATGGAGTTTTCCCTCAACGCAGACCACCATGTATTTTGTCCATATTTAAAATGACCTCCTATATCTTATTAGAACACACATGGTCCTGTGTGGTCCCACAGTAGCACGGATGAAAAATTCTGGCCCACTGCATCATTTAAGTTGCCCACTCCCGTGTTACAATCACCTCCACATACTTCCTTGACACCGATTATTACTTTTCCATTAGCCGAGGATTTGTAGAGAATCGGTGAATTTGTCAATAACCAACTGCAAATAGGTTGGAATCACTGTATATGCTACAAAATAAAAAAATAAAAAGAAATCACCGAACTGGTGTAGAGTGAGAGTACAGGTCAAGGCGCAGGACGAGATGATACGAGATGGACTAGGAGTGTGTGCGCGTTTATGTGTGTGCAGAATAAAGAAGCTGAGTGAGGTGTTTTAGCTTTATAAGCATCTGGGGAGCACCTTAGCGTCCATAAATAACCCAGGGCAAATTAGCAGATTGCACAGAAGGAGGAGACAGCAAGGAGGGGTTGGGGGGTTCATATATATGTGCACGTGTGCCTGTGTGTGTTTGTGTCTTTATGAGTATGCACGTCGCTGAAAATAAATGAAATGTGCACGCCGGCTGTATATTTATGAGATGACATGTTCTGCAGGTCGACTACGACCATCTTCACCTTTGAAGCCGCCTCAGTGTGTTTGCGAGAGTTCTGACGTGTCTATCAGCAGGTCTCGGTGTTGTCAAGGTTACCGAGGGCCATTTCACTTGCGGGCCAATTAACTTTTTTTTGGGTGCAAAGGAAACACCAAGGGCAGCACAGGTTGTCCTTGCGTTGTTTGCAAGTCAGTGATGCTTGTTTTCGATCAATAAAGTAAACAGCCAATGTGAAATTTATGCCACAAATGGTCTCCATTAAGAATGCGCGCGTACTTATTTTTCTGACAAAGTTTGAGTCCAAGTACTACCAGCCACTAACACCAATACAAATCATGCTATTGATCATGCAAGTGTGATTTGCATTTCATTGAATATTTTATACTTTTCCTGAACATGAAATATGTTTTGCTCCCAAAAAACAAAAAAAGTCATCCTGTCATCTTTAAAGTATTCCTACAGACTCAGTGGACATTGTTACTATATCCAGAAGGTATAGATGTCACGCAGTTAAAATGCTCTTGGTGCTTAGGGTTATTTTACAAAGAAGCCCTTAAGACACACATAAGTTTGTAAGTGTCTTTTTTTTTTTTTTGAAGTTTGGATTAGCGATCAGTCTAGCCATGTCGTAAAGTCAACTTATCTAATAGCCAACTCATTGGCTCAACCGCTAGCACACATATTGACAAGTGTAAGTGGCCACTTTGGTGATGAAGTGCTGCCTGCTGTTTGAGCTGCTTGAGAGCAAGTAGCCGCTCACCTTATCACAAGACTTTTACAGAAAAACGGACCACCTTGATGGCAGCAATGGAACTTGGGGCAATAATAGCTGCCACTATAGATAGGAATTTACTGTTGGGATTTTTATACCGTATTTGCCGGACTATAAGGCGCACCGGACTATAAGGCTTACCTTCAATGAATGGCCCATTTTAAAACTTTGTCTTTATTTAAGGCGCACCGGACTATAAGGCGCACCATTGATGCATCATGTCAGATTTTTCATCCAAATCAAATCATTCTCCGTTTTATCTTTTTTATTTCAACTTCAGATGCAACAACTTACTTTATAATCACAAAATAATGATCCATAATCTTTTTGATTCATGATTCATAGTCTTCAGCGGGCCACTTATGATTGATTTCATGACACAATGCTTCAGGCCAGTTTAAATTTAGGAATTTGGTCCATATATAAGGCGCACCTGACTATAAGGCGCACTGTCGGCTTTTGAGAAAATGTTAGGTTTTTAGGTGTGCCTTACAGTCCGGAAAATACGGTAGCTTAAAAAAGTATCTGGTACTACAGATCCTAGAATACAACTGAATGAATCAAGAGCAATATGGCATGAGCACTTTATACTGACGAAAAGTTATTTAGATTAAGAGATTTCAGTGTGTGCGGTTCAATAACGTCCAATCATTTTCAATTGATGAGGACTCATGAGGTTCCCCCAAGGTCTATGCGATGCCTTAAATTATTCACCATGTATGTAAACGATATCTGCTCCTGTGTCTCGAGACTTGCCGATGACAACTCTCTACAGCTTCTGACTAGAAAATGAATTGAAAGGTCTATTACGACATGGGAGACTGTATTAAATTGGGTGGGAATAAAATCATAGTCTACTTTCAATATCCATCAAAATTTTTACAACTATTTCTTGTGCTCAAACCTGCCCCCAGGGTGAAACAAAGTGATCGTGATCGCTAACAAGCGCCCGCTGTCAACCTGCCCGCTCGCAGAGTGCCCGGCTAATTCCACTGACACTCTTCTACTTCCTCTACTTCTACTATTACTTCTTCTAGCAGGGCTGACAATCTGTCTGCTTGAATGAGAGCCGGAGTGAGGGATGCAATGGATTTGAAACAGCGGGGTGGAGGAAGAGAATGGAATTAAGAGAGGTAGAGGGATACAACTCGTGAGTGTGTGTGTGGTTGCTATGCTGTCTCCAGCTCCTAATCTCTTTAGCGAGCCCCATGATCCAGTTAGGAACACTGAGTGGCTAATGTCAGGGCTAACAGGATGAGAGGGCTCGCTATGTGTGTGCGTCTATACGTGTGCGTGTGCATCCATATCCTATATTAAAACTTCTGTTATGCTTCAATGAATGGGAGCAAATTTCTGATCTAATTTGTGTGCATGTGTGTGTAAAGCAGCAGTGGCCATTAAGGGGGATGGATTAGATTGAGTGGATCCAGATTGTGTATGCGTGTGTCACCCCTCTGAGCAAGCTTTGTTTATTATGTGTGGTCCGAGATAAGCAGACAGGTGCAGGAAACACATCCTTAATTCATTAGCCAGGTCGGGGGTGGGTTAAAAGAAAGGAGGGAGGGCCTATAGCTTCAAGACAACCTATGTCAATAATCCAGATATAGGATTTATAACTACGGAAGTGCGAGAGGGAATGAATTACATTTACCGTTGGGTTCGCTTATCATTTTCGCACGGTATAACAAATGAAGCAGGAAATTGTGGGCATTTCTCTAGCTAGTCGGGCTTATTATCGTCCTTCTCCTACGACTCATAGACTGGCAATTACGTGAATGTTGGAATACTGTGAAAGTTCACATTTCAGTAAAATGTGAAAATAATGGAATGCCTGTCTCTTAGGCTGTCGGCAAAATCCAAACGAGTTCATATTATCTGAACATTCTCAAAATTGGAATAAAATGAATTTTTGATATTCTGTAAACGGAAAACATGGGGAATTTTGAGGATCTAACTTCCAAACATTCTTAAAAATTGTGGATTCAAAACACCAACAACCACATAGCGTGTCCTTTCAACCCTTTAGCATGATGCTAACGTTAAAAGTATCCATATTTTAGCACAGTACCACATGTAGAGAGAATATAATTAGTCACCCTCACACCTTATTTAAACTCAGAACGACTATAAGTGCTGTACTGATGAGCTGAGGAGAGTCGAGATATCCGAATGAAGAGTATATAAGTCTGTCTTATACTGCCCCCAGATGGCCAAGGAACAAAATAAACTGATGTATTAATTCAAATCAAACATTTAATATGTAATCTTTATTTTCATTTACTTTCTATAAAGATTTATTCCTAAAGACTCGCACAGTTAATTAAAAAAAAAAGGAAAACAAGGTATTCTTAAGTCTCCGTCCTACAACACACATCTGCAAAAGCATTACAGACAAGCCCCGATGCCAATCACATCCACGGGGAATGTGCACGGCATCCAGGGAGTACTATGAAATTATGTGATCAGCATTAGCATGAATATTCCCATTTTTTATATTATTCATTTATTTGGCATTCTGGAGAATTGAATTCTAGTGCTGGCTTATGACAGTTATTATTGCAAGATAAACACAATCGGGTGCGGCTGCCATGCAGTATTTCAATGCAAAAGTCATGTTCTACTTCTGATTTATGACAACATATACACAAATACATATCTTGGAATAATACGAGTTACTCCACTCCGCGCGGCCATGAAATATACGACATATGCGCCACCGCCTGTCACTTTATGGCGGCAAATGTGCTCCAAGCTGTCGCGACGTGATGAAAATGGACTTTGCCATCAGCACTTTTGTCACAGAGGGTAAAAGTACAAAGAAAGACCCTCTCTCCAACCACCACAATTGCCCCCTCCCATGCTGTAATAAATGATGAGCCGCTGACACGAGGCAAATGAGGAGCACTGGCAAAGTAATGGCAACCCGCTCATAAGCGTACATAAACATGAGCGACTCCGGCGTTTGTCTCCTTGACTCGTTCACATCAGTCTTCCTTGTGTCCAGGTAAGACATGACGGGGGGGGGGGGGGGGGGGGAAATAAAATTGCTGTTTATGAAACCGAGGAAAAAATGCATTACGTAAATTCTGTTCCAGAACACCTCATCTAGTCCAGCCGCAACCTCCTCCGATATTAGAATATGAAAATCCTTCACGCCCGGGGCGAAGATGGGAATAAAAGGATAGATGTGGATGGGATGAAATTGAACCCACTTCTGTCTTTCCGTTCAATCACACCATCGCAGTGTCTGCTTCTGGGCCTGCATATACGACGTGTGTGTGTGTGTGTGCGTGTGTGTGTGTGCGCACGCGTGTGTGCGTGCGAAGCATGTATAGAAGCTTTGCGTTATATTTCCAAACCCAGCACAGGTTGGGATGATTTAGTAGAAATGGGAGGCAGTAAAAAATCAGGGTGCCCAGCGGCATTAGAAATAAATCTAATCTACTAATGGAGAGGGTGGAAAGGAAAGAAGAAGAAGTATGTTTATGCAACCCTCTTACTACTCTTAAGCCTTCAGGAGGAAGAGAAATAAGTAACTAATGACTCAGCAAGAATGACATGAAATGATTCGTTCCGACGATACGATGGTGATTAATTTTCCCATTTTTTAATCATTTTGGCTAAGAAAAGTTTGTTCTTGACCAGTAGGCATGCGTCTAGCACAGCTAGCATGTATGCTTAAAAAATATATAACAGAATTGGTTTGGAGCACTGTCACTGAAATAACTAAAATAAATTTACCACTAATGACTGAGCAGGATGAATATAATTATATGTTTGTAAGATTTTGCTTGTAAATATAACCAAAAATGATAAAAGTGTCCACAAACGGTGCTGGAATTGTCCCCCATTTCTGGTGGGGGGCCGGGAGCGTAAAAAAATCTGTGCATATTGTCTCGCACATGCACGCACACACACACACACACACACACTCACACACGAACGGACGGATGGCCGTGCACCAAGGTGAGCCAGAGACATAATTGCTGCAGAATTTTAATTTTTCCCAGCAAAAATGACAATAAAAAAATCCCAAAAGATGAGCGACTTATTTATCAAAGTGTCCTTTTTATTCTCAATATTATAGCCTGGACTAGAAGCCTGTTGATTTGGAATCTAGCAAGAATCGATTTGACGTGGACGAATATTCCAGACGAGAACAGTACCGATTTAGCTTGTCGGCTTACTTCTAGTCACAATACTCAACTAAAAACCCTTGATTTTGAATACTGCTCAATAAATGTATCTACAGTGGTACCTTGAATTAGGGAGCACCCCAACTCACGACTTTAGTAAGATTCATTGTTAGGTGAGGGCTGCAGCTTAGCCCTGTCTGATGTAAAAGTAGTGCTTCGATGCCACCTTGTGGAATATGCAGATAATTCAAATTTTTTTGAGGGGGAATATTAATTACCGGCAAATTTTGTCAGTTTGTAAACACAATCTCACGAATGGAAGTACGTACATGTTTGAAACATAACGGGAAATTCCTATGAGAACCACGCAGGCTGCAAAAGAGTGAGGAAGAAATACGGTCACAGCAAAAGGAAGCTACCAAAACTTAAATATAACTCTTCCAACATTAAAGTTTGATTCCGATGTATCAGGACTATTTTGAAAAATATAAAAGTGTGTCTTTGTTCTTGTAAAAATGATGTGTTTATTGTTTACCGAGAACTTAGACCTACTATGTTACTGTATTTCAATGTTGGCGATCCTTGTAGCGCTACGTTGTTGGTTTTTTTGGTACTTTTGCGAACGTCTGGCATTTAGTGCACACGTGGTAGTTATCTTTAATTGGGTCTACTGGATCATGAGGGGATCTCCACTGATTAGCCAAATTAAACTGAAACTGCACCTCTTCAGTTGATGAGCTAATTATGAGTATTGATTGTGTCCGAAAAATAAACGGGTCGACTCAGAGTTGAGCTGCGCACAGCAGGGTGGGGTGCCCCCAGCCATCCCGCTCTGCACATGACACACAAACAGTAGATGGCGCTGTGATGCTTCTGTGAGTCACCTCTGACTGTTGCTCACTGGCGACCAGCGCTGGGAATTCCATGTGCACAAGCTAATGCTGAAAGTCTAAAATGAAGCCTTTGGCAGAAGATGATAATGCTCAGGTTTGGTTTGATTTGACACTCCCGTGTAGGTATTAATGTAACAATATGACCGGAGTGAATACGTTTATACGATTTTTTTATTATCCTTCCTGCAAAGACGTCTGGAGGATATCTGCTGTCGGTTCTCCTTCCACACCTGTTACGTGTCCTCTCTCAGCATGCTCTCTGCCTCCTGTCTGTCCGCCATGTCACTCTTTCACTTTCTCTTTCTCTCTGTTTTTAATCCCCAACCTCCTACAAAGACGTCTGGCACACACTTGAAAGGATCTGTGAATTATTATCCTCGCCTCAGCCGGCCTCTGAAGCCGACACGCTAACAGGCTACCAGCGGTGGGCTCGTGTGTGTGTGTGAGTGAGTGAGTGAGTGAGTGAGTGAGTGAGTGAGTGAGTGAGTGAGTGAGTGAGTGAGTGAGTGAGTGAGTGAGTGAGTGAGTGAGTGAGTGAGTGAGTGAGTGAGTGAGTGAGTGAGTGAGTGAGTGAGTGAGTGAGTGAGTGAGTGAGTGAGTGAGAGAGAGAGAGAGAGAGGAATAGGTGAATCCAATGAATACACACTTATACTGTTCGCTCACGGGCCACATCTTTAGAACACCGAGATTTCGTCTATGAATAAAATGATGAGAGAACTGAACGGTTAAAACGACAGACTAAAATGTGTCCCATCTGCGTTCTTTAAATTTCTTTATTGTGACAAAAAAAAAGTTTTGTACAAATTATAGTCCAATGGTTTTTTTTTTTTTAGCAATAACCTTTCTGAATTCAGTTAAAACAGAAAATAGGTGGGGGGAAAAAAATGGTATACAAATGTTTCGATAATCACGTACGTCTGCCTCACAGTCCTGAGGTTCAGGGTTTGAATCCTCAATGTTCTTAAATAAGTTTTGGGCTTCGGCGAGCTCACGTTCACACACGTTTGCTTAAGACCAGTTTTGCAATACATGCACGGTTTCAACATAGAGGAGCAATCTGTCCAGACTAGCGCATTTGGATACATTTTCAGAATTGCACCCAATTTTAAGTTATGAGCACCGTGACGAAACGAATTAAACTTGACACATCAATAGATGAATAATGAAGTACCAACTGCGTTCAAAAAGCATTTTCCTGAGAAAAGTGAAAACTGGAAGAATCTTATTCAGACTAAACTCACTTTTGTTCACATTGCCATTAAAAACCAGCACACGTTCACGTTGGTAGCCTCAAACCAACGACTCGACCCACTGAGGCCAGTGTAAAAATAGCTGCGGGGCGCGTTGGCCGACGGCTTCGGAAAAATAAAGTCCTGTCGGGAAGCGGCGGCGGAGCTTTGATTACCCGCCGCTTGCTCTGGCTGTGAATGCATCGCGGTCACCTCTTATTATTATTCCTAACGCGCCTATCGGGCCTGCGGCTTCAGCCCTGGGGGCCTCATATCCTGATGCCTGATGACATCACAGCGTCATTAAGATATACATTTGCATACTCCATCTTGAACTTTTGGCACTGTCTTTTTTTCCTCCCCCTTTTCTTTCCTACAATGACTTGGCACTCTTACACGCTCTGTCAGCAGGATTCTAAAAACTACCAACCTCATTCTCACATCATTGCACTGCACTGGAGCAGCGTGGGAAAGCTCAACATGGTAAAAACACAACATTACTATGCAAGCAGCATTTCCCAAACTTTGCTGAGCCAAGGCGCGAAAAACTGCACAGGGCGATAAAAATATCACAGATATTGATGATTTCAGCCTAAGAAAGTTCTGATCACCAGTCAGTCGCACAAGTAGACAAATGAGGAATTTCTAGGCATCGACGGGGTCCGGTGTGGTAAGCAAAGTATGACGTCTCTGCTTTCAGCAGATAATCCGGCGCTATCGGCTTCACACTCACCAAGTAACTATTTATTTATTTCTTTATTATTTATTCATTGCTCTTATTTATTCATTGTATGTGCCTTCTTGTTTTTAATTTTTGTATTGTTTACTTGAATGTTTTGTTTGTCCGTAGACCAATGTAATATATATAAATATATAATATTTAATATATGTCTTGTCACCGTGGGATAGTAGGAAACGCAATTTCGATCTCTTTGTGTGTCTTGACATGTGAAGAAATTGACAATAAAGCAGACTTTGACTTTTTGAATACGTCCAGTGCGTATAATATAAAGTATGTCCAACATGACTCAACGCTGTGTGTGTGTTTCACGGATTCCCCGGTTAATACAGACGTCGCCACAGTTTGCCAACAGCGTGTTCACATTTTCCTTCGAAACACAACACACGATTCCGGCAGCAGGTCGCCGACACTTTTGAAATAAGCCGCTGGCTGCTAAATCATGAAATGTCGTCACCCCGCGCAAAGTGGACGGTTTTACTGGATGCTAATACCTTTGGACACTCCGCCCTTGCTTGTGCTTCAAAGACAACTCCTTGAACGTTCGCGAGACGAAGGTCAACGATTCCGTGAATGCAAATGTAAATGAACTGGGATTATTTTCTCGATTGTCTAGTGACTTGTGTGTGTTTACATTAGCGGTGCTTGTGCTGAGCTATGCAGTTTAGGGCACAACTCATTAAGATGGCTCATTTCACTCACCCACCAGCTAACATACACGTATTGTATGATCACACACGTACACGTATACACAGACACACACACACCACATTAGGATGTCCCAGTGTGATTTAGTCTGCTTTCTGCTAATGTAATCATTTATTTGGCTTTTATTCCACGGGGGCCTTTTTATTTCTGACCATAAAACTGTAATAATGGACGTATATATATATATAGAGAGAGAGAGATTTAATATATATGTAACTACTGTGAGATGTGTTTGTACTTTTTCATCCATCCATGGTTAAATGTAAATATTTAATTCAGTTGACTTTAATTCTATTTTATTTTTTGATAAAGGGCAGTTCAGGTTTCCACTTGGATAAATTGGTCTTGTATTGTTTTTATTTTTAGAAGTTTGTTTCATATTTTAAAATTCTTAGATGTATATGGATAAACGGATATATTTCCATCCACATTTGTTGTATATCAAACATTTTAACATACTTTTTTACTTTTATAAGTTCTTAATTATTTTCATTTCTTGTCATTTTTAAAATTATTTATATATATATATTATTTGGATATACGGTTTTAGTTACTGATACGATTTATTTATTTGTTTTTGGAATGTTTTAAATTATTTATATATATATATTATTTAGATATACTGTTTTAGTTACTGATGCAATGGCTCCTTTGCATTGCTTCTATGCAGACAGTATTTTCATAATTGGGTTTGGGATCTGATTTTATTTGCCACAGTGCTGGTACCATTTCCATTTTGGTCACACTATAAAAGTCAGAATTGTATTATTATTATTATTTGACTTTATTAAACTTGTGTTTTGATGTGATTTCAAACATGTAAAAACCTATTTCCACTCCACCCTGCAGATGCTTGTACTTTTTTCAGTGATGGTGTACACTCAAAAGTTAATATACTTTCAGTTAGGGCAGTGCTTCTCAAATAGTGGGGCGCGCCCCCCTTGGGGGGCGCGGTGCTATTCCTGGGGGGGCGCGTGTGACCCTGGGGAACAGGCTTTTTTTTTGGCAGTACTAGAATAAAGTGTAATTGCGCGTTTACTACAGCAGGGGGCAGTGGCGCTCTCATTGTTACTTCTGTCACGTTTGCGACAGTGCAACATTTTACGACTTACAAGACAAGTTAGGATAGTCACGGTGGGGAGGGGGGGCGCGAATAGTTTTCTTCTTGCTAGGGGGGGGCGTAACAGAAAATAATTGAGAAGCACTGAGTTAGGGGAAGTCCACTGGACGTTATATTGCACTTGGCCAATAAACTTTTAGGACCTCCATGGAAAATATTTTCTTTGCTGCATTAGTTCATTGAACGATGTGTCAATCAATCATATGTGCTGTGTGGACCTTCAATTTAAGAGTAGTGAGGGGAAAAAAACACTAAAACTGGCCCTTCTTGATCCAAGCTTTCCTACACAATAACACAAATCACCTCCAAGACTGTAAAAAAAATCTGGTTCCAGTTTGGGGCCGAGTCCAGTTGGAGGCTGTGTGGCGGTGGGCGCCGACTTTTTGGCAGCTGATAAATACATATTGTGGAAAAATGCAACATATCCACAATGTCCTCCCACATTTTTTTAAATGGCTTTATTGAAAGTGTGGCTTATTTTCAAGCAACATGTTTTTCATGTATTTAGTTAGTTGTGTTTACATAAGACCACACTTTTAATGATAGATAGGTGGTACCCTATGGCCTAAAGCATTTCATTCGCGAATGCTCGTAATATTCGACAATAAACATTTGGTTTTCATTTTGCACAGCCCTTGGAGGACTTGATTTGCTTAAAATATATTTGATAACTACTTCAATAGAAACAATATGATGCTAAACGAAATCATAAAAAATTAACAGATGTTTTAATACCACTTGGAAGGTTTGAGGATCTTTCCTTTCAGTCAAAACCTCGAGAATAACATTTTAATAGGTATTTTTTTATTAAGTTTTCTTTCACCTATTCAATTCTATTTATTTGTGAGAATTAAGGGGACTTAGTTATAATCTACCTTATTATATATATTTTTCAATGTGATTATAATTGGAGGTTTGTATTTTCCTTGCTGATGTGATTTTGTTTACTTTTTATAATAAATGAAGGTTAAACTGTCCTTAGAATTTGACCAGTTATGATTTGTTTTATTTGAGTCATACCCCTAAAAAAAAAATACTATATAGGCCATAAAAAATGTAATTTAGAAAAAATAAATTAAGTTACATTTGTAAAGTATAGGAATATAGAAATATAATACAATATCAAGAATACATTCTCAAAATGACCATGTGAGCCTTCAATTTGACATGGTTCTAATTGAGTTTACTAAACTGGATCGCATTGCTCCTGACGTCTTTATGGCACACTGCTGCACAATCACTAAGCCAAGGCAAAGAAGCAAGAGAGAGAAATACTGTCCAAAAACATCAACATGACAACACAGTGCCTCAAAAAAACAAAAACGTTGTGGCAGGACAGTTATTAACCACCATTAAATGGAGCAAATAAACTGATTTTAAGCTGTGTTGTCATATTAAAAGTCAATAAATGTGAATATGTCAGAATGTAATTATTTTTAACATTTTGTTCTGGACTATGACATCATATACTTTCTTTGCTAACACAAAACATTCTATTGGGGGTTTTCGTCCCGGAATTAAGATGACAAACATGTCCGCAGTATGAGTGATTACATTTCTTTCAGGCCTCGGTAAATGGCTTTCATACGCCACCAAAAAGCTCAAATGCAAGTCGTCCGCCGTCCACGATAAATAACTTCTCACCTGTCTCGCCTGAGATGAAAAGAACACTCAAGTTGGCACTGCACTACATCATTGTACATGACTTTGCATTATATGGGACCATAAAGAATCACCAGCAATCTGTTTATGCACAGAGATATCAAAGTTGGGGAAGCCAATTCTTGGGACTTGCTTGACTTGACTTAAACTAAATGTCTAACTCAATGTCTCAAGAAAATAAAATGGTAACATGGTTTGAAGCTCAAAAGTTAAGAGACGACTACACCATTGAACAATAGAAAGTTCAAAGGCAGATAAGATACGCCAAAATCAACGTTTCGCTAACCGGGCTAGCTGGTCAAACCATTATACGCTTATTGATTGTGAAAATCATTGCCGTTGGGCAGATTAATTGCATTCCCACTTTTCTTGAAAAAATTAAAACCTTGAGTCTCCAAACACTGCATTGTTCAATTTGCTATTATACCTGTCGCGGCTATTGTTTACCGTTGTGCACCATCATCACAATATCGTGCCAAAAGCGACTTAAATCGCTAACAAGACAGATATGGTTTCCACACGACAGCAATATTATGTCACTAGAGCTAACGTAAATACTGCAGTGTTTCGCATCTGCTACGACTGAGCATGACTGACCACTTCATTTTTGTCACGTAACTTGAAAATTCCTTTTTCGGTGTTTTTCATTTAACACATTTAAGTGGATAAAAACGATTCAACAGCCAAGTAAATCAAGTCCCCCAATAATTAAGTGAATCAAAGCTTTGCCAGACTGCTCTGTATCATTGGCCAGTGTCCCTAATGTGTGTCCCGAGTGAACATTGTCTGACGGCTAACCTTGTGACTCGCGTAAACGTGCTGAAGTGCAAACAGGTGTCGAGAAAGTAAGAAGTGGAAATCCTGTCAAGCCAACTCCGCCTCCGTTTCCCTCCTTGAAGTAATTGTAACAACATGCAATGTGTGATTTATGGGGGCCCTACGGCTGCTTTGTTTTAGCCGTGTCCTCCACCTCACTGACACGTTGTCGCCGCCCGCGCCACGAGAGCCGTGAGGTTTCCACGCTAATTTGACAAATAATGACATCATGTATGTGGGCGGTGCGGTTAGCACGTCTGCCTCACAGTACAGAGGTTGCGGGTTCGGCATTCCTGTGTGGCGATGGATGGATGGGTGGATGGGTGGATGGGTGGATGGGTGGATGGGTGGATGGGTGGATGGGTGGATGGATGGATGGATGGATGGATGGATGGATGGATGGATGGATGGATGGATGGGTGGGTGGATGGATGGATGGATGGATGGATGGATGGATGGGTGGATGGATGGATGGATGGATGGATGGATGGATGGATGGATGGATGGATGGATGGATGGATGGATGGATGGATGGATGGATGGATGGATGGATGGATGGATGGATGGATGGATGGATGGATGGATGGATGGATGGATGGATGGATGGATGGATGGATGGAGCTCCTCCCCAACATACAAAGATGTTAGTCTCTCATTTGAGATGCATCACTTCAAAAAGCTTCACACACTCTCTACCCATCCTCTCCCCAACACCCCCCACTCTCTCACTCTCTCTCCCCCCTCACACACACACAGGCTCACACATCCACGCAGTCATCTTATGTCACCAAAGCAAAAACTATCTGCCAGCCACATACTTGGAAAGACACTAACACACCGACACAAGAGTATTGAGCCACCCTTTTTTAAACTACGCCCCAGCGCAGTGCATTTTGGTCAACCCATCCATCTTCCTCAATTGTCAGATGACCGTCAGACCTTTGAAAAACACATTTTTCTCCAGTATTCATATACACAGGCGCACATATGCATCCCTATTGACACGTGTGTGTGTGTGTGTGTGTGTGTGTGTGTGTCTGTTTACATGTGTGTGTATATTTTCCACCTTCCATTCCCCCCCCTTTGTCTCCTTTTCTCCCCCCAACCAGGTGCCGAGAAAGAACATTAAATATTTCTTCTCCGCCATGCCACTGCTTTCTCGTTCAGATGTGTGTTTGCGCGTTCTCATCTTCACGACCACCAACAGTCGAGCCATGACGTCACCAAGCCTAACCAAAGAAGCATCAGTCATCTTGACCCGAGCCAAGACAAATAATCAAAGTCAGAGCGTTCTTTAGACGCATTGCACACAGGCTGATGGCCAGTCAAAGAGCTTGACGCCCCCTGCTGTTTTTGTGTGTGTGTGTGTGTGTGTGTGTGTGTTGTATTTGCTTGCACCCCTGCTGTGTCGTCTATTCCATTATGGCAGTTTTTCACTGTATGTATGCCTCATTGGCTTCAAACAATGTTTCCAAGGGGAAAACATGCCTTGACTATGACAATGGACAAATTCCCTGATGTGAAATGAAATATTGCCTCTGTCTGGAGGAAACCTGGCAAATTACATTATTTTTGACAAATTGATACTCTTCGCATAATTATAAAACCAAACATTAGCGTTGCAAAAAGCTCGATAGCTTTGACAAGACTACTTTCTTTTCTCGAACAATATTCATTTCGAAGTTCGGACAGAGCACCAAATAAAATGAAGCAACCTTTAAGGGCATTTTGGGTTCATCTGGCTCATAGAGGCTCAATCAAATTTATGAAGCAGCTCTCGTATTGGATCTCACTACACCTAAAGGTGTAGCTCAAACTGCGAACTCTGAAGAAAAAGCAGCACACTAGACAAAATTTACATTCCTGCTCACCGCAGTGGAAATAGACAGTGTGCAGAAACAAACGACAAAGTGACGGGAAACATTGAATCACATGTCTGCTTCAGCTTTCACAAAGTAACAATATCATCAAGGATGAAGACCTACACACGCACACGCATAAAACGGCATGTATTCAGGGCCTCAAAAAGTCTGCCATAATCCTTAATTTTGCCCTTCAAAACATTACATAGCGATACTAAAGATGTGGCCTGTGACCTGACCTGAAGAGACCTATTTTTATTTTATTTTTTTCTTAAACAAATAAAACTAAACAAGTAATAGAAATTAGAGTACTAAATGGAACCACTTCTGAAAAATAAAAACTAGCAAAGAAAATTGCCTTAAAAATTAATTAAAACTAACAATTTCAAAAACAGATGCCAAAACTGATATAAAAACAGTAAAGTAATAAAAACGACCCACTGCATAATTCTAGTATAGCCCACCAATGCAAATAAATTCCCAACATGATAGAAATCATCAGAAGATTTTTTTTTTTGTAATTTTGTTTTCCATCAACTATTTTAACTATTTTCTGCTTGTGGGTTGGGTGGATGACTTCCATGTGCACGTCCCCCGCCCCCCATACACACACACACATCTTTTGTGTGTAACATCATCACTTCATCATTTTTTAAAAAAAAAAATTCTGTATTTTTACGAGGTCACTGTGAGCTGACCAGCATTTGATTAGCTAGAGCGACAGTAAACCTTTGGATTTAGCCGTCAGGAAGTGTTTTTTTTTTTTTTTGCATTTCAAATCAGGAATGCAGGTCATAACTTACACTTAGTGTGTTTCCAGCTTTCAAAGTGGAAAAATAAAATGGTCAAATCAAACGCATTCCAGTCATTATGATCCATAAAATTGTAGAAAGTGAGCATGTGTGATGTCTTGCGGCGGACAACGTGTCACCTCGAGCCAATCCGTTTTATTCGCCTTCATATCCCTCATCAAGGGCGGCAATAGAAGCTGGAAATCCCCACCGAAATTTCTCTTCCCTCGTTCCTAAACAGACGGGCCATTGTCTTCTTTTTCTATTTTTCCTTTTTTTCTTTCATGCTGTTCACACTTTCCACATTTGCATTTCTTTTCCTCGGCCTGTCAACGCAAGAAACTTATTTATGATTGATGCTGTTGGTTCTGTTGTCATGCACAACTCTGCCCCCTTTATTAACAGCATAAAAAGAAATATTAGTTTTATAAAGTTTTAGTGCTAATTCAAATGTTATTGCCAAAGTTTTTCTCTTTCATAATACTTCATAAGATATTGAAACTGTTGTTTTTTATTAAATTTATTTATTTACAAGATTGTTTTGTTTCTTGTGTTTTCCAATTTGATAACACTCGATAAATAATTTATTGGTTATTTACTACTATTATTATTATTATTTAATATTTTACCATTTTCAATTGAATTGAACTGATGACTTTTTTTAATTGATGGGCTTCTTGATGGGCATTTTTTTCTAAATCAGTAGGTACAATTAAGTACAAATATATACTATTCATATATACTATATTATTATACATTATATATACTATTTTATTCTTATTTATTGCTGCAATATTTTTTCTTTTTCCATATAACTTCTTAAAAATATTAAGCTGACATTTAAAAATGTTCTGAATTCAAAAGTATTCTATAATTTACCGATTATTTCTAAGAGAAGTTCTGTTCATTGTGCTGCCAGGGTAGCCATTGATATTTCACGGATTTGGTAACAAATCACAGTATAAGTACAGTATAAGTAATTTTTACAAGGTATTTAGCCATGTGACTTCTCCATGCGAGTCGGTAAGGAACGAAAATGGCAGCTCAGAACGTACTGCAGAGTCTAATAAACTAGTGTTTCGTTCTTTGAAATGGCGAGCGAAGGAGTCGCCTATTAGCTTCATGTCAAGCGAGTATATTCTTCCCACGCATGCCCGCCCACGTCAATGCTACGGATCAGCTCCCCCAAGTGGAACCAGACAAGTAACACATCCACCATAAACTATTCCGGCGGAAGATGAAGATAAAGTCGAGGAAGAGGAGGTGGAGGAGGAGGAGGCGAAGTGGTCCGCTACGAGCGGAACACAAATCCTTCATTTTATAAGACCGCCCAAATGCTTTTTCCCTTATTTGGAATTAGGGAGGGATGTATGAGGACAAGGCAGCGGAGTTCTGAAATTGTCCACACACAAAGCACAGATCAACATCACACACACACCGAAGCAAAAATACACTCATCATGACCTTGACAACTGGGCCGACAGTGTTTATTTCACGCGGAGTCTGTTTCCCATCTTGACCGGGGGTCCCGGTGGGACACTTGGCGACCTGGACTGAAACTTCCGACCCCCCTCAAGAGTCAGCCACTGTGTTGTGCTACCAAACAAAGACGTGACCTCCATTTAAAATTCTTCATGTTCCATGTCAAAAATGACCATCAACCAACCGCAATGTAAACCCTCGGCGACGTTTGACATTTTGGCATGCATTGTAAAGTTCGAGCGTTGGAGTTGCTCTATCGCAAAGTTTATTGCATCAAGACGTATTAGAAAAATCTCACGGGAAATCACCAAACAAAGTGACCAATACATGTGGATGTTTGATTTATTTGAAAGATGTCTTCTGCAAAAATTCTGCTTTTTGTCAGGTTAAACAAGGTCAATTATGCCGAGACGCTCTATCAGCAATTCCGTCAATGGACTTATCGCTCACTTGGTTTTGAGCAAACGCGGCAACAGAGAGACACTAATGCATTTCTGGTTTTCATCAAAATAAACCTCCCGCTCTATTCTAGAGGGTTTCACTTTTTACTCCCCACATCGAGAATCAACAACTCCATTTGCTCTTAAAAAGAACAGGAAATAACACTGACTCAGCAAATTAGCACAAATTTGTGAGCTCTTCTCAGCCATCTCTTCCAGACTGTTTTGGAAGCGACTGAATTGAGACTGATGACCGATTGAGACTTCAGTGAACCTCATATGTACCTTTTTGAAGTGTGGAAACAAAACGAGTGCAAAACAACGCCAGAGCTAAAATTGGAACAGCAAACCTGAAACGTGCACGGCGGATGTGCGAACGGCTCGTCCGCTATGCTGACCACAGATTCCAAACGAAGGGAAAATAAAAGTAAGCTCTACGATTGGATGTCTGTTGCTATGCAGATTATTATCAAGTGTGTGAGCTCTTTAAGTGTCCTGGTGTCAGCTCTCCCCATCTGTGTGTCATTATAATGTTGACAGGACTGCTGGCCAGGTTAATTACCGTGGTAACAGGTTAATTGCACCAATTAAACATTACTGGGCACACTGGCAACACTGGCTTCTCTCAGCGTATCCACACACAAGCATGAATGCACGTGTCCAGATGCAGGGAGACTATCAAAGAGAATCGGATGTCAGCTAGACTGCGATGAATGAAAGGGGGCATCTTTGGAAAGAGGAGGAGGAGGAGGAGGAGAAAATATGTGAGAAGAGGAGGAAAGTGGAGGAAAACAGGGAAACGGAAAGAAAAGGAGTGGAAGGAGAGGGTGAAGAATAGAAGAAATGAGCAATAGGAGGAAGGAGTAGAAAGAAAAGACAGGAGGAGGAGAAAGAAAGGAAAGGGATGAGAAGGAGGAGGAAAATACAATAAAGGAGAAAAAAGAAGAGGAGGAAGTAGAAGCATCAGCAATAGATACCAGAGTAGAAATAGAAGTAATAGAAGAAAACTAAGAAAAACAAAACTGTCTGTGTTGTAAAGTGAAGTAATCCAATTGTATTTTGGCAGTTCAGTCCACTCATCTCCTTAATGGGTGTTATATTATATTGCTTCCAGGTGGCCAAGCCACACACACACACACCAAAAGGAGCAAAAAAATATGTTTACATCATTTTTTAGTTTGGAAAATATTTAGATTGCAATTTTTCTTGTCTGTTGTTTTTAAAGGATTAAAGACATTTACATTTATTTCAATGGGGAAAGACATCATTGGAGAAACAAGTATTGTGAGTTCTGAGCAGAGAAAAAAAAAAATCACACTCTTATCTCAAAACACAACTGAATGACAGAAAGAGGAAATGCATGAGAATCTTCTGACAGCCAGGAGGCGGGGCTTTAGGGACAACAGGTGGTTTTAGTGGACAACCCAAAGCTACCTGCCAGGGACGAACGGAGATGATTCCAGATTTGTTTCCATCCTCCCCACTGGATTGTCCCATTCATGATTAACTACGTGTGAGTGCGTGTGAATGTGTTTCCGCACAAGGGGATCAATCTGAATCGCACGATGGTGGAAAAGGATTTATCTCTTGTTCCAAGTGGTCTGCTGATGTATTTATGAAGGGTGAATTTAGACTCACAATACTCATCACAATAAATGCGTTTGAAAAAAAATAAAACAGCGTCAGTGTTTTACCACCTATCTTCATACTCACTATGTAAATTGAAAGATTTAATAAATTGTTGCTGTTGGCAAAAGCAATCCATGGAGATTAAAAAAATACTTTTCTTGGAGAATATCTGTCAATAAGAGAATGCGTCGATCCTGCTAACCCATCAAAATTATCTATCTGTAACGTCGTCATGGTAATGAAAGCAATACTCGTTTTATGTGCATAAACCAACCCCAAAACATTTTATTATAGGATATATTATATGATATACTGTGACGCAAAATACATGTGGCTATTATTCTTATTTGTACAAAAATAAAAAAATGCTTATACTGTTTGTTGTCATGAAATATCAGTGAGAGGCTAAAAATACATACTGACAACTAAGCCCCGCCCCCTGCTCACATCACAAGATGCTGATTGGTCCACCCTCTTTCTGATGGGCCAAAATTACCTACAGTAATTGGCAGGGAACAAATTACAGAAACATTAGTGTTTTTCCACATATATTACACAGCCAAATTCATGTTTATTTAACAAACCTAATTTACATAATCCATAATACTCCCCTAAATTTCTCCTTCCATAGTTTATGAGCTACTTGGGCAACGAGCCGCCACTGGTTTGTCTCACGTGTGAGACAATTAAATGAGACTAACCAGACCAAATGTAAGATAATGTGAGAGCAACAGCTCTGTAGGAGGTCGGGGCTACTCAAAACTGAAGAGATAAACGTACTGACTGAGCCATTAGGTGGCTTCCTGACTGTAAAACGTGTTATTTTAGGACTTCACTGGAACATAATGGGCTCAATTACGTTCCATGTTTTGCGGTGAGAGTCAGCGTTTGTCTTCCAACATTAGAATGAAAACCTAACGAGAGCAAGCGAGAAAGAAAGAGGGCAAGAAAACAAGTTCTCTGAGCCCAGTTCCAGTCTGTCAAACGACAGGCCGAGCCGAAAGGCTGCTGTCAGTTCTTATTACTCCCCAGAGCCATCACAGTCCTCGCTTGCCCATTTTTTCCGTAACCACATTTTTTGTAGTTATTGCTCTCCCGCTGCTAGTTTCTAACTGGGACACTTTGCAAGGCTTCAAAATATCCTCGTCTGAAGACTTCATTTGTTGTTTGTGTCTCTATGTACTTAGTTGAGTGATTGCACACAACGGCAATCGGGCAAATTTGACCCTTTCTCCTTGTTTAAGAACTGTTGAGTTGCATTTCTTCAGGGAGTCAACACCATAAATTTGATTGCTTTCTATCTGAACTTTTGTGTGGAGAGGTTGATTTCATTTTCACCTAATTCCCTAGTTCCTTCATTGACGTCTTCCCAACTAACATTAGTCTAGTCTACTTCATCTGTTTGTCATTTTGGCAAAAATTGAAGTTTGCTCAGGTGAATTCTACTTTCCCAATTTTATTACAGAAAATCATTCAGGGCACATTTGCTCAGAGTTCAAGCTAGTTCTTTTTTTTTTCCCAATCAGCTACCCTAATGTCCAATTGTCAATTGGCTCTGAGAAAATACCTTGCGTGACGTGTGCTACTCTTAGGTTAGCGTGTTAAGAGGGATTTCTCATCCGTCATTCGCTCAAAAAACGATGGAGGCCGACAATTGCAAATGTTAAACCTTAAATATTTCCAACGACGAATTTAGGGTCGACAACGAATTTGGCGGAGCGACTGACTGCATCATGATGATATGAACGAGAATGATAGTCAATGTGTTAACAATATCCCCTGCATCAGATTTGAATTTTATTTTTTATTTTAGCGCTCAAAAGTAGGACATGTCCAAGAAAAGAGGACGTCTAGTCATCCTAACATAATAAATAAGGTTTTTCAGTTAATAATCAAAGATACTTAGATTACCAAAGAAATCTGTGCATTTGTGAAAGTCAAATGAAAACACAATGGAAAGAGCCAATTTCCTCATCATTTGCTGGGTCTCACATTTTTTGTTTTTTCTTTTTTTTTAATTAACGGCTAACTATGCTAACATAACTAGCATGATTTAACAAACAATGGGGAGTAATTACAGTACCAAACCTTTGATTTACACACCTCATTTAGTAGTCAATTTATTACTAACAATGAACAAGCAACAAAAGGAACATCTCATTAGTGTATCACGATACCAATTCCCACACTTCTGCAGTGACCCAAACATTGCTGTCATTGAGCTAAAACGACTTAATGGACCGTAGCATGTCTGTGTTTTGAAACACTCTTAATGAGACGGCAAGTTTTGATAGAAATCACACGTTGCACGACAGCTACCCTCGCTCATTACGAAAAACCGACTTCCGCAAGCTTTATCTAAGGAGATATGCAAAACGAGTCCTATTCTCAAAATGACCGACATCCAGTTTTAATTTTTTTCCTCAATAACATCACTTATATTCTAATAATGTCCCACGCAGCAGAAAACATTACCTTAATGATAGCTGCACTGAAAAAAAAGACAGAAAAAGAAAATCAAGAGCAAATATTCAGCAAGAATTGCACATTTATGAATAGCTCACATATTTCTTGTTCTTGATATGAAGTTGTGATGTGTTTGTGGTGAATCAAAGTGCAAAAAAAGAAAGCTGAGAAGGAGCAAGAGAATGTTGCGGAACACGAGTGGAAAGTTAACAATTAGCGGGTGTAATGAGGCGAGCGCTTTGTTTGGTGCTAAAGCGACTTGAGCGGCGCTTTCTGGGTGGTTGGCGACGTGCTATGCGCCGTTGGCTGCAGAGCGAGAACGCTATGAGGAAGTGATAAACATGCGGTCGCCAGGAATTTGGCCTCAAGCTATTTGGATACCAAAGTCTGCTTCAGTTCAAGTTGCGCTATCAACCTAATCATTGACATAATGCTACAAGTAATCACAGTACAGAGTACCAAATAAATAGCATCTGGAAACTGACATGACATGATCCTAGCCTTAGCTATTCCCAAAAACAAATAGGCAAATGGGCTAACAAATAGCATTGTTGTCACAGTGTTAAAACACTGCAGTGGCTGTTTGAACAAGCAATGGAGCTCAAACATTTGGAGAGATGATATAATACCCAGGCGTACGTTATTTATCCTCTGCAAAGAGCGACTAACTACAGCCTATTGAGCAATTGTGACCGTCTCCTTAATATATATCCATGTCTGCATTATACTAGTCCCAAGTAGCCAGGGTGCAATTAATCCAAAAGTAAATGAGGCAGAAAATCACAACATAACTACGTTTTGATTAAACACAACATTATAGATGTGCAATGATAAATCAATTAATCAGTTATATTGATATTGTTTTATAATTACATTTGATAATCAGGTAATTGTTTTGCACCCTTTTTAGATTTAAATTTAAAATTGTCCAAATAACTCAGAATTACAGCGTAATATCTTGGAGTTGAAATCAAATAAAGAATTTGGTTTTAGGATAACAACGATTAAGCAACAGGTGGATTTTCTTTTTTTTTTTGGAAACGTTATACCTGTAAATTACAAAGCATTGTTAAATTTGTATTCTGCCTGCTTTTTTAGGTCAAACTTGTAAATAAGAAATGAAAATATCTCAAACCCATAATGTGATAAAGACATTTCTAAAAATCAATGTCAAAACTACTATTAGGGATACAAAAAGCCATCTCTGATTAAAATCTGCTGTTTATCATTGTTATTGTTAAGTGTATCCCTATTAGAGACTTCTCTATTGTTTGGTTCTTTTTTTTCATAACGCATTACAAAAAATCTTTTTTGGAGGTCGGCTGGAACAGATTAACATCAAGTGTGGTCACGGAGCGAATCAAACTTGTATCTCAAGTCAATTATAAAAGTATTTACTCCTCCCCTAAAGGGTTTGTTGAGTAAAAACAACTCACGTTTTCCAGATGTTTTTTTTTCTTTTGTCAGGGAACAAATTCACAGTGTCTTTGGGCCTCACTAAAGGTCATATGATGTGATAGGTGATTAAACAAAGATAAGAAATGGTCAGATAAAAGATAAAGTAAAGATAAAAAAAAACCACACAAAATCCGAATTTTCTGGAAAATGGACAATTTCCATTTGCTTGAAATATTCAACACAAAAGCATGTCATGCATGGATCCGTTTGGGTTTACATCTGTTACCGCCTTGGATTGACATCTTGTTGTTCCAGTCCATAGTTCCCATCCCCGGAAATTACACCTATCATTGTACTTTGTGTCGGAAATCCGAGCCAACACATGCGGCTAATCACCATCAGTTGAACCTGCTCATATCTGCTCTAAAGTCAAAGACCAGATGGAAAGAAAGACCCAAAAAAATGATACGAATCAAAACAAAAGAAGTCGTAATGTTTGCATCCCGTCATGGCAAATATGAGACGAATTAGTGAATGAAGCGCTTGTAGAGATAAACAATCAAGCGGCTCCAGAAATGTGTTGAAAATTCATTGCCGCCTCCTCCTAATCTCAACATTCTTTTTAAATGTCATCATTACCTCCAACCTAATATCTCCAAAACGTACGAGTGGATTTCCATTTAATTTACCGCTAGGGTGGGTTGGGATTTAAGGATTTTATTTATCTTATGATTGAGTGTGTTTTGATTTGATACCGATACCACTTATACTTTTGATACATAAAATTCCCCCCTCCATAAAAATATTTGAATAATAAGACATATATATATATATATATATATATATATATATATATATACACACACGCACGCACGCACACACACACATACATTTTTAAAAATTGAATAAAATGAATCCAATGATCCATCTTAAGGAGCATCTTAGTGTCTCAGACATATACGCATTTAGTTCCCAATTGTAAAACGGCCGTTGAGTATTGATAACTTGCAATAAGGTATCAGCCTGATACCGTTACCTAGCACCGATACTCGCCAATCTCTAACTACGTACAATAGAATAACTCACGTTTTGTGCAAAATTAACAAAGAAAAAGCACATTTTTTAGATGAATATTGGTCCAAATCAGAGTTTAGTTCTTATTTTGACAAAAGAGGTCATGGCATGATCAGATTAAACTGGGCTGTGTACCATTTTCAAGTTGGGTTCAAAGATTGAAATAATTAAATCAGTAATGTTCGAATATTTGAATGTTATTTGTGATTTTTCATGAAATATTGATAGAATTGACGGATGTTTGGGATAAATGGGAAAACCACAATTTCAGTAATAAACAAGTACTCAGAAGAAGTAATCGTTGCCATACAACTCTTCACCATACACTGGAAATCCCCCAGATTTTATTGCCGCCATAAAGTTCTCCACTCTTACTTCTCTGTGGCTCAGTTATGGACCTCCAAACATATCGAAGGATCTCTCTGTAAAATATATGTGATGAACCCTGACCAAAGCTTTCCAAAGCCCGACTTTAAACTACGCAGGACCTCCAACGAGACGTCGATGATTTGCGTGACTGACAGACGATGAGCACCAATGACACGTAGATGGCGCAAGAACGCGATTTGCTAATCTGCTGATAAAGGAAGGTCATGATGGAGGAGATGAAGGGGGAACAAGGACAGACCGACATCTGCGCAAAGTCATTCCCAGATGTCGTCCATACGATCACTATCCGAGCGAACAAATGCCATGATTACAGTAATCCAAGGATATGTCGCAGCTCAATGTGCATTTTTTTTGTGTTGAAATATAGTCTTTAAACCTGATGAACTCCCTGCATACAGAGTTTTACTTTTAGCAGGTGGTTGTGGAATGTAACTCCTGCTATGATCGGGGAATTTGCTGGAATTAACTGCAGTGTCCAACTTGTCAACCTCTCCATAACAAAGGACCCCCCCCCCCCCACACACACACACACACAACCACGCACCCTTGCCTCCGTGTCTCTTCTCTCGTCGCCCTTTCGGCAACACGCGGCCCGCTCGCTCTGCTGCGCATTAGTTCTGCTGGTTTTGAAGCCACCAGAGTGCTTAATCACTTACATGCAACCCCGGGAAGAACCATATTAGAGGATGCGAGGGAGCGTGAGTAATAAAGAGATGTGATAAAGTTTGTTTTTTTCCCCCAAGGTCCTCTCATGTCACTTTAATGCCGTTTTTTTTTTTACTCTGCACCACAAGATGGTGAAAAGAGACTACTTTTGTCAAAAAAAAAAGCACCTCAACTCATTCCGACACAGTTGAAGTGGCACCATGATACCACAAGATGGGAGCAAACCTACGTCAACATATGCTTTGAGTTACTCAAGGATAGTGACTAAGCACTACTTTTGTTTAAATGAGGCTTTTCCATTCATTTCAACATTGTTCCTTTGCAAGATTGCATCATAGCACTATTTTTTTCACTAAATAATAACAATCATAAGGAAGCTCCTCAACTCGTTGAAACATTGTTTCTTGAGAAAGATGCCACAAGATGGTGGCAACATGCCACTTTTGACTAAATGAACCTCCTTCACTCAGACACCGAGTTTTCCAGCGATTAACAGAGAACAGGTTTCTGAAATAATGCACAAAATTCACTCGTCACAACTATACTGGGGAACACATTTGTATTATTGGTGCAAGAGAAATTGAAAGTTACACATCATTTCAGACATCAGTTAGTGGAAATAGCCATAAAGAAGTCAAGAAGGGCAACTTTTAAAGACACAAGGAATGGAGGGTGAAAATATTTCAAAATGTTTCCATGTGTTTATCTTTAATTTAACACTGCAGATTAAGATTTGTGATAGTTGAATTTAGTAATGCGTGACGCAGCTTCATTTGGACCAGAGGGCTTCTTTAACAAACGACACAAGGCAGCAGGGCGTCGGGTTCCACTTACAGCTCAATCAGTCAAACTTAGGCTGGAAAGGGAAAGCAAGACTGATTGAGATGAAGAGAGATTGACGGATGCATTCAGCAGGTGGGCTAGAGGACAGAGGCACTGGAGTGTCCCATGAAAACATCTGCTGAAACTTCCACTGACTGTTTTAGGGTACTAGGACTTATTAAATCCAAGCTTTGGTGAAAAATAAAGTGATATTTTTGATTGAGACAATTCAGTTTGTTACATGTCAAAACGTATTACCAAGGCTCTTTTAGCCAATCAGAAGCCTGAAGAAATTCAATTGTGGAAACGGCATAATAACAATAACGAAAACATCATCCGTGTGACGTCTTACTTTGAACAAATGCACTGAGATGCCAATGCAACAGGGGGCGCTAGAACACCAAATCCCACATTAGCAAACCAAAAGTCTAAAAAAGCAAATTCAAGAAGAGGAATAACATCAATGGTGAATTGAGAAAAGCAGAAATGTCTGTATGAAGCTGAGCAAAAACTACACACACCAAAAATAAATTGGTATTGACCTACATTCTTGTCGGGGCAATAACAAGTTATATTTACATATATTTAAATATATACTCGTGCAGTCCAGTACTAATACCTGATGAACTGGTAGTTGTTTCCTTTCGCAGGGTTAAAAAACGCAACATCAAAAGCTGCCGTGAAATCCAGCCTGATAGTATCCAAGGCTCTACTTTTGTCTAAATGCTATTTCTCAGCTTTTGCATTGGAACTCTTCAATTCTTCTGATTGCCCCTATATTGGCATAGCTAGAAGAACAAAGTCACAATTGAAGTCAACTACTAATTTTGGGCCCCATTCTGTAAATTTGGGTCATTCCCGGTGTTTTTTTTGTTTTTTTTTTAAATATACTCAAATGTACTGCATTCATTTGTCTTACATTATACTTTAATTCCTTTTCAAAGTAGCACACTGTTTGAAATACGGCTCCATGTATCACTGCAGATGGCGTTCCTCAATACCATATGCAATAACGTCTCGATCCTTCTGTAATATATTGCCGTACGCTGCCATTCTGATGCCTTTATGGGCCGATGCTCTTTGATTTGACAAATCAGCATTTTTTTTTTTTTTAATCATGGCTGCGTCCCATATTAGTGGCCCACACCTCGCCTCAGCTGTCCTGTTTCTGTCAAGTCTGCAATCATCCTGCTGACTGATCAGCGGCAACCAAGAGGTCGCTTCAAGCGGTAAAGGCCGAGGCAGCCGTCTCGGTGTACGTGAAGGCAACAAATGGGACTCGGACGTGATTTGGTTGACGACATCTGGAGCGCAGCTGCCCCATGCTTCATGTGTACGTTCTTCAAACTACCTTTTTCAGAAACCCCAGAGTCATTCTGTCTTTCCATTTTCATTTGCTGATCAAAAACGTGAAAATTATCAGTGAGATGTAAGTCAAAATCTGACTCGCCAAATCATGTAGTTTAACAAAGCTTAAAGTTAGCTGAATGCTAACATATAATACAAAACGCCATAGACCAGGTAATGACAACTAGCATAAATGGTGCACTAATTGCAAACCTCACTTAAACACCCTCAGCAACATACAACAGACAATGCAACATTTTCAATCGGTGTATCTGTGAATTGCAAAGTAACGCATTAATGATTGCATCAAGCGTCTTTTATAGAAAAATCCTCCCCTCCTCCCACAGCAATAACCTGTCCACACATACACATACACACACTCTCTTCATCTGTAATGAGCCAATCATTAGGGAGGAGAGAGACACATTCAGCAGGGCTTGATAAGCATCTGCTAATCGGGCTCAGGGGGCGAGGGTGGGCGGCGTTTTGTTAAAAATCAAAAGTCTGTGCGATATGATGGCGACATGACGTACTGAGCGGGAGGCCAACATTGTATGTGTGGATTCCGTTTCAAGAATATCAACACTGCCCCCGCTGTGTGTGAGTTAATAGAGAGCCATTATGGATGGATATTTTTAGTCAAACATTAATGAAATGACACTAATGATAGTGTTTCCCTTCAAGGGAGGAGGAGAAAAAAAACACATAAGGCGTGCATGGCTGTAGGGCACAAACAAACACAAAGCATAATAACGACTGATCTTTGCAGCTACAAACAGGATGCATGTATAAAGATAAAAAATAAAAGAAAAAGAAAGCGTAAGCAACTACAGTCATTTCTTAGTTTAGTATTTTTATGATCATAAATATGTGTCGGGTAATTAGTTGGGACAGGACTTTAAAAGGAGGCTAAACTTAATCCGGGTTTCTTATAAAATGAATCCTCCATTTTGCATGAAGAACAGATCTGCTTTAGAATGATGTGGTGGGAATGTCTCCATCAATTAAAGACAAAACACATCTTTGTTGGCTCTTTCGTTCTTGTGGAAAGGTCAGGCTAGAGGTGACTCCAGTCACTCGTCTTCATTTGTATGCTGTCTGCTGCCAGGCCAGGTGGACCAAGGGAATTTGGGAGTGTATGTGTGTGTGTGTGTTCTACACTCAGTTAGTGTGTACATTTGCGTATGCTATTTGAGTATAGTGTTCTTTGGTTTATAGAAAGAAAATCCACCAAGTAGCGAGCATATTATTTTCAAACATTTTACCGTAATATGAATAGAAAAATGTGCATGCGAGGTGCAGCTATTGTTGTACACCTTTGGTCTCCATCCGCATTTGAATAAATTTAAATAGCGCAAAACTGAACCCCGATAAAGCGAGGTATGTTTGACTATTATGCGAGTGTAACTGCTTGTAATGTCATTTATGTGAACCATTCGAGGGTTCACAATATTGAAGTGAGTTATGAAATTTGATTAAGACAAAACTATTTGTTTTGTCACCATCTCGTGGCATCTGTATGCAAACCAGAATTTATCAGTGGACTTATGCTATTTTGGGTTTCTTTAATTAAGAAATAGAATGGGCTAATTTCAAGCATCTTTCCTCTTGGGTTGAAGATTTTCTGTACAAGGGCCATGACAAATGAACCAAGCTGAGCTAGACAAGTAGGTAGAAACAAAACCCACTCCCATCACAAAACCCCCTTTTACCTCTCATGGATCAAAGTAAATGCAGCTGGTAGTGATCCTAACCTGCCATGTGGCGGGATACGACCCTTTGACACACAGACACACACACGATAACTATACTTTCCTATAAAGTGCTGTCGGGCGGGTATAAAAAGTATGGATGGAGTTTGCTGGTGTGTGTGTGTGTGTTGCTGAATGAACCTTGTGGTACCTTTTCACCTTAAGGTCATAGTTCAACAGAGCAATCAAAGCCAGCCTCCCTCCATCTGCTCCTCGCCTCGACATGTCCTGTTTGTGCGTGTAAATGGGTGAGTATATTCTGCCTTTAGCTATCCATTTCTATGTCCAGCAGGTGTGTGTGCTGACGTGCATTTAAATCGTGTGGGTGGGTGTTGGTTTGCCCCCTCTGGCAATAGTTGCCCCGCTGGTCAGCAGGAATCCCTCATCAAAGAGGCGAGAATGTTCGAGGTGTCTAGATTGACAAAACTGGATGGCTTCTGAAGCAACACACTAAAAACGTTTGGCTTCTGGAACATGCACACACACACACACACACACACACAGTTGTTTTTGTTTTTCCTTTTTTAATTTCCTCTTGTTATTACTACAACTCACAAAGAAGTTGGAAATGTGTAAATGCAAAAGTAATACATTATCCACAAATGACTAGACATACATATCATATGCATATACTCAGTGTGCAAAAAGAAATAGAGAATCATAAATGGATTACCATTTATTTGCTTTTATAGCAATACTCAAGTTATTAAGGAGATCTCTGACGTTTGTTAACTTGAACTGGCCTTTCTGTAACGAAAAAATAACATACGTGGCAATGATTCTGGGACTTCAGCTAACAACCCTGGCTAAAAAGCTCCAACCCAACAAAAAAAAAATATTCCAACAGTCAATATGTACCATGGCCTGAGTTGCTCAACGATTTTTTTGCTTTGACTTGAGAGCCAAAATTCAAGATACAAGCTCAAGATAGTGTCAGCAAACCTAACCGAAGCGGCATTTTAGGCTATGCTATCACTTTATCAAAAATTCTGTGGAGCAGAACCACTGGTTAATTGTCAAAACAAAACATAAAACAAAGACGACATGTTGCATATTTCAAACGACCACAAACGTGGTATATCCACTTATTATTTTACAAAAAAAAGCAATACGGATCATTCATGGGGCAGGATACAGGGATCATACAAATTCATTATTCTTAGAGTCAAAACTCATCAAACTCAAAGATATAGTGGAATTCCGCACAGCACAAATACTTTTCAAAGCAAAAAATCTGTTGCCAACTAATATTCAGAATCTTTTCATTGGGAGGGAAGGGGGTTATAAATTAAGGGGGACATTTAATTACAGGATTAGGAAGGCACGTACAACAAAAAAAACATTCTGTATTTCAATATGTGGAGTTAAATTATGGAATACTCTGGAGGAAACGCTCAGGGAATGTTCAAACATCTATCAGTTTAAAAAAAGATGTAAAGAAGAAATTATTTTTGCAAGGTACAGGAAGGAGGGTGTATGAGTACCAAGGGGTGCTTAGTAATTATTGATTTACGTTTCTTTGTGGGTTTTGTTTGTCTGTTTGTCTTGTTCAGGCTGTTTTTATTTTGTTTATTTCTACCATTCAGGTATTTTGTGTTGTATTTGGGGTATGTATGTATGTTAAGTGTCTGTGTGTGAAATATACGTACGTATTAATAGTGTGTTGGTACATGTTTAGTGTCTAGCGAGCAGCAGGTGGGGGATAATTTAGTAATTTAGTACTTTGTTGGGATAACTGAGGCAAAATGATTTATGGCTGGGTATTTAGGGATTATTAAATAGGGGGTGGGATTAAATAAATTATACTTCTTCCTACTCCTTTTCAGACATGTGAATGTGACTTATGGATCTTTTGCGGCTATATGTTATATGTTATATGTATGAATGTAGGTACGTCTGTATATGTATATGCATGTATTTTGTCATGTCTTTTATTGTGTACAATAAGCTTATTCTTTTTTTCACATGTTTGAAATAAATAAACGAAACGTTACATTAGGAATATCCAATAGCTTGATGCTAACAGACAATGCAAAACACCATAGACAGGCTAACAAATAGCAATAATATAACCGCATAAGAAACCGATATTTTGAACACAAATGCACACAAGCAACATAACTATACTCGGTCATTAATTAAGCTTCGTAAAAACTACTAATATGACTGAATCTTTAGTCTTTGTATCATACTGCCCCCTGTTGGCCAAGACACACACATTGGAAGAAGCACAATGTGGGACTGGAAAGGAGTCCCATTCATTTTAATAGGGACCGATGATTTGAGATTGACATCAATTACTACTTTTCTATTAGAAAGTGTTTTGGCACATGAAGAGCAAGCATACCATGCCAAGCAGCCACACTTATTGACGCACACAATCTACCAGGGGTGTCTTGTGTCTATCTGTTTCAGAAACAAAGGCGCATATCAGCACCAGAACGCAAATTTTTTCCACATGCGATACATCTGTGAAGTATGTTGTTACTGCATTTGAATGAGCACGCACGGTGTGCATCTGCCGTGTGCCAAATGATGTGTGCGGGTAGTTGTGTTATAGTGTAAAGCCAACATTTGTGTTGCCATTTTTAACATGTGTTTTCATTCGGCTGAGACATTTATGTATTTATTCAAATGTGAAACTAGTGATGGGGGAGGAGGGGAGAAAGGCTTTTCCTTTAGCCTATCTTCATCACAGCCTGTCGGAAATGTAGGCTTGTCAACGAGAGTGAGTGCGTAAAAAAAGTGTAAAAAGAAAGGCTGACCGCACACGAGCACCTCGAGGATTTGGATGCCCCAAGGACATGGTGGATGGAAAAATAAAACCATATGTGGGGAGCAAAAGAGGCAAAAAAAGACTGAGATGAATGTTCAGCACATCTTTGGAAGAGAAGAGCAAACAAGATTTAAACTTTCACAAAACATCACATGCAGAAAGATGGAATGATACCCATAGGCATATATTCTTTATCCTCTGCAAAAGAATGACCAAAATAGCAGCATAGTGACCATTAAAAGTATGACAAAAACAATATTATGACATGCAATTTATTCTCATCAACAACAAAAATGTTTTAGGGGTAAGGTCTGAAATGGATTGATGGTGTTCTCCTTTGACTTTTATGTGGTTTTATTTAACTAAAAACAGTTAAATATACATAAATGAGTTATTTCCCAAGTTATTTGATTTCCCTCTGAAAATTGATTTTAAATCCAAGGAGGTTGGCCATCCTCCCAGAATGGATCGTCTTCCGCAACACTGTGATTCAATTAGACGCAGCACTGTGTGTTTGTGCGTGCATTTGTGTACGTGGATAAGATTCAAATGAGCATCCCATATGCAACTGCGTGTGCGCTTGTGTGTGTGTGTCTGTGAACAAGCAGCAGCTGGTGAAATGTGAGGAGCTGACAAGATGTTTGGAGGGAGGTATAAAACAGGTAAAGCATTAGGGAGAGACATTCAAATGAATAGGAGGGAGACAGACAGACAGACAGACTTCCAACAGTGTATAATGCTTAATAAAAAGAATGCTAAATCTACACATTTTTGTTGAGTTTGGTTTGGTATGATAAAGATTCAATAGGTAACTATGGCATTTTAAGCACATTTTTATGTTTGTGGCGTGTGTTGCACTAGTACTTGACATTTTACAATGCCCATATTGCAGTTTAGAAATAGTAAATAGCATAATGGAGTGGCATGGCTTTGCTTTTTTTTGCTATTTACACACATCTTACATGCAGAGGAGACTAATTAAGAGCACTAAAGCTATTAAAACCTGTTGGCCAAAGCTCTACTTGTTTAATTAAAAATTCTTGATTTAATAAAAGGAAAAAGGTCTGCAATTAGTCTCTGTCATCACTGGTACTTTATAAGCGGAACATACTGGATGAATGCTGTTAGCAGGCGGATATTGTGCAATTCCTTCCTAAAGATTGCAGGAGAGAAGCCTGTTCTGAAGCTCTCCATCAAAGCAGCAGCTAACAATTCTTTTACGATTATCGATGAATTGGATAAAAAAAAAAATGGTTATGTTAATATTACAATATTTGGGTTATTGATTGACAAGGTCAGAGGTGTATCGGTCAGAAAAATGAAAGTGGTGAGAAATAAAGCGTACAGACGATAGCAGGCTGAATCAGACGCAATCGAACTTTGATTCAGTGCTCCGTCGAGAACAACGTCTGTTCTGGTCATTACAGAAGCGTGTGCGTGTGCATGTGTGCGCGTGTCATGAGGGCACAGAGGAATGTGAAGAATCCCTCTCCCCCAAAGTGTCACTTTTATCACGCAAACTCATCTCCCACCTCCGTCTCTCTCTGCTTTCTGTCTTTTTTCTCCTCATTTCCTCAGGGCTGACATATTAGTACAACACAGGGGTCCCGGGTCAAACTCTTTATCTTTGTATGAACAGAGGAAAAAAAAAAAGACAGGAGGACATAATAGACAAGGGAATGGTGAGCAGAGAATATGCAGTCAGTCAGATGGTGCCTGTCAAACTACTTCTAGAACGTGCAATGCCAGTAATAAATTTGATTTTCCAAGCGGGGACATTCACAAGCCAAACAAAAACGATTTTAGAGCAACGAAGAACAAACGAAAGGACTTTTTATTAGAAAACGGGACTAAATCAAACACGCAGCGGTTAGAGATCACAGCAGAGTTTTTATTAAATCATGGACAGAAGTGAAAAACATTTTTTTAAATAACGCAACTAACATTGACCCTACTATCTTTTGGGTTTCATCGAAGATGATTGCAGCTCATCTATGAATATGAACAATCATGTCAGATAAGACCTACACAACACGAGTCTGGTCAAAATTAATTAAAAAAAAAAAAGTGTTGCCCAACACAACTTTGCGTGAATGTTGCCCTTGTAACAGCGAGGCCACCGCTCAGTTAGCACGCTAATGCGCCTTTATGTCTATCGCCAATGCAACACGGAGTCATTAGTCATCGGCTGACAGGCAGCAGGAGTCGGCAGCGGCCAACATCAACAACGTCTCGCCAAGCCAAAAGGCGTAAAAGTGAAATCTCAACAGAGAGAAAGACAGGAAAGAAAGTGAGCGAACAGGAAGGAAGTCCAAGAGACGACAAATATTTGAAAGGGAAAGGAGATGGAGATAAAAAAAAAAAAAGATGGAGGACGAGAATTTTCTCATTCTAGTAAGATATCAATCTTTTTTTTAATCAAACTTCCTATATGGTTATCAATCTACATAGCTGTCCTAGCCAACTGTCTTGGCTAGCCAATTAATTCACTTCACCTCATCTCATCCCTATTTTTAGCAGGCTAGCTATTTTTGGAACTAGCATGCCAAATATGATACGCCTATAGCTTTAACCGATTATGAAGCCTACAATGAATGATCACTAAAGGATTTGCCCACCAGGACAATGCTACGTTCATAGAAAAAAATCTTTACCTCCTTGGCAGAGGACAAAAGTGCAATGGAGGTACGTAAAAGGAAGTGGCTAATAAAGAGAGAACTTAATCTCTGTTGGAGTGACTGGAGTCTAAATCCTAGCGCTGAGTGACATTTCCTCCATCTGAATAGCCTCATCTGTCCGTCCCAGTTAGCATGCGTCTCCACGAGTCATTTAAGGAGGCTTTTGTGAACTCGAGACGTCTTTCAGGCAGCAGATTGAGTCCACTTGTGCGGCACAATGATGGTACAAGTGGTTTGGCCGAAATGTTCTCAGGGAATGGTCACGGGAAGGAAGGGCTCGTTTGTCATTCATTGGAAACAAACGGCCTTCTGCATCCTTCCACTTCTAACTCAATTCCAACATTCTTCCTTGTCAAGTTCCTCGAAGCTTAGAAATCAACGTCGAGAATTGCCATGAGCATTCTGACAATGTCATTTTTTCATTGCAAAATGGCTTCCACTTGGTTTCAAGTATTAGTAGCAGTAGTCGTAGTCACAAGCATGTCCCCCGGGAGGAGAGGTCTTTTAAAAAGAGTCAAATACCTGACCCGATGCTTTGGCCCCATTGGAGCTTTAACTGCCCAATCGACCAATCATAAATTAGCCGCGGCAGGCTGTTATTAAAAGACCCAGACATCCGCCCAGCGACGGAATCTCATTCGCTTGGCGGGACCGCCCGCGGTCATCGCCACTAGTCAGTGGGTGTTTGTGTCACATTTCTCATTACTTGAGAGGATGATTTATTGTTGGTTTAATTAAAAGCTCCTGGGTTCCAATCAATTAAGACCCCTTGCTTCTAAGAGTTAGCGTCTGTCTGTGTGTGTCCCCGTGTGAGCTTGTTAGTGTGTCTGAGTCCAAACCAGGAAATGAAGGAGACAAAAATGAGGACCGGCATTGGAAACTTCTACATCATCAAAACGGATAGTTTTAGTTTATTTAAGAGGCTCATCTTTCTAAAAATTAAAATGCATAATAGAGCTTCTTGGTGCTATGGCATGATGACAACTATAAAACAAATGAAATGATTTCGATCTTGGTGGATAAGAAAGTCAATTAGTCAGAGTCCAATTATGCTCATGTGAGAGCCTCGCACCCGCCTGCCAGTCTGAGTGTTAGACTGAAAGCTGAGTTCATTAGTTCACACAGTCAGATTGTTAAATGGGTCGGGACACTGGCTTGGAGGGGGTTCAACCTGTTTTGGTGAAGCCAAAGATAAGTCACACAGTGACCGCACTCCATGCTGTGATTGTCCAGATGGGAGGTGGCAGTAGGTGGAGATAGATTAAAGTTGCTCCTGAGTATAAGTCGCCCCCCCACCCAAACTATGAAAAAAACTGCGACTTATAGTCCGAAAATTACGGTATTTATATTTATTAATATATACAAGGGGTGCAACAAAAAACAATTTGAATTGGACAATCAGTTTTGATTGAAAAGACCAAATACTATATCACACATACATATTGAATTGTATTTTCTTGGAAAGTTCCTTTGATGGAAATTGCCACGTTCAGACATTTTCCACTTGAAAATCAAATCATCATTTTAGAATTTCATTTCTTATCCTGTCTTTTATCCAATTTTAAAAGCATGACGGATGGGCAGATTTCCGCTACGGACAAGAAGCCACACATTCCCACATTTCCTCTCGCCTGCATCCCTCTGACAGATTTATAGTCCAAAATCTCAAACAAACACACGACAAAATGCATCAGGTTCTTGCAAACACAGCAGAGCAAACACGACTCAGCGCTCGCTCATGCGGGACGGAATGTGTGAGGGGCCGCGAGCGATGCGCTCGCACCTCAGCGCCATTCGCCGATACCTCACAGGTACACCGAGGACTTCAACACTGGAGTCAAAACAACATCCATGCTGCCTTTCTTGAGCAAGGGACAGTACCTCATGCAAGCATTTGAAATGACTCCGGCAGATGGATAAATGTTTTGGCTATTCACAACAATACACATTTTCTGAGTTGCGAGATGTTCCTTGATGTATTTTTTGCTTTTTAAAAGAAGTCAATGAAGAGCTTTTGGCTCCCTGTCTTTATAGGAGCCGAAAGGACTGGGCTGGTTTACCTTTTTTTTTTTTTTTTTTTACACACCAACTCATTGTCTCCGTGTGTCCCTCCCCCCTCTGCACCACTAAGAATGCCAAGTCTGTGTGACCTTGTGACCTCAGGTACTCTGCAGGTGTGCACCCCTACAGAAGAGCAGGGAGGAATGTTTTTATACTCACACACGCGCACACACACACACACACACACACACGGAGGGACACGCATGACTGGGTACCAACTACCTGTTTCTGTCTTTGTCTTCTGCCTGCCTGCCGTATAAAATACACCTTCTCAGTGAGTGTCAGTTTATTCCAATGTGTACATCATTTCTTGTGGCATCGTTAAGACAGCAAGTACCGATGTCTTGAAATAAGATCGGTATCGACACAGATATCTGGTATTAGTACCCTTAATCAATACTCAAACTTTTGCAATAGAGGAATGATAATTAGTATTCTGGATTTTGAAGACATTTCTCCACTATCATTTGTAGTCTTATGAGCAACCCTGATGTGCTACATTCATTCATACTAAAATGTTACTTACAAAGCAACAGATGCCTTTTTCATATTAACAAGTTATAGGAAAGTCGCTTTTAATTTTAAAAAGAGGCCAATTGTGAAAGACTGCTAAATAAAACATCGTAACTAGTCGCCATTGCACGAGAAGCGTACTCGTATTCGCAAAACATCTTTGAACACGAGACAGCTATAATACGTCGAATTTTGTGGGCACTTGCGCGATTAAAGTGACAGCCAATTCTAGGCCAAGCATGATTTCAGCAGGTCTGTGTGAACAAAAACTTTCTTAAAATGAGGTAAACTTGGTCTTCTCTTTCCTTTCTGCTCCCCTGTATGGATGTCTATAGTTGCCCTAGCCACCCATCCACCTATCCAGTGCTCTATGCAGTGAGAAAGTCATTAGTGATAGTAGTTTGTCCAGGGATTAGGGGGCTAAGCTGGTAAATACAGCGAGGCTTTCAGCTGGCAGTCAAAGTGGAGAAGAAAGAAAGTGAGCGGCACAAAGGCAGACAGTAAAAAAGAAAGTGAGACGGCGGATCCGGTCAGTTTAAAGGGGAAAAGAAGAAGAATGCGACCTCCCTGGCTGCTCATTAAAAGTTGAAGCAATTCAAACAGCACTGGTGGCAGCTTGCGCTCGTTTCGGCGGGAAACCAAACACGGAATAAATGCGCTGACTTTTCCCACTTGCGTTGTTGTCCGACTCCAGAGGAGCTAACAAAGGGCGGTAGAGACATTGTGGGGAAGCTGGATATGCGCAAACACAGGAATTCCATTAATAAAATAAAATAAAAATTCTGTTAATAAAGCAAAATATAGTGGGTGAATAAAATCTATTGTTGGATGTTGCCTTCAGTGTTACACAAATGGAAGAAAAGAAAATGATCTCAAACACTATAAATCCGGTGTCTTTAAAAATCAATATTTGTTTACCTCACTCTATCCTTGCACACCACCACCCACACTTTTCAACTTTAGTAACCATTTTGTTCTGTCTATCTTTTCAATTTGTCATTTTAAATGACTAGACAAATAAAATGTAAAATTTAAAAATGTGTGGCACATTGTGCATGATTACTGCGCCTGTATTAAGCCCACTTGGAACATTTTATTCCACATGTGCCAAGTAATGTCATGTTATTATAATCACACTGTTTGTCTGTAGTACGTAGTTGAATTAGCTGTTATTTTACTTGGTTTGAATTCCGAAATCATTTCATGAATGTGAAAGTGGGTGAAAGTTTATAACCAAAGACTTTACCAGAAATATCTAGCAATCAGAAATTCATGAAAATCTGCCAATTGTTATTTAAAATGAAGTCTACTAGAAGATATTGAATAAAACCTTGGTTTAACAGAAGAACGATGGTGATGAGGAGGAGGAGTGGATGAAGGAGGGTGTGAAGTCAAGGAAGTAGCCTGAAAAGACATGTGTGTACACAGACAAGTGGGGGGCCTCCAGCCTCAACGAAATGAACTCCGACGGACTGAAAGCTTTTAAACAAACTGACGTGCGACGTGTCGAAGTTGGGCTCAGACCGACTCCTAAATTCCCCAAATAAAGATTTATGAGCTGTGTTTTTCCTTTCTCCCGTTAGATGACGTCCGAAGCAGCTAGCTTTCATTAACGTGATGCTTTTGCTTGAAAGAGAGGCGGCTCAATTGGCCCAATGGCTCGCTATTAGGTTTGATGTCGGGCCGCTGACCCGAGCCGAGGCGGTCCAAACGGTGCCCGGTCGGCCATTACGATAAGTGGAGTCAAAGGCATGGCGGTTAAACGGAGGTACTGCCCCATTAGCCACTGCGGCGGGAATGTTAATGGTCAGTTTGAGACTTTTGGTGGTTACGTCCATTAGGTGATTGAAAGCACACTGTTTTTGCACACTTAATTGTGGAACTCGTTGAGGGAAACAAAGACGAGAGCGGGTTTTAAGGCAAAATTGCTTATTTTGCTTTAGGGGCTATAAAAGTTTTCAGCCAGCTTTTTTGGATAGCTCTTTACTGCCTATTACTGGAAGATGCCCCCAAACTGACTTTGGATGAAAGACGACGTTCACCCTGGATTAGTCGCAAATCTGTCTGTTTGGGAGAAAGCCTGGGGAGAACCCACAAACGTCACCTGAGCGGTCGAACGACTGCTAGATTGTCGACGCTAAGGTGAAGACGTCGATTAATCGGTTAATTGTCATTGAATTTTTTGTCGCTCGATGTGCTTTGGACCTTTCCTACATTGGACATGAAACTGTGTAAACCCTCACCAGTCAAACAATTTCTCTTTGAATGCCTTCAAGGTTCAAGTTGCGACCGTTCTTCGTGTTTGTGTTCAAGTTTAGCATAGCAGACGGTCCAAAAAGGAGAAGGAAGCTGCGGGCGATCGGTTCCTCGCTGTACTCTCAAGGCGGTTTGGTTTTGTGAGTGTCCGTCTCGTTTTGATCACGGGTTAGCGAAGGGGCAAGCTTACAAACCAGCGGTTGTGTGTGCGTGCGTGCACATGCACGTGTCCGTCCGTTACCCTCAGATCACATGAGCGTGGGTGGTTGAAAAATGTGAAATAAAGGCAGTATGCCAAAATGTTTATACGGTACGGTAGAAGACTGCGTGTATCTCAAAGGCCTATTTACAGTTGAAGGAAAACGATGATTAAAGAGAGAGAGATGTGACCTCGGTGGCGAGCATGCCGCAAAGCATACACGCGCGCACGCACGCACGCAAGCCGCCTCGATGCTTTTGTTATGTCGTCGTCTCATTCCGAGTCGTCAACAACAATACCTCACACGTAACCGCGCGCTCGTCGATATGCATTCGAGTAAAGACGGGGTGTAACATTGTCACCACAAGAGAAACCATTAGTGGAAAAGAGTCGAATTGACGGCGTCGCCACAACCCGGACCCCCCACGTCACCCCGGCATCAACCTCAACACTTTTATGATCAAACTACAAAAGAGACTGACGAATAAAAAAAAAGGGACAACTTTTTTTTTTTTTTTTTACTTTTTGTCCAGTTTCGTTTGCCTACACAGTCTAGCACTGGCTGCGACTCGTAAATGCGCTCGTATTGTTTTATTAAACGTCCTTACATCAGATCCAATTTCATGTGTTCCCCATTAGCCATTTCATTTGTTTCATATTGCAAAATACACCGGTGGCAATTGGGCTGACGAAACAAAACAAAGCTATGATGTAATTGCGGTCGCAATGGAAGCGGGGCAGCAAAAAGGGCATAACGCACTCGATGCTTTTAATCAGTTCTTTTACCTCAAAGTCTCTGACCGTGAGGCGCAATGAGCCAAAAAGTGACATAATCTAGCGGTGTTGTTTGATTGTTGCCAAGCAACCACGTCCAAACAAGGTTCCTTAGCATTTTGCGGTTTGTTTCATTGTAAAGTCTCTGCTCTACACGTTGGTATCTGTCCGTTTTGTTGATTCTCTCTCGACTCAGTTGCTGAGTAAAAAAGCATTTGGGGAAAATTGGGGTAAATCTAATTTGAGACGGCACCCTTACTGAATTATGGAGGCGAATAATCTGAACCTCATTCAAAGACAAAACTCGGTTTGAAGTTTGAGGGAATTCTGGTTATTTTTATTCAACATCCAGAGTGACGTCTTCTTTCTACTGCAACAGTAGACTCACAAAATTGACCCCAGCTAAAATAAGAAAATCTAATCACAACTCTGGTTATAGAAAGGGAAGCACTGCCTGGATACATCACAGAATTGCTCCTGCCCAAACGCAACAGTGACCACAAGAACGTCGTCCGTAAATTCTTGTTTTCCTATATTGAAAAGCAAACACACTTCATATGGTGAACCGCTTCCGATCCCACGCTAACCCCGATTAGCCGTCAAGCCCGCATCTGCTTTGCTGCTCAATCGTTGCTAATGGTGGCCAGGATGATCTTAGCAGGCAGGTCCTGTTGAGAGGTTTCCCGCCGGGCTGTTAATGCACGGGTCAGCCACCGTGAAAAGTGCTTAGGTGCTGCAAAGTGCCGTAAAGGAATGACAAAGTTAATCTCTGCCGGGAGAGGAAACGGACAGGAAAGGAAAGTCTCCAACACGCGCATGTAATAAAGCAGCACATATATTGTATATGTTTTTCATATATAACAATCATTCACTCACACAGACACACTAAATGCACACACTCACGCACTCACGTCATTGAGCGTGCACAACAAAGATAAACAATCCAACACGTCTGGAGGAGCACTTTGTTCGGCCTTGACTTGCATGCTCACCTCATGTCACACACCACCAGCACTCAAAGCATCATGAGATTCATACGCCGCTACTTGTCTGGCATCTGCTGAGTACGACGCCTGCTCTTGACCCGTAACCTCGACAACGAACCGATTGTCATTACGTCAGCTCCAGACAAAGTGTGAGGGTCATTGCTGTGACATTGAACTACAGTAACAGGAAGAAAACCTGACTCGTGACAAATTTTAATCATTTCCATTTACAAATAAATTACAGATCATTTGATTAAAAAAAAAAAAAATCCACCAGAAGTGCCACCGCCTTTGTGTAATTTCCCCCAACAACCCAGGCTAAACTAAGTTCCTTCCAACGTATGACCTCAAATGACCTCTTTGACAGCATATTGTGGCATTTTAGTGTAGAGATTTGAACCCAGAACCTCTCGACTGTGAAGCAGGAGTGATTTGCCATACCGCCTAGCTTAAAATGTTTTGCTTGAGGGGGAAAAAAAACATAACACAATCAAAGTAGCAGGAAGTGAAAATACACAACCGTAGCAATGACTACACAGATTATCCAAATTACCTTGGATTGATTTCTTTTATAATTACGATAGGAACGATGCACCTCAAATGTTGCCTGTTACCACGATAACAGTGTGCATCAACCCGGTATTTTTTTTACTTCATTGGCTTATTATGGGATGCAATGCGGTGCAACCAACGCACACCCGCACACACACACACACACACACGTGAAAGGAGGCCCATACTTGTCTTTACATTACAGCTGTTCATTGACCCATTCAAGTCCAATGCTCCACAACAAAGTGTATGTGCTTGTGTGTGCGCACGTGCGCGTGATACATATCTAAATTAAAAGGGGTCTGTCCCGTTTCCGTGTGCCCAGCGCGTGTTTGCAGGTATTAGACCTTCCCACCGGGTTCAGCTTTCACTCAGCACATTTGATTAAAGCGCCTCCTCCAAGCACTCTTTCATCTCAAAGGATTTTTTTTTTTTTTAATTCCTGTTCCAGAACGCTCCGAGCGGGGCTCTTTACCGACAGACGCCAAGAAGCCGCTACTATTACTCAGGTCTTCCTCAGGAATTAAACGAGTGATTAATAGAGTGCCGATGTGCCGTGGAAGTGATTTAAAGTAGTACAAAGACGAGGAAACACTTAAGGAGGATTACAGGGGAGGAAGGAAGACATTTTTTTTTTTTTATGGCTTTTAAGTCGCATCCCAAAGTGAGCCGTTAAGTGCGGAGTTAAAACAAACAGATCCTGGTTTACTGATTATTGCCATGCCGTGGCCACCAATGGTGAAACTACATTGGAGTATTTATTTTGAAACAAACCATTCTAAATGATGACATAAACAAGTACCATCACACACTACATGTTCTGTCCACACAAATTGACAGTGCTGGAATGAATGTGGCTGAAACTTCACTCCCAGTTTGGAGTTTTCAAAGCTAAGTCGGACGAGTGTTGGTAGCTTTCTGCGAGCGTATCAATTCTGAGAGCTCATGCTGACATGTTAAAGTCCCGTTTACGCTCGTCAAGGCGGCACATGGAGGCGGCCTGACGGGAACTCGAATCATCCCAAATATTTGCAGAGGAGACAAGTGAGAGGATTGTGGCCTCCGGTTGGCTGCATGACCACACGCTTGTTTGTGGTGTGGCTCACAGTCTTCAACTGGGAGGCGGGAAAGACAAAGGGACTATCTGAGATCCAATGTCGACATTTTCGGAACTGTTATAAACTGACCAATCGTGCGTATGTGTGTGTGAATGATTGAATTTTTACCCATGACCGAACAATAGGAAGGAAAGAGAGAAGGAAGGAAAGAGAGAAGGAAGGAAAGAGAGAAGGAAGGAAAGAGAGAAAGAAGGAAAGAGAGAAAGAAGGAAGGAAAGAAGGAAGGAAGGAAAGAGAGAAAGAAGGAAGGAAGGAAGGAAAGAAGGAAGGAAGGAAAGAGAGAAAGAAGGAAGGAAAGAAAGAGAGAAGGAAGGAAAGAAGGAAGGAAGGAAGGAAGGAAGGAAGGAAAGAAGGAAGGAAAGAAGGAAAGAAGGAAAGAAGGAAAGAAGGAAAGAAGGAAAGAAGGAAAGAAGGAAAGAAGGAAAGAAGGAAAGAAGGAAAGAAGGAAAGAAGGAAGGAAAGAAGGAAGGAAGGAAGGAAGGAAGGAAGGAAGGAAGGAAGGAAGGAAGGAAGGAAGGAAGGAAGGAAGGAAGGAAGGAAGGAAGGAAGGAAGGAAGGAAGGAAGGAAGGAAGGAAGGAAGGAAGGAAGGAAGGAAGGAAGGAAGGAAGGAAGGAAGGAAGGAAGGAAGGAAGGAAGGAAGAAAGAAAGAAAGAAAGAAAGAAAGAAAGAAAGAAAGAAAGAAAGAAAGAAAGAAAGAAAGAAAGAAAGAAAGAAAGAAAGAAAGAAAGAAAGAAAGAAAGAAAGAAGGAAAGAAGGAAAGAAGGAAAGAAGGGAGGAAGAAAAGGAAAGAAAAGGAAAGAAAAGGAAAGAAAAGGAAAGAAGAGAAAGAAAGAAGAGAAAGAAAGAAGAGAAAGAAAGAAGAGAAAGAAAGAAGAGAAAGAAAGAAGAGAAAGAAGAGAAAGAAAGAAGAGAAAGAAAGAAGAGAAAGAAAGAGAGAAAGAAAGAAAGAAAGAAAGAAAGAAAGAAAGAAAGAAAGAAAGAAAGAAAGAAAGAAAGAAAGAAAGAAAGAAAGAAAGAAAGAAAGAAAGAAAGAAAGAAAGAAAGAAAGAAAGAAAGAAAGAAAGAAAGAAAGAAAGAAAGAAAGAAAGAAAGAAAGAAAGAAAGAAAGAAAGAAAGAAAGAAAGAAAGAAAGAAAGAAAGAAAGAAAGAAAGCTGCCTCCTGAGATGGATACATTTTCAAATGATCACATCTCAAACATTCCTAGGAAATCACAATCTCCCATCGCTGCTTAGCAATTTTTTTTAGAACAGTCTAGTGGGCTACTCAGGTGTCCCCTTCAGTAGACACTCACCTAAACAGACACACACTTGCACAAAGCTATACTTCCACACTAAGACAACATTTCACTTAGCCTACAAACCCCTCCGTAACTGTACGCCTGCACGTCACTGATTGATACAAACATGTTGTGGTGGCTTTCGGTGGTGTACAACTTCACCTCTTCTTCTCCTCTTTCCATTCTTTCATAGGAACCAAAATGTTGTGTGTTTGTTGATCTATCACCAAAAATATGCTCATCTGAAAAGCACAAGACAGCCAACATTTTTTTAGAGCCATTGTGAGACGACTCGAGCCACATGAAGAGCATTTAACATCTTATCTTAGCCGCCACTCTGATTTTTCTGGGACATTTCTAACCTTCCTCATGATGTTTCGACGCCGGCCAGACGTCGCGAAACCACCATCGTATATCTACAAACGCATGACTTCCAGTTTGAGACTTGCACACATTCTTTTCTGCACGGTGGGGCATTTGAGGTCAAACGCAAATCGAACTCTCCTCATATGAAAACCTGAATGGCAAAAGTGTAATGAAAGATGAGACTCTTACAAAAAAAAAAAAAAGAGAAAAGCATACGGCTTCTTTTGAATGTCACCAAAAATCCCAAAGAAAAAGCCCAAACTTGCAAATGTAATTTTCAGATGCTTGTTGAATGAAATGAGGTCCAAAAGTTATACTGATGTCACCACTTGACATGCACACTAACAAACTCAAATCTACACACACTCGCCTGATTTGAAAAACAGTTTAAAGTAAAACGGGTACGTATTAGCGTGCGCCATTCCTAATCTGATCCATATAAACGCGCGGTCGGTCGGTCGGTCGCTCCACAACATGCCAGGAATAAATCTGTGCGCACCAGTGTTGCTGTAGGGCCGCCTGTGTGGGTTTGAGAGTTCTAACGAGAGTGTGTTAATTAAAATCAGAGCAGTCAAAGAATGCAGCGGCAGTTGCCATTCATAACATTATTGCATTTCTCACACACGCACACATTGTCAGCTCACACACACACACTGCAAAGCAAAAACACACTTTCCAGGATTATTCGTCCCGCATCAGTGACAGCTCTTAAAGCAATAAACTAATCCACTTTAAGGTAACAATGAAGTTTTGTGCTTTTTAATGACTTGAGTGAATGATGATCTTGTTATTGCTGTGTTAAATATACTTTGTTCACTATGTGGACACACTAAAATCAGCATCTTAATCCAAACCCCCAAAAACATGCTCACAAGCAGTCAAACGCACGCCAAAGAGACAGGCTGCACCCAAAGCTCCAACCGCCCTAGCCAATCAGAAGCCAGCCGAAAGTCACGATCACATCACCAAATTCGTGGAAGAATACAAATACACAAAAAAGCTTATTACTGCTGATTAGGATTGCTTATTGTTGCCGATAAAACACGCATATTCCTGTCTCGCATCAAAGGTGCCGAATCATATCTCGTTAAAAAAAAACAACAGCCACATGTTCTGCAGATTCCTGAGGATGTGAGTCCTCGTCTCAATTCTCATCTGCTCTAATTACAGCCACGTGGATCTCTCAATGTTTGCTTGTGTGAAGTTGAGTCAATCGGGGCAAATATGGAAGAAATGCAAACTATGCCACAGAGAGGCTGCAATGACTAGCAATTATCATAGACTACGTTATAATCACAGCGGTGTGTGTGTGTGTCCATGTATACTTCTTGCGTGTACCCAATCGGTTAACCTGACACACATTTGACCTCACACGCACCCCCACACACCTACACGCACATTTAGGCATACACACTTTGCAATATTCGTGCACATACATAACGATATAGCATTCATACAAACTGACACACACAACTAAATATTTACAGATTTCAATGCACACATACAGACTAACACAAGCTCGCCACACGTTGACGCCAACACACACACACTGAAGCACGTGCGCACACGTTCCGTTAACACGTAACACTTAAGACACACACACGCACTGTTACACACACAATGAGAAAAAAAACACACTGACAAACAATAAGGGAGAAACATTCACATACAAATACCTAAACACACAAACACACACTGAGACGCATGCACGCACACAATGACATGGTCATCATCCGGCGCCTTGTCACTGAGGTGAGGCGCAAGCGTTTACATGCCTACATCTCGTTGTGCGTGCGTGCCCGCATGTGTTCAGACGTCTCTATGGTCTGATCTGCCAACACGCCCTCCACAGCCAGCTCTGCACCTTGTAAAGCACACACGTGTTGTCCATTGGCAGGGATGACTCGCCCACCCATTCTCCCCAGCATTGTCTCCTTCGCCTCACAAAATCCAGACCAAACTCATTAATAGAGTTGAAAAAACATCACCCCAATACCCCACCAAAAAAAAAAAAGATAGAACCTTTCATTTTAAAAGCAGTTTGCAAGTTACTGTAAACAAAAGGGGGTTAAAAAAAAGATTACACAGCACAATATGGATAAAGATAATTATGCAAAGTAATGTCATAAAATATCATGCTGCTCTCCCTTCTGGTAGGCCTGCCTTGGCCACCTGAAGGCAGTATAATACAAGCGTGCAGTTACACATGAAGACAACACTTGTTCTTCGCAGAGGATAAAGAATACATGCCTATTCATTGTTGGCAAAAAAGAATAACACTGCCAGCTACGTAGATGCTATTTCATTGGCACAACTATGTTTCCCCCCATAATGTGCCAGCATTAGCATTAAGCTAATGGGTTCAAAAGCTAATATATGCCGTTCTTTTAAAAATACATGCAATTCTCTTCAGTTTGTACTTTCAAGTCAAATGCAAAAAGCCGCCTTGCCTTGCCTAATGAATAAATTATAATTTCTGGTTCCTTAATGCTTACAACAATAAAGGTATGAATTACTGGTTGACTATTTATTTATCAAGTGAGGCCCAACTTCTTTTTTATTCATTATTCTTGAGGATTCTTCGACTAGCATGCTAATTGGTCACGAGCAGACAAGCACCCTCTGCCCCAGATGGCGTTTTCTCGTTCTTTTTATTCTCCCACACATTCAGCTTGTCAACACCGATAATGATGACGATGAAGATGCCCTCGGGAGATGTGTTAATTAGCAAGGGGGTGAAAAAACAAAAGCCAGCTAAGCTAAAGGGGTTTTGTTTCAAGAAAATAGAAGGTTTCAGCTCATGTGTCCACATCAACTAAAAAGTGTATTTGCAGCTTATTTATGAGGAGACAGCCGTTGCACGATTGCAAAGATAATGGCGTTGACTTTACTGGAGAAGGTGGACGTGTGCAGCAAAGTGGCAAACTGAAGTTGATTGTCTGGAGCGACGACGGAAAACTTTAAAGCGCACAAGCGTGACACCGCACGCTTGTAAAAGTAACCCAGTTCAGCAACAACAACTTTACACTGTCTTTTGCTTTTGTTATGTATAAAAGTAGCCTTTTTTTTTCCCCTCTGGCTTTCTGTATTTTTTTTAACAATGGAGTTTTTATTGCTGGTGTGAGCTAAAATACATGTTATAATGTGTAAATAAAAAGTGCAATTTTTTTGTTAGAAACAAACATTTGTACATTTTATAAACTTTAATGTATTTTCCCGGAGAAAAAAAAGAATACAATTATTTTTAATATATAAAATTATTTTTTATATATAAAATTATTTTTAATATAGTAATACTTGGGCGGGGTGGCTTAATAGTAGGATGGTTGTCTCCCAATTCTAAGGTTGTGGATTGGATCCTCAACTCTGGTGACCATGTTAGTGTCCTTGAGCAAGGCACTGAACCCAAGTTTGCTTGCATTTTGCATCTCATCATAAATGTATTATTTTCCTAAAATTTAATTTGAAAAAAGATAAATGCCCATTTTATCTTACTCCTCTATAATAATAAATTCATTATTTAAAAACTGCTAAATACAAATGTAAAATTGATTATCATACAAAGAATGCTTGGTTTAATAATACAATTAACCTTAACCAGATTTCATTAATAAAATGAAAAGCTCAACTTTATGTTTATTGTATCTTAATGATTGTTTTGAGCGTAACATTAGCCAATTATCAAATGAAATATGTGAAAAACGTTAACTTAGCATTCCAGGGGTCGATTCCCCCTCTTAACCCTTGAAGGAGACACTAAACAAGCAACTGTTCCTTATGGCGCTTTAATCTCCTTTCAAGTGTTTTCTGCAGACAAAGAGTTTACGTGACTCACCTGATTTTAATAACGTACGCAAACCGACAACTTTTTAAACATCTTTAATTATCTCGCTCCACCTTTAGTTCAACCAAATTATGTGACTGGTACATGAGGCTAGTATATGTTGACTTGTCTTGACGCAAAATCTCCAATTATAAGAAACGCTATTTCTAACTATTCTTTCTTTGGACGGTAAATGTTTAGCAAACGTTAAATGTGTTTGAAATAATTTGGGCTTTTAGAGTCACCCCAGAAGTTGCATAATAGAACCCCCCACCACCACCACCAAAGAAAGTCAAAGTTGTGTTTGCGGCGATGTGGGCTCCGGCGTGTTTATGTGTCGGCGAAGTTCGCAGTACACGCTCTCACTGTACGTTTGCCAGCGTGTGTATAAATACATCGCGTCAGGATTTCAAGTGGCTTTGCGGTGCTCTGTATTTAGAGGTCAGATCCGCTCTCCCGCTCCATTCATGTGGCCCAACTCTCGCTTAGCGGCTCGCTCGCTTTGGTGCGTCTTCCAATGTCTCATGTTCTACCTACGGCACATCACGACCTTTTGGATGTAAGATCATGTCAGACGACGTTTAAATACTTGGAGATTCCAGCGACTCTTCTGCTGAGCATGATTTGCTCCAGTTTTGGTTCCACGCTGTGTATTTTTGGCATGCAGGCATGGGTTGGCTTGGGAGGAAAATTACTTCCTTAAGGAAAAGGGTTATCAAACAGCGGCCCTACCAATGATGGGGACAAAGGCAGCCTCAAAGCAAGAGTCACGTGGAGGACTCCAGTTAGACTTATAGGTTGGTAATTTGAGGACTTGGGACTTGCTCGGCTAAGACATGGATTTCAGAGGTCTTAGCGCCATGTGGGTTGCAATAAAAATGTATGAGATGCTTAAGCAGTGTGAGTCGCTTTTTTTTTCTTTATATTTTTTCATATTTTGGGGTTTGTATCTGTTGTTTTCTTGACCATTGCCCGCTTGTTTTTTTTTTTGTTTTTTTTTACAGACAATTCATAGGTAATGTTTCTTTATATCTTTTGAATATGTTTTGGAATTTATTTATTTTTATTTATAGTGTTAAGTGGTATTCATTAAGATTCTTTTTTTTTTTTTATTAATTTGTCAACTAATTTAATTTTCAAAACCTGCTGAGTTCAGCGAAGCTTTAAACAGGATGTAAAGTATGCTGCAATTGTAATTCTATCTAAGGAGGTATTTGGATGAAAACATGTCCCAGATGTGTTATGAAGACATCTGGGAACTGTTGCAAATTGCAAAAAGAAAAGAAAAAAACACTGCAAAATAAAATTGGGTGTCAAACATCAAAACATGTTGAGGTAATGAGACAAAAATGTGTCATGAAAGTCCCAGCAAAGACACTTTGGCCTGGCTTTATTATTACTTTTTTTTGCATCCATTTGTGATGGATGGATGTGGATTGCTGATTGTTTTTCCCGCCATGTTTTTGTAAAAAACATTTGTACACAGCAGCGGAATCGTGACAGATCGGCTTCATTTGTAGCAGTCGGACTCAACTTAAACAGAATCAATCACACGTCAACATTTGGACAAATACGCGTTTATGCACAAACACACTCGACGGTCCGAACACAAACACGTCAAGGGTCCTCTTTAGCACCGACACTACCCAGTGCTACCCACGTTGTTTGACGCCTTAATGATGCCGAACAACCTCCCAAAAAAAATCCCACGGACTGGAGTCAAATTAAAACGACAACACGCAATATATCAGCCGGCAACGTGGAGAACAAACACACGAGAGGTTTCAGTGTCCACTTTTGCAGTCACATGAGCTTAAGAGACGATTTATACACACTTCGGGGGAAAGGCGCAGACAGTTTCCAGGAACGGAGCGCAACGTCGGACAGCCTCCGATGTCATTATTACGTTATTAGTGCTCGTCTTGGCAAAGCAAAAACATTCACGCAACATGTCTAGCGGCGTCGAAATGAGTCATAAATGCTTTGACGTGATCACGACTCAAATAAAGTGGAAAATTTCAGGTACTTTTCCAGTTTGTGTTGCTTCATGTTGACATCAGTTGGAAAACATTTTGCAGGATTGAAAAGAACATGTAGTGCGCAATGACCACTAGAGATCAGATTCGGAAACCATATGTCGGTACTTCCGATACCAACTCTTAGCTAGAAAATAAATTTATGACACATGTAATACTTGGCTGATTTTAGATAATTACCAACTTTATGGGGGGTGGGTTGTTTGTCCAAAAGCAAGAGAAGAAAGGAAGTTGAGTCATATTGACCAAAGGAATGTGGTCCTTTTTCTCAAAATCAAGTTATTTTTTACCCCATTTTTTTAAAGTGTCGATATATTTTATTGTGCTTCATTTATGTACCATATTTTGTTCTAGTTATTTGATATATAGTTTATATATACATAGTTATATAGGTCTGTGGAATAATTGGAACTGCAACTGACGACGACTCTGACGTCAGCGCCAGATTTACTTACGGATTCAGCGGAGTTGTTTATAAGTGACAGAGGACAAAGATGTCGATGGATTTAATGATTTGGAGTGACATAGATGGTTCGATAAACTTAGTTATGTTATAGTTATTTGAATAACTCTTAATATGTTAGTTCCTCTTTTATGCGTTTATGTAACGTTAGCATACCGTACCGTTCAGCCTGTTGCCTATTAATGTCTGTTCTTGGTGTTGGATTTTGTCAAATAAATTTCCCCCCAAAAATGCAATTTATACTCTGGTGCAACTTATATATGTTTTTTTCCCTTTTATTGTGCATTTTATGGCTGGTGCGATTTATACGCCTGTGCGACTTAAACTCTGGAAAATACGGTACTTCATAAAAACAGGCTAAATCCAGGGCAAGTTTAGCCACCCAAAATTGCATTCTATTTTCTTTTTTTTTTTTCTAAAGTAAATCATGGAATATGGACTACACATTTACTTTTTGTGTTTGTGTTATGTCTTTTAAGACTGATAATGATTGATAATATATAACAGCATTGAATGCCTTGGATATGGGTGGGAATATATTGCTGTCACTTAATTTCCCATATGTAAATTAAACATGTTTTTGTGTGTTTTATTATTAATGAGATCCTTTTAGAAGTAATTTTCTATGTTTGACTTGATTTTTTGTAGTACATGTTCATAATAAAAATTCTAAACTAAATTGTAGAATTTTTTAATTGTTTCCATTTTAGTTGAAACAATTTTAGTCTCACTGACTCACTGTTCCTGGAAAACAGTCCAATCTTGAATCATTTCCGACTAAATTCTTATTAAATGATCTGCTGTGTTGAAAGATGACCAGGCAACCAGGAGCTGTCAGGTCATGTTCAATCATCCTTGAGTAAGCCAGATCATGAGTCTGTTCTGTTGAGCAACATTTTATCAAACGTTTTCTGTAATGTTCTTTCCCCTCGTCTGCCTCTCAATTGCTTCTTCCCTTCTTACACCATCCCTCCCCATTCATCTCCCCTCGATCTTCCAGGCAGCAGCGTCTGCTTTCGATTAGCCTCCTCGTGTAAACCCAAATTGTGATTAAACAAACGCTACGTGAGTGCGTTTGGCCTGGTACCAAGTTGTTCTCTCTGGCGTTTACACACGCACACAAAATGCACACAAACCACAGCTTAACATGTATGTATATTAGGATACGTGTTGAAATGGCATGACGTGCGCAAACAAAAGCAAATATGTACATGCCGGGCCCAGACACAAATTATGTACATGGTTGTGTCATCAGTGAGCAGCCTAAAAATACACATTGAACAGACACTCTCTTGTAAACAGATGGATTTGAACCTGACTTTTTATTTATTACAAGAAAAAAAAAGTTGTCTCCAACGAACCCCCCCACCATCCCGCTCACCTATATTTGTGCGCCTAAATCACAACCACATGACGCCTCTGCGCTATTTCACAGCAAACATAAAAATTCTTTGACATTGGAAAGGAAAAAGACCCCCGTACAACCCCTCTAGACAAGCTGGTTTGTTTTAGTCACACGTTGAAAACGGACAAATTGACAAGTGGCACACAAGCTGTTTAACTTTTAGCCTCCGGGTTACTTTTGCCTGTAAACGTGGACAAAGTAGAAAGTGCATCGGGGCTCGCAAACGGGCCGCTGACTAGCCAAAAGATGAGGTTTTCCTTTAGCTCGTGCTCCAACACTACCCAAATTTCATTTGAATCTTACTGGCAGCGTCACGGGAAGGCAACATGGCCAAGTCTGATCTCAATAGACCTGAGGAGCGTCTGCAAGGATTGTTTTTTTTCCACAATAATTGAGTCAAAAATCACCATAAGGTGTCTTGGTGATTTCCTAATTTAACCACAAGAAGGATTATATGTGAACTTCAGATTTTTTTCTCTTCAGTGGATGAGATGCTGTTAGAACTATTTGCCATGTATCTTTAAATTAAACGTAACGGACATGCAAACACAATATATGAACTTGCTGACAGGGTGGACAATGTCAGGGAGGACATTTTTGGCTAATGTTGACATTTAGTGGTGAACTTGACTTAGCAACATGATTCAGCAACCTGCTGATATTGCAATTTGAATTTCTGGATTTCTTTATATAGCAACGATAATTTACTATAACAGAGTGGACAACAACCAACACATGATGACAATTAAGTGTGAATATGTATTATGGAACTGTTTTACTCTCCATTCAGAAAGACAAACGGCTGGGTCATAAACTGCAGCACATTAGGGGCATGAAAGAGTAAACTGCTCACAGAATGATACATTTACCAATATGTCCATTTTTACCTTTCTGTTGCATCACGAACGATCGAAGCTAAGGCCTTCCCTACATATTTTTTTTTTTATTTTATTTTATTTTTTTTTTAACCAAATTAGCCAAATACTTCCCAATCAGAAGAAACATCAGACTCCTGCCGACGTTAGTCTCCGGTTACGACAAACGCAAATCTGCAAATCTCCACTGCGGTCGGAGTTTTCAGAAACCTTCATTTCCAATGGAATGAACTCTCCGGAGATGTGTGGATGAAAAATAGGTCCCATTTAAAAAAATGAAAAAACGGTGACATGTAAACAGGGTCTTAGCGGTCAAGTGTTTGCCGATGGCGCAAGGCTAACGCAAATAACAAAAAGCTTCCTGTTGTCTTTACATGTGTGTGTGTGTGTGTGTGTGTGTGTGTGTGTGTGTGTGTGTGTGTGTGTGTGTGTGTGTGTGTGTGTGTGTGTGTGTGTGGACCTAAGGGTGCTTCAGAAAGCAAAGTAGGCAAATGTCAAATGAGGGGATGCATTCCCTTTCACCAATCGAGTCATCGGTCCTGGCCAATTGCAGGATGTGCAGTTAACACCCACTTCCTGTAACACTAACCGATGCATTCCAGCAGGTAAACTGCAGCAGCGGCGGCCTCTGAATGGACAATCAGACCAGATTAAAAGCCGTCTCCTCGACTTTGCCCATTAAGTTAATTAGGAGGAAAAGACATCTCAAGTGACCCTGACATGCTTCCCTCACGCTCATTCTTCTCTCCGCTTGCCTCCAAGCTAAACTCGTGTGTTTACGGTAAATGAAGGTTCCCTGCGTTCACATCTGGAGGCTCAGCTGAAGTCCACCGGCCGGACTTGCTCAAAATAATTCTGGGAAATCACGCCGAGCTCTGGGATTTACTACAAGGTTGACGTACGTACATTGAGTACAAAATTGGAATTTAACAAATAATATGTCAATAAATGGCTAAGACTTTTTGAATAGGGGATCGTGTCACAGCATGTGATTTTTCATCACAGCCTACGAAGACGATATTTTATTGTAGGGCCGTTACAGGTACCCACACCAAATGTTCTGCAGATGAGTACCAATTTGTTTTATTCATTATATCTTGTAGTGGACATCTGACTATTTTTCTGCCAATTATCGGATCATCCCTCAGCTTGAAAAAAAAAAAAAAAAAAAAATCAGTCAGGATGAAAATGATTGTAAATGTAAAGTAAGGGTCATAACCACTCTTTGCAAATATTGGGTGAAATCCCCACACAGCCAAAACCACAGACTCCGGTCCACAATTCATCTTTATCACCATGTCCATCTTCGGTTGACCCCCCCGCTGAGCACCTCATGGGGCAACTGATCCCCCCGCCATCCATCAACACGCCGCCACCCACTGCCCCCACCCCAATTCAAAGATGACCGCCCCCCCAGCCCCCAATCCTCACCATCAATCACCACCACAGTAAGCCAGGCTTGTCCTATAAATAGAGACGACTAAACTTTTTTGCTTCTTTCTACCGACCCCCCCATGCTTGGTTTATCTCTCTGGTATTAATCTGGGCTGATAGCTGGAGAGCAAAGACGGCATTTCCCCTTCATGCGTCCTGCCCCGCCGTTTCCAAACCTCAGACCGCAGGGCTTCAACAGGAGGATTGAGAGGTAAATCCTATCACGCTGCCATCATTTGACATCCAAAACAGAAAGCCACCAGCGTGTCACTTTGTCATCGGCATCTTCTAGAATCCTACTTCACCTTTCAAGACCTCTCAAATCTATCAAGGTTTCCTTCTTTCAAAGTCAACAAGTGGGGTTGTGGTTAAAATTCTGCTTGCACCTCTCAACCTTCATGACATAATCACTGATCTGATTTGTTTGGACCGGTAGCCAAGTAATCATTTTATTGTCATCAAATTACTATATTTGTCCACTATTATAATGATGCAAAAGGATTTTGATTTATTATTTTGGATTTTGATATATTTATTTATATTACATTAATTTATTTATATTATAATACAGTACTGGAGGAATGTTTTTCTGATTTAGAAACGCTTTTTATTTATTGGGGCCCAGCCTGGTATGGAGTCATTGCATTTTCATTCATTTCCAATGGTGAAATATTGGTCCCACCTACAATAAGGCAAATAGGTGTGTTTTCACTTAGATCATCTGAGATTCCAAAAGAGCCTTGGCAGTGGTACTGGTACTCGGACCCTAATAACAGATCATAAAAGAACATTCCAATGCAACCGTTATGCAGTAGCAGCAGAATTCTGGCTCGAAGACAAAAAACATCGGCGGGATAAAAGGCTCGGTCAAATGGCAGCAAAAGACGGGGAAAAAGCCGAGAGAAAGAAAATAAAGGGCAGTAGAAACAGTCCAGACACTGTAATTTACTTTGTGCTGATGGCAACGTCGGGATATAAAGAACATGAAATTTATAATGTTAAGTTTGGAAGTGTGCTCTCTACTCGCTCCACCTTTTCCACTCCTGCAGCCGTCTATGTTTGACCTGTGACAAATGGAGGCCTTTCCACTTCAATTAAGGCTTTTAGGGTGAAGCAAAATCACACTGTCACTCATGACGAACAAGCGAGCAGGAAAAAAGCAACACGCTGAGCGCACGTGAGCAAGCCAGCGTGCGTTTATGCGGAAGCCGCAATTGACGTAAATGACAGTTTCCCGCCCGCCGGAACGCTCAGGTTTGCCGCCCCGGGCAATACATCACACCTCACCGCAAATCTGCCGTGCGCGGCATCGGCGCGGCCAGAGTTTTCGTCTTTCTGGGGCCTTCACGCACACGCTGGGGATTACTTGGATGAAGCACAGAGACGGGGATAAATCTTTGAATGAGAGCTGCACTTCCATGCATTTGAATTTACTGCTTTGTGAACAGCTCTGCGCTATAAATACAGAAGTAGAATTAGCATTTTCGGAATAAAAGTCATCTAACGGAGACTTACGATGCTTTGTTTGGGTGGGACTCAAAATGAAAGTCCACCTTCACATCTGCATATTTAGAGTGAAAAACCGTACTTACCAGTAAACATTTTTCCCTGAAATTCTCAAAGACTGGAATAGTCTGGACTAGTTAAAAAATGAAAGTATGGAGGGGAGAAAGGGAATTAGTTGATGTATTAATCACTTGGAATTCGCATCTGCGAGCAATTGTGGGAAACAGGAGTGCAGTACTGACTGTGGCCTGCAGAGGTGCCACTGAGTTTGATTTCTGATCAAGAATGACAGGTCAGCTATGCAATAATTTTTTACTTTTAAAATGTAAAGATGTGTTAAAATGTATCCAAAAAACAATTACATAACTGTCTTTACAATATATCTGTAAAAATATACTGCATATTGAAAAAAATACTTTTTTTCTCCAAATATCTAAAATAAATATCATATAAATCTTGTAAAAGTAAACCCTTGACAAAATGATATTTTTTCAAAATTAAGAGTGATAATAATGGGTAAAAATGGGAAGAATGTACACAAAAGAAAAATTAGAACGAGTATAAAATATATTAAAGCAAGCACTTTTGTGCAGTTTGCCTGTTTCATGCAGTCCTTTGCATTTTCAATCCAATTTGGCTTTTAGGTTGGAAATCCACAAACATGTCACAGCTGCAGTGGTTCCTCCAGATTTATTTGAATGACGTAATGACTAACTGTCAAGTTGAAGTTTTCCCATGTAATAAAATATATCTCGTCTCATCTCAAAGCAGAAAAAACAAGGTGAGAAGTTCACCATCATGCCAGTGGTGGTATTTCCTTTCCCCATCACTCCTAACACACAGACATGGACAGTATATCTCCATGTGTGTGCGATCTAAAATGATTGCAGACACACAATCAAAAGCAGGACCGAAAAATGTAAGCAGCTCTAATGTTTGCTTCAACCTTCATCATTCCCAGGATGGAGGCTAAAACAAATAGGATTCCGGAAAGGAAGAAAAGATGGATGGCGAGCAGAGGGGAGGAAGTACACCTTTGGGATGAAACACAGGGAGGACGTGTCGCAGTCTGACCTGAACGTACACTCCCATCGCTCCATATTTCCCAACCAAACAGAAAAGGCTTTCTATGACACGATCCAACATCTGAACCAAGCGGTGGAAAAGCACGAGAAGGTTTAAACGTGGGTACTCACAGTCGGCCCAGTTTGGGATTGGACTGGAAAAGAAGTTCTGGAAGCAGCGTGAGTCTGTTCCTGTTTAGTCGGCTGTGGGGGGAAATGGAAGAAGATAGATAAATGAATAATGGATCAACAAGGCAATGGAGAAATCACTTCAGTGGAGATGACGTGCGAATAAATCATTCCTACTTGCCGTGGTTGAAAGCTCAGCCTGGCTGTATTACTATGATACCAGCCCACAGGTCGTGTGTGTGCGTGTGTGTGCGTACGCTGATATTTTTAATATCCCGTTGTGCACAATATAACGGATAAATATTTTGCATAAAAGCTTCAAACGTAACAAGTGTATTACAGTCAGGCCCTTAAATATTGGGACACCATTATCTTTTTATCTCGAAACCACAGAAGTTCAAAATCGCCAGGATGTTCGATTCTGTCATGTTGTGTTAAAACTACAGCCGCGTCAACATTAAAGGCCATCACTGTTTACAAACAGCAGCTTCTCGTTGTTGTCGACTAGGAGATAGAGTACGTATGTTACCTAGACACCAAAGCCTTTGGCAGAGGAAGGAGGCGAGAGGATGTTAAAGGGCACAAGGTCATAAAGTACTTTGTAGGCTCAGCACTGGAGAAGACACAGACAATGACCTTTGAACCTGTGTCAACCTGATAACAAGACCGTGTTCTTTCACCCCTAAGTTAATTCCCAAACCTTCTGGGAGTCAAACAAAAAAAAAACTCAATCCATGCAGGAATACATGATCAATAAGTGATCTGTTTTAGGGCTTCAGTTATGCAATAAATTTGAAGCCTAACTGGTGAGTGACATGGACTCAGCCAATGAGAATGTAGTTAGCGTTTTTGGACTTAAATTAGCAGCTGAGCCGTAGCAGCTCGTGTATCAATTTGCTCACTATGTGCTAATTTTGTTACCGTTTGTTCTATCAAGCGATTGAAACTGCGATCACGATTAATTGATTCAGCCCTAATAGATTTTTTTTTTTTTTATTGGCATATGTAGGTATGCATTTTTTTTTTTAACTGTACAACTATTTACTGTAACGTATTTTGCTTACTCCGAGAAACTGCCTTTTTTCGCTATGTGAAAGTCGTGGCAGTTTGTTAAAACTTGGTTTTCTTTAGGCCACCGCAATCTGCTTGAATGATGTTACTTTCATGTGCGGACAAAGATGGATGCGCTCGCCCGCGGTGAAGACAAGATAGCACCCCACCTCCCTGCCCTGATGCCGCCATAAATCATCCGTCCCCACCACGATGGTCACCTTTCACCCCCGTGGGGCTTCACATCAGAGTGGCTATCAGTGAGGTATTTTGATTACCGTTTCCCGGAGATTTTGGCATCTGGTGCAGTATCTCAAAAAATGCCTCTGCCTACAATTGCTGTTTATATTTTGTATCCACAAATAGGAAGCATACGAAAATAATTGTTTGTATATGATTCATGTATAGTAGTCAAAACACGTTTTACTGCCGTCAGTTTACGGTTGAGCAGATAAATTGGTTGACTCAAAAAGTACCTCAAAATGATAATGAATCGGAGTCGGAGTCAGCTTTAGAACTCATGATTGGTCACTTTTATGTTTGTTTCTGTCCGTGAATTTGTTGACAGTTGTAGTAAAACTATTTCCGAGTAAAAAAGAATGTTTCCAGTTAAATTTTGCCCTCCCTTGGCCTACTCCTTTCATGAACTCTGACCTTGGCCTGACCAAGCACATTAAGGGAGCCTTTTAAAGTGCGACTCAGCGCCGGCTCACCGACACAAACGTTATCACGACGTGCCATCTCCACTTGAGCACACATGTTGCTACCACTCGACTGACGTGCGGTAACGACATTTTTTCCCTCCCCTTCAGATCTGCAGATTACACCAATATGTCAATCAAATCTATTTTTTTGTATTTGTCATATCCTCGAAAAGTTTTAACTGTGCACAATTCCGAGGAGAACACTTGTAACAAGCTGCATGACTTAATCGTCGAGTAACAAACTACAGAAGGGAGGTTTATTTTTAAACTCGCTGTGACTCACAGGCAAATTTTAAAACCAAAGCCTGGGTAATGGGGTCAATGAGCTAAGCTAACCAATTAGCCCATTACATATGTTTTGAGAACATTGCTGAAAAAGGAGCTGGCCGCAATTAGTTATTTTTCCAAGGCAGCAAGTAGTTTTCTTTGAAAATAAGGTCATCAAGTTAGAGAAATGGAAAAGTTTGGCGGATCAAAGTATTATTTTTTTTATTGCATTATAGTTCTTTGAACTTGGGTACAATTTGTCAATAGAGTATGAGGCACAATTATTTTTATTTTTTTAATTACAACTACGATTTTATTACTTAATGCTTGTCAGGGTCAGCCCATTCAAAGTAACTTTTGAGAGTCTTGAGTACGAGTGATATTGGGCTCCTTACAGTCTCTCCAGCAGTCGCAGGTCTTGGAAGGCTCCTCTTTCAACGACGCTGATTTGGTTGTCCTCCAGGTGACTGCAACAACACACAAAACACACAGTGAACAACAAAACATTATTGAAAATAAAAAATGTGTCGCTATCATATGACGACTCATCTTGCATCTGGATACAATTGATTAATTTAATTTATTCCAACTAAGTAGTTTGGAAGGATTTCATTCACGGACAGATGTTCTCAGCTGAGCTGAGGAAGAGGGAAACAGGTTGAATTTCCTCCTTCCGCCAACACAAATAGAAAAGTCGATCCGGTGCCAGATTGAAATGGAGATGTTTCCAATAAGGCGATTGCACTTTTACGACCAAAGAATGCTTGGAAAAACAAAAATAAGACGTCGCAGTGATTGAAAAATGAATTTGACGTGACGCAAAGGTCAACCGTGTTCAATGTCACAACGCGGCGAGCCAAAACAAGCAAATATCAGCTCATCCCTCTTTTGGATACATTCAATCTTCTTTCATCCCGCCCTCGATCCATCTTTCAACCCGATTGCCGTTAACGTGTATTCCAGTCATCTTCCTTCAGTCATTTTTTGTAACAAACACAAATACTTTGCATTCTGAGGGAACTGGGTTAAACACCAATCACTTTGCAATTTAATCTCATTCGAATTATTTACTGTGCTGTCTTTGTGACTCCGCCGCGTGTTTAGAGAATTGTGCAGCTGGATTTGAATTAGATGGAGTATGGCGGGACCTCCAGTTGTACAATAATGAATTTGCTCTAAAAAAGAAAAATGGGCCTTAAAAGTCAAACACAACTTGGCGGTTAGACAACTAGCAGAGCCTAGTTTTGTGAAAATTAGGAATGTTATTGTCGTCCGTGGACAAAGTGGAGCACGTTTATAAACGTCAATGCTGGACGCTTTCCGACTGCAATAACTTTTTTTATTTTTAAAGCGACCACCGATGAATTAATTTCACCTGATGTGGAAAAAAAAAAACCTGATTTGGAATCAACACAAAAAATGCATCTATAATAATTGAGGCTCTGGTTATAAAATGGAATGAAAATGTAATGACCAGTGTCATGTGACCGATAATCAATTAAAAAGCAAACAAATGCGGGGGGGGGGACCTTGACACCACCTGGAACAACTGAACTTTTTTGGGAGACACTAAAAGTTGTCAAGCGTATGATTCCTACTCACATTTGATGTGAGCGCTGACTGAAGACAGTCACATCACACTTACAAGAGGGGGGTGGACAATTCTGCAACCTCAATAACGGTTCTTAAATTTTCTTTCACAAAAAGATTTCAAAAATTGCCTTGTACATGTTATAGGTCAAAAATCAAACAAACTGTAAATTATTGCTGACATCAAATTATAGCGTACATATGCACAGATTATATGAAAATTATATATTAAAAAAAAAAAAGTCTCAAAAATTCCATTGACCAACTTTGTGCAATGTTAAAAGAAAGATATGCAGTGATGTCACACTCCAGAACACGGGAGACCCAGAAAGGAATTTGACCAACACTTGAGGGCATATTTAACTTGTTTTCACTAAATGGGTTCAATGTGAAGCACACATTTTTTACCTACAAATCCAACACACTTTGGAGTTAGTCATTTCCTCCACAATCTGGAGCAAGTCTGTTGGCTTCGAGTATGCCAAGTGCCGTTTGGTTGACACACAGCCTTTGTACTTTTTGACTCTTCAAATTATTTGGAATGTTTGTAATTATTTTTGCACAGCACACCAATTGCCAATCGGTTTAATTTGGCATCTTGGCGATGAAGCGCTACTTCCACGAGTGAAAATACAAGCCATGCTTTTACAGTCTTTCGGGGTGTTTCTTCCGCCACTAGTAACCGCTTGCTTTTTCTCAACTCCCTAGCTCCGCCCCTGGCCGTGACGGCTACAAAAGCACATGTCAACATATTTGTGACATTGTGGATTGTTTTGCGCCGCGTCGATTTCAATAAATATCTTGATGGAAAAACATGAGGAACAATCTTATTCCTAACGATTATAGAGCATCAATGCTCTAATGCTGTGGAAACGCTCTTAGGATATTCGGGTATTCTAGAAAGGAAAAAAACTGAAATGTCTGCCATCAACAGGCACGTTTAATGGTCACGATCACACAACGATTTAAAGTCAGCTGGGGGAAAAGCCACACTTGTTTTATCTCTCCATGCGTACAAATGGTAGTGTTCATTAAGTCCTGTGTGTGTGTGTGTGTGTGTGTGCGCGTGTGTGTTTTTGAGGTAGCACTTTTCTCAGACTATCTTCACTTCCACAAACCATCTCCTGGCCAATTTGCAGAGATTTACAGTGGGGAAATGTCACGGCAGTTTCTATCCAACCACATGAAAAAAAAAAAGCCGCCAAGGCATCTCTCTCTTTCTCCTTTGCTCTGTCTCGTTCTCTCGATCCCTCTCACAGACACACACACAGGCTCGTCCACACCGAGTCCTGAAGATATGCAGGGGCATACGAAAATGGCTCACACACAAGTTGTCACACTGGCCGACCTGAGTGCCAAAAGCCGCAGTGGTCAACAAATGTGCTTACAAATGAAAACACACACATGCATCGACTTATTTCCACTTCTCAACCCAGCTTGTGCAGCGGGTGTATTTTTATCTGCCGGCCTGTGGAGTGCGCCTCTGTGATTATAGTTATTATAGGCCCGCGTGCACGCACACATGCACACACGCACACACACACACACATCTAATAGGGTAAAAGAAGCTCATTCAAGCATTTGTCTTTCATGGAAAAGCCAATGTGTTCTTGTACAGCACAAATTCCTTGAAATAAAAAGTAATGATGGCAAACGTTAAGATAAGACTAGATCTCAAACAGACACAAAACACATATGCTGTAATGTGATAGAGATAGGGAGCTTAAATTGGATGGATGGATGGATGGATGGATGGATGGATGGATGGATGGATGGATGGATGGATGGATGGATGGATGGATGGACGGACGGACGGACTCACAGAATTCGAAGGTTCTTGATGCCGGAGAAGTCCACTTTGGTGATCCGGGTGATGTTGTTTCTGTTCAGATCCCTGCAGGCCAAGAAAGAAGAACATTTCCGTCATTAAACAGCAAACATCAAAAGCACATTGAAAAGGCAAAAATCAAAGGTTGATCAGGTTCAACGAGCACCAACAAACAGTAAACGTCTTACAAAATGGAGGCCGGCGGAGCGTGAGAATGCCCGGCGGCCGTGGAGCCCACACACATGCATACCATCGCACGTGCAAACAAAGTCCAGCCCTCACCCAAAAATGTTCATTAAACACAAAAAATGCAATAAGACTTTTTTTTCCGCAGCACAACTTCAAAGCTGCTCATGTTTCCTGCCTGTCAGTCAATCACGTTCCGATGTATACATCGTGTAGAATCAAGTGTGTGCGTGTTCATTTTCATCCCTTTTTACGTCCGACTGTTTACTGAAACGCTGTCGCACGGAAAGAATTAGGCCACATCCAGACAACAAAGGCAATTTTCCCTCTTGTTTCACATACATACACACACACACACACGCACACAGTGTGTGTGTTGTGTATATTGCCATAAACAGTCTGGCTTTGGCCGAGGCAGCCCCCGCCATGAGTGCTTTTCATAACACACCTAAACATTTATAAATCTGATTTAAGCCCCGTCTTAGGTTTCAAGGCAGCTAATAGGAGCCATACTGAAATCTCAGACGTAGGCCACTGGTCCAAAGTGAAGTCCAGGGGGGTCCGCCGCGAGATTGCGAAGTGTGGGCGGACAACAATGAGAGGTAGAGGGGATTGGACCCGAGCATGCCTTCTCAATCTTTTTTGAGCAAAGCCACACATTAGAAAAATGTTCCACCATCCAACAAATGTCACAAAAAAAAGATGTACAGCATGCTCATTCTGTAACTCATAAACAAAGAAGAGTTTCACAACTACTATTAAGTGACTCAGTATGCTGCAGTAATATTTGTCATTCTTCAGAGAATAAAAATAATATTTTGTTTTCATGAACTGAATTTGTTCAAATACTTGACACGTTATAATACTGCTACACTTTTCTATGGCATTTTGTGGTGATCGTTTTTTTTTTTTATTGTGACTGACAATTGACTTCAACTTGGAGTTTGAAGCAATAATTAGGTGAAAGTCTCTTTTGTCAAACTGCTGTTTGAAATGAGTTCACTGCCACCATACAGTATCTGAGTCCCGGCAACGGCGGACACTGCGCGGGTGTGTAGTGGAGCTTTGCCACATGGCTCAGCGTGCCGTGGTTCTAATGTGCCTAATGGTACAGACAGTGATGGAAATCTGGAAAGAATCAGAGGAGGAGGAGGTTGAAGGTGAGGCCCGGGGAGCATTGTGCCTCTGAAAAGGTCAAATGTGGTGAAGCTGAAAGTATGACATGAACGCCGCAGGAGGGAACTTGCAACACACACACAAATACACGCAAAAGTTTACTTTTGCTATTTGTTACAAGGCAATAAAAGCAGACTGCTTATCAAAACACTTTTAAATTCTGCAAGAACATGTGCTCTTTAAACTAACATTTTGTTCCGACAATAGATATCCCCCCCGTTTTGATCATGTCTATCTTTCTCTCGTCCTTACTTGACTAAACACTTTGTCCTTGCTTTTTCCTTCCTCTCTAATCTGGTTTGTGTTATCTCAATCTCTCACTTTTGGATTTACAGTTGGCTACGTTTTCCCCCTTTCTTGTCTTTCATCATCACTCCATCCTTATCTCCATCTTGCTTGCTGTGGAAACTTGTGCTCCGCCGCTTTGCCACATTCAAACAAACACACGAGGCCAGGTGGAAAGTGGCATAATAAATAGAGTCGCGGAAAGACAGGATCTGACCAAGAATCTCGGAAGATATTCTTATGGCTGTGTATTTTTTTTTTTTTTTTAGAAGCACTGAGACGTAATTTTATGTGCATCATTAAAGGTAGCGTGCCTTATTATGGTTCACAAGCCAATAACACAAAAAAATGTTTTAATTCAGACCTTAATGATGCATTCAAAGGCAGTTTGGAGAAAATTTGAAGGGGTGCAAGTCTTAAGTCTAGAAAAATAACGACATCAAATAATAGAATAAATGAATTAATAAATGATGACTCTCCATCTTATTTGTGCACTGTGAATTATTGGAATACGCAGCAAATGTCTCCCGGACTGGACGATTCTCTTCAATTATTTTAGAGACAATTTGTTTCAAAATTGGAACAATTGCTGCACAGTATAAGTGAGGAGCATGTTGGTGTCGCGGCTGCTGTGTATTTGTGACCCGCCCTGCAGTAAAGCTTCACTCACACTTGAACTGACCAGCTGGCAGTGTGACAGTGCTAACAACTACTTGTTCACATTCATGTGTGTGCGTTTATAACCAGAGGCGGGAGTCAAACGGCAGGTGTTCTCGGGAAGTAGAAACTTCACGACCCAAAAAGTTGAGCGGTGCGTACATGGAAGGAAAGAATAGTGACAAATGGCAACACAAGCGACAAAATCTCCTAAGAGAAGGGGAGGAGGCTTGATATTGTGTCCCATTTTGTTTGTTTGTTTGACTTGACTTATTTTAAGTTATTTTTGTATTGTGTTTATGATATTGTACTGCGTAAATGTAAAAATGTTTTTACAAGTTGCTTTAGTCCAATAATCAATTTGGATTAGCTACCGTAATTTTCGGACTATAAGTCGCACCGGAGTATAAATCGCACCAGCCATAAAATGCCCCAAAAAGTGAAAAAAAAAACATATATATGTATGTAAGTCGCTCCTGAGTATAAGTCGCCCCCCCACCCAAACTATGAAAAAAGACGCGACTGATAGTCCGAAAATTACGGTAGATTTTAAGATAGCAAGGCTATGGCAAAGCCGTTCGCCGATAGTTTTAGTGATTGTTTTTGTCGTTGCAAGAAAATTTTGATCATGTTCAAAACACCCTTGGGACAAGAAAAGTACAGGCAATCGTTTGCCTCTCGGTGGGACGTTGTTTTGTGCCGGCACTTTTTTCCTATTACTTGAGTAGCATCCATACTTGTACTTTTACAAGCCTCTTTTTGACAAGTATCTACACTTCTGTTTTTGTGTAGACTGAAATTATTTTTGCCTCTTCTGCTGGCATGAAGCTAAAATAGGAATCTTGACTTCAAATGCTCTTTGGCTCTTTAGCAGTCTCATCTACAACATGTGTTTGCCTTTTCTTGACCTTTGAGCTTCTTTGCTTCCTTTCTGTCTGAGACAAGTTTCTTCTCTTGGATATTTCACTCTTCTGAGGAGCACAGAGAAAGTAGAAGGAGAAAAAAAAATGAGATTCTGAACTTCCTGCACTAATCTCTTGTTATTTTTTCCACAAAGCACTTTTAATCGTTCCTTCTTTTCTTGCCCTCAGATAGGTATGCTCAATTTCGCCCGGGACGACTTGGAACCAGGCAAAGGAATCCTAATTGCCCACTTCCTCCCCCTCAATCCCCTCGACCAGTTCTCCGACATGTCTGTCACCAGAGAAGAAAGGGCTGACGTCGGGCATGAAAGTTCAACTGGCGGGTTTTGTGATGTAACATTAGCTACTCACGCTAAAGTGTTCAGGAGAGGAGAATAGGTTGATACACGAGGTCTCTATAACATCGATTCACCCTGACAATTAATCGAGTCAGATGACAATAATCCAACTAAATTATATCAAACGTTAACTGTAGAAGAACAAAAAAAAAGTACAAACGGAAGTACGAAAATATTTCACTTTACGTTTGATTATAAGTGGAATTAATTGTATCATAATTTGAATTGTTTCCATTTTAGTGTAAAACGGGTAAATCACATCTTGGTGCAAGTGGACTGGATCACAAGTATTCTAGTCCGAGTGTCATATAATTGAAGTGAACGACATTTAATTATCACTTGAACTCATCATATCGTAATTAGAGTGAAGTGTATTGTAATGCACTTGAGGTCCATATAAGTGAATTGTCTACTGCAAATAAACCTAAGCAATAGAAAATGTATGATTAACTTTTGAAGAGAATAAAATACTACTGCACCACATTGCCTATGTGCAGACAATTCAGAAAACAGTTTCAAAGGGACCATTGCTAGAATCTCAGATTGAAAACAGATGGAACTGTTTGTGACGGCCAGAAGCAAGGATCTGAACGATTTCAGCCACCCGTTCAACAAGAGTAAAACAAATGGTGGAAATGCTCCTCCAATCCGCCAAGACAACCTAAGAACAATCAGTTGCGAGGTTTGGAATTTCAATCGTCAGCATTGGCCAGTGTTGAGGAATGAGTAGACGAGACGAGTCTTAAAGACAAAAGCCAAGCAGAGGCGCAGTCTTAGCTTTGATAATCGTTACATGCTTAAATGTCGGGAGAAGTTTGGATGAACACCTATGATTTTTTTGTAAAGAAATGCTTATTTGGCTCCAATGGAGAAAACACACGGTACCAAGGTTCACGATGTCTCTCTCGTCAAGCACGAAAGTGTCCTACTTCTTCCAAAACAACCATCCATATAGGCCAGTGAAGATGAATTAATTCTGTCGTTCATATAATTCAACGTGCAGATCAACCACCATCACTTGGCCTGGCAGAATATACAGCGCGAGAATAAACATTTGCAAACACCGCTGAGAGGGATCTGCTCTGCGGTTTATTGCCGTCACAGCACGACGGCAAGATTGCTCCTCGTGTCGCCTTTGAACATTTCTCAGAAGACGTCTGCCGTGGACCTTTCCAGCTGAACGGTCTCGGTGCTTTGTCACTGGCCGGAATGCAGACGGTGCCAAAGGAAACGAACGCAAACCCGAGTTGACCTTACATATAAAAACAGATGAAAGGCAAGACGGGACATGAAAAGATGTAAAAAGTCGGTCATATTTTTGGGGACTACAGTGTAAAGGCCGCAAATGTATTTTCTTAAAGGGACAATTCAGTCTTGGGCTGTCTTCACACTTGGTTGAGTGGAGACGAAAGCTGGTGGATTGCCTTGCTAGTGTAGTTCAAGCGTGAATACAGGTACTGGGACAACTCTGTCAAATAGTAGATATAAATGGCAAAAGGACATCTGACAACTGCTTGGGTCAACTTCAATTCCTGGAACGCTGCATTCAATCAGGAAAATTAGAAGAACCTCACTGGAAAGAAGGGTTGCAGCGAGTGAAGCAGGCAGATAAAAATATTTTTGCCAGCAATTTAAATCTAAATGAGATTGTTCAAGATTGGCAAAACTGGCATCAATACACAAAATGTCAAAATGAGCCCAAATTGGGTGACAGTTGTCATTGAAGAAGAAGTACTAGAAGTAAAATCAGTAGAAGAAGCATCTTTATATGTATTTTGAAGATATCTGGGGAAACTTTTGGTCAGATATAAAATGCCAGTATGAATGCTAAGAAAGAAATCCCGTCATAACATTACCAAGTTTGTAGCCATTCAAGAGAACAAAAACATATTTGCGGCAATGAATCTCTGGAATTTTGCTAACGACACAGACTCAACGTATCTCCACCCCAAGATAGGAAACTGACGCTCACTTGAGATGTATCACTTCAACATACTTCCTTGACACAATTACTTCCTTCCAGAGAGTCATAACGTAGACGCCTTTAAATCTTCATGAAAATGAAGAAAAATAAATAGGTGCTACAGAAATCTATTTACTGCCGGTCGGTGGCTTTGTTTCATTGTGCTAATGTACAACCTTTGTTATTGCTGCGGTCCCTTCAAGGGAGAAGGCCAAGGGGTTGACCAAAGTTTTGCAGCACTATGTTACTGAGGAAACACAAGGGGGGGATGAATATACGACACGCCGTTGCGTAGTCAAAAGTAGAAACTGCCTCTTGTTGTTACGCACTGCAATTTCTACAATATTGTGCATTTAAAATACGATGAAATCTAGGGTCCATGATCAAACCGCGTTAGAGAGAAACCCGCACAGAATCGAAGCGCGTAAAATCGAGACTTAGCTGTAGTTGGCAGCTTGTGTCAACACACATTCTTTACTGGGAGCCTGATCAGGATTAAGCATTCCAAATTGTTTTGTGGAAACATAACTTCACTGCCCAATTTCCAATTGGTGTTGACTTCCCTTACTCTGTCACTTGAACGCATCTTGCACATTCAGCGTCTTTGTTCCATCATGGTTTACAGCATGATTTTTTTAAAAAAATTTTATTGTTATTGCCGCCAAGCTCCCTTTTGCCAACGCCAATCCTGCTCTGCCTGAAGAAAAATAAAGTAATCGATTGTTGACAAGAACGACGGTTGTACCACTTGAAAAGAGATCTACCCTGGCTAGTGTCCCTTTCTTTGAGGTTGGCGAGCTTGTAAAGTGTCGCTGTGATTGGTTAGCGCAGTCAGAGTTTATTGGGTGACTCGCTTCTGTCTGGATTTACACGACACCGAGGTGGTGGTGTTTGGACTGATGGGAGACCCCTCAACACAGACGTTTGCTCAGTGCAGACAAACGATGAATGAATTGGCAAGGCATTAATCAACTACGTATTTGATGACTAACAATCAATCAGGATTAATTGATTCGTGGTGTATTGAAGTGTTGAGTTCCGACAGAGTGCACTTCTTGGTTGCAACCTGCAGAGGCGCTGTTGATTCAGGTTGTACTAGTTTGCAAAAATCCATGGCATCATGTAAGCTACTGTATCAGATTTTCATGTAGCATTTAAATTAATTATTAAAATAGTCTAGAGTCCATTTTTATCATTGAAATGTATAAATACATTTATGTATTTATTTTGGAAAATATCAAAGATAATAAAATACAATTAGAAAAGCAGCTAATGGGAAATCTATTTCCTATGCGGCTAATACTGTGTGATCAAATGAAACAAAATGGATCATCTAAAAAGGCAATAAAAAATGAATACTAATCAAAAAGGTATATTTTCTGTATGAACCGCAAATAAAAACAGCTAATAAAATTAAGCAACAGTAATCTGGACAGAAGCGAATAAATGTTTTTTAAAAATATGGTTGGTTTTACAAATTCTCTAAATCAATACAGTCGATCAATTCCACCATGTTTTTAAAAAGACTGACAAAATAAGAAAAAGCTCTACATCCCAAGGTGTTGACAAGAAACATTTCCCTATCTGATCTGACCCTTGACCTCAGCTACCTAAAACATTTTGGGAAATCTCTTGCTCCTCTTGTGATCCAGAACATTAATACCCACCAGTGGCCCACAGTTCGTCTGCTCCACCATTCAAAACAAAGACTGCAATTATTTTTACTTCATGACAACTTTTCCATCAAACAAATTGCATTTTATGAGCCATGATAATCCGTGTCCATATATGTACACAGTGTGTGGTTGAGATATATTTTGGCCGTATCTTCTATTTGTACTGTTAATGACGCTTACACCTAATCATCAATCAATGCGATCAGGAAAAAAAGGGCACTTTAAAAGCAGCGCTTATCACAATTTACAACTGGTCATATTTTAGATTACGGAACAGGTCGATAAATCAAAAACGGTAGCTTATTTTGTTTTTTTCAATTCTGTATCTGTAACTTTACACGAATCGCCATCAAATTTTATGAGCTCTCCTCTGGTAGGTTGTTTTTGCAGAATCCTGCTAAACTGCCCACAGAAATAAGAGCAATTAAATCAACAGCATTTACATTTCTCCCAGCGGAGAAAAAAAATCATTCACTCACAATTTAAATTTCAAATCTTACATCTGCGCCAGTACGTGGGAGCCTCATACTCATGTGTGTTACAGTTTCCCAGAAAGCCTGAAAACCAAAGTGCTTAAGCCAGCTGGCCGCCCGAGCAGTGCAACAAGTCATGAAAGAGAAGGTCAGCTGGAGCGTCACCCACTGACCTACAAGCGCAAAGCCAAACTTTTTGTCTTGGCTTCAGTGCATCAAACGATTTGTGACCAAGTGATGATCAGCGGCGTCATGAATAAGTAGCTTGTGGCTTTTTATGTTGTAGTACTTAAAAAATAAAATGTCTGCAATAGCAATAAGGCTCTGCGATGACATCAGCGCCACCCTGCCCGCGTTCTTGCTGAGGTGTCCCACAGACACGCAGAAGTGCAGCACAAACAAAAACATGGCCAACCCTTCCAAAACACAAAGTGAACACATTGCGGTCAGATGACATACTCGGTTAAAAAGTCTAAACAATTTGTGTGGTTGTTTTACTTAATCGAATCTCGCACAGATTCCGCTCGCCACCGTTGGAATGTTGCCGCCGCCGACGAGCTCGGAGGAGGGCGTGGCGCTGATGGAGGCTGATCACAGTTAAGTAGAAATTGCAGCAGGATGGATAGTAAACTGAAGGTGTGCAATGTAAAGAGTGCTTGGAAAAAAATTTATTCCAAGATATTTCTGGGCAACTATTTTCAATTTTGATTTACTCCTCTCCTATCCAGGCAGTCGATCTGGTCTCCCATGGTTTTTAATATTCCACGGCAGGTTATCCAGGGGTTATTTTCACCACCATTGACTTTTATTCCCACTTCCCTCCCCCTCTCAACTTGTGTCTTGTACTTGCAACCACTTCTGGGACTCTTTTTTTTTTTTTTTTTACATTAGTATTCTCCAAGTGCATACATATGGTTTGAACTAACGATAAAAAGGAGCGTAAAAGTAGTAGTAGTTGTTGAAGTAGTAGTAGAAGTAGCCCTCACAAATGTTTTTCCCCTTCTCAAATGTCCTATTGCAGTATTGAATTGGGAGGGCGTGTGGACTAAAGTATTGCGACCCAACAATGTGACCCTCATTTGCACATTCAAGAAGTTGCCCGATTTTTGGCTGTCTCAAGTATACTGAGAGATTGATTTTTTTTCTGATGATACATAAAATGATATGATGACCCAGCCATAAAAACGTGTACGCATAATAAGCCCTAATTGGAGTCGATTTCTCACTTCTGATCAAAGTCACCAAAGGCCTCATTAATAGAGGAGCTAGGTTCTTGTTCTATAGGGGATCTTTCATTGCCGACATACTCTGAAAGCCATCGGAAATGTTACAGTTGTTGAATTTTCCGATTTTTAATTCCCGACATTCTGAAAGCCAACGCAAATAATACAGTTGTTCAATTTTTCCCAATCTTACTTTTGCACTTAAGTTTAAGTTGCACTTCACAGAAAGTGGTACAAAATCCATTAGGTGTTGTGTAATCTATTATTAAGGCAATTGATCCCAGTTAAGATGTTGAAAATGTTTAAAACAATAACCAGCTCATGACATATTAAATTTAAAGGCTAAATGATACGACACACATTCAAGCAGCACTACAAACAGCCTTGGACAACGAGTGTTAATGCATCATTTCAGAAGGGAGAACTGGCTGCTACAACACTCCTTAATATTCCCCCTCCCAGGGGTGTAGGACCCTCAAATCCCACCTTCCATCACAGCCTGCTCTAATTATTTATTTTGTTAGCATGTAAAATAACTTCAGGGGATTGCTGTGTAAAAGCCTACAGGTCCCGAAAGGTCACCAAACAAAAAAAAGGAGGGCCTCCAGGCTGGCGGAGCTTTTGTTACTATATACGTTATTTGGTACACCTGCACAATATCATGGAATGAAGGTGTATCACAAAAGTCTCAAGTTTTCAAATGCGTTTATGAGAACAAGTTGTATAAATGCCTTTTGGTGGCCTCATCAGCACCTAATTTTTTTTTTCTTTTTGTAAAGAAATGTGTATGTTTTATGTTTAATCACCGCCCAAAGCTTACTCAAAAGCACTTTCTGGAAAGTAAAAAAAAAAACTGACCCAAAGCGCACATAAATCAGCCTCAAGGATCCAAGCTCAAAACTGAACAGGAAGTAAGCCATTTTGCTTTCAAGCTGCCATTTGGAAAAGTTTCCAAACACGATTTTTGACAATTCCAACAACAGCATTTATCCTACTGATCTCCAATTGGAAGGAGACAGATGAGCAATTAAATTATCACACATCCCTGATTTACAAAAACCCATGATGGCTGTTTGCACAAAAAACAGCATATCATCTTTGCACAGTTTTTTTGTTTATGTCAGCTCTTGTATTCCCTTGCCGTTGGCTGTGCCTAATAAAGTGTCCAGTGTTTGCTCATGCATCACAGCATGCAAATCATATCAGTGCCTCACTCGAAACCCTTGCACTGATTGTGTTTGTTGTCTCTGGCTGTGTTGTGGATCGCCTGCAGGGGCTTCGAAAAGGGGCGGGGGGGGGGGGGTCTCGACCATTAGCATGGATAATCACTTCCATATAGCTTTGCAGCATAGGTGTACGTCTGTGCAGGCAAGTGTTGCATCATCGCCCTTGGGCTCAACAGGTCGGGAAGGTTTCCAACTTTTTTCCCCCGTAAACAAAACCTGCTATAACACAACCATGCAAAACAAGTGTTTTAATACTTTTCACAAACAAAAACTGTCCAAAACGGTGACTGGTTGATAATGACTAGAATAAATAAATTAAGCAGGTTCTAATCACTGGGTCCATTTGGGTCTCAACTATGATAGCTCGGAGAACCCTGAAGACAAAATTATTATATCATTATTTTTTTTATATTTAAAATATGTCAGTATTATTCTATTAAGTTGGACAAACTTTCAAATCTTTTTTCAGCCAAGCAAAAAAATGAAAAACAAATAATACAATCCAAGTCAACCCTGTTTCATTTACTTTAAATTATAATAAAACTTGTTTCCACTTGCTTTTGCAAGGAAAAGCCTTATTTTTCGTATGTTAGGTTTAGAACAGTTGGAAAATGTTTACTATTACATGGCATTTTCGGTTTACACCAAATGAAACCCCAAACGTTCTTCCTAAAAATTAAAACCCAGCCTTAAATCTTAATTTTCAATTCCTACAAATAAAAGAAAACAACAAAATCTCGGAACTGTTTCGTTGACTTCAAATTGCAATGAGCAATAGCACTCATAATTTGTCCATCACTCCATTCTAAGCACAATTAAATTTTGGGGGTGCACATAACTTTTAAGTACCAAATCTATTTCTAAGCCTCCCAAATTCAAATGCTGACTCAAATGTAAACATTCAAGGGGTCCTTGCAAATTTCAAAGATGTAATACTTTGGATGCACACTTACAGACGCTCAGCCCCACGCGGGATCCCCTTCGGTACCGTCTTGAGCCCCAGACCCTGACAGTCCACATGGGATCCGGAGCAGCTGCACTTGTGCGGGCATGTGTGCACGCTCGACACGACGCACAGAACCAGGACCAAGGTCAAAGAGAGAGCCCAAAGCCGGTTCGGTTCGGCCCCCCGAGACATCTTATCCACTCAGATTGAATTAAAACAAGAAATCCCCACGGCTCAAACTTCGCTCTCCAAGCGTTTAAAATGATTTAAAAAAAAAAGTTCCACTGAAAGATTGTAATGTGTGGCACAAACACACTCCTTTTCTGTAGACAAAGTTAAACCGTGTTAAAAAAGAGCAAAACGCAACAAAAACGTGCTGTAAAGAAGTTCACATTCATCCCTCAAGTCGATGCGTAAAGTCTCCAAAAGCGATTTCCTCCATCCAATCCAGCAAGTCATCCAAAACGTCTCCTTCGGGGGAGGTAAAATGTTTAGTTGGGGAGGGGGAATAATAGCCAGTAGCATCCCATCCACTGAAAGCAAATAAAAGAAGCGATGTCATGAAAAAAAAATCATAAAAGAAGGAGAAAGAAAGAAGAAGCAGTCACCGGGAGTGAAGTCGAGAGGGAAGTGGCGCAGCGCAGACTGGTGCGCGCTGAAGGTTTGGAGCGAGACCCGATCCGACCCCCCCACCCCACACCAAACTACTTTATTCCTCCCCCCCAAATATAATGTCGTAACTCCTTTCTCTTTTTCTCCCCTACAACACAAACCTTTTCTACCCCTCGAGCTATTCTGCGCGCATTTTGTGCCATTCGGCTTTTGTTTGTTAGACCATTTTATAAAATGAAATTATTCTAAAATGGCATAGACATAAAGTGTTGTTGGTGTGAAAAAGCACTGAGCATGTCAATTTACATTCCACATTTAGCTCCAAATACCGATTCAGCGTCTTTCACATTTGTAATCTATATTTGTCCACTAGATGGTACTCATTCCCCCTCAAAGCATGCAGCCAAATTTTAAGGATACTTTGCAACTGAAATGATTGATGACACAATTATTGATATCATATTGGATAAAGCAGCATTTAAATACAAGATATCTTGGATTACTTATTATTGTACAATAGATGCAACTGTAATATCTTTTTGATACAAGAAGACTAACATTTTCCTCACCATTATTGACTGGCTGAAACTTCTGCCTTCTTAGAAACCAAGTAGTTTCCCTCTAAAAATATAAAATAAGCTTTTAAATATGGCTTCTAACTCTGGAAAATCCATTCTCTTTGCACAAAGTAAATTTATTGCAAAATTTAATTAGATGCATTACATAAAAATGTCAGAAGTGTTGTAAAAACCATATGGAGGCTACTTTTTTAAAAAAAATGTCCGAGACAAATTAAATATTTAAAGTGTCAGCGTACAGTATGAAACACGTTAAACTATCATTAATATTTTCCACTAAATCCTGCTGTCCCCTATTGGTCACTCCTCCATAGGCACACGCCAAGATGTTGAGCTGCTCATTCAAATTAAAGTTGCGTGTGCGTGCGCGTGTGCGTGTGCGCGTGTGTTAAACCTGACTTGCCTAATGAAATGTCATTAATACTGCAAAACCCGCAAGCAACAGAGTCAGTCATTGAATGCATCACGGCCAGTACAAGGCTAATTAAAACATTTGTTTCTCTGATGTGTGGACGACTGATGAAACCCGTTGCAGCCCCATTACGCTACCGGTTAAATTGCTTCAATAATAGATTACACAACAATTACTGATTCGGTACAACTTTCAATAAAGCAGTAACCTTTCCAAGTCATTTGTAGTGCAAAACGTGGAATTTCAGAATCATGACCTTCATTTAAAAAGATGTGTATAGAAACAAATGTCACACTTTGAAGACATGACAGGGAAAAGAAGAAAGTTGTTTGCAGAGGACTGAAAGTTAACTATGCTGCTACTAGTCGCCCCCCTGTGGTGACATCACAAAAGAAAAGTCAAAACTCGCTCATGACATACACTATGATTGATTCATCTACAAATTTTTGCCTCCAAAATGTAGTTGAATTTCAAATTTAATGACTTTCCAAGTGTCCAAAGTATTATTAATACCTTTGGGACCGTGTCAGTCAAAACCAAGCATGGCTTTTTCTTGACCGATCAGCCTTTTACCCACAAAACCTGCAACTATTTTCTTAACTGCATGCCGTCCTTCCAACATTTGATTAAAATTTCCCCCTTGCACCACAGCCACTTTTATTATTTCAGGCACATGTGAAAATTTAGTCAGAGCTCAGCAGCAGGGGGACTGCAGAAGCGGTTGACTTGTATTCCCTCAACATTCAACCCGAACCTCCCTGCTGCCCCCTGGCATGATGAGGAGATTAAAGTCGGTCGGAGTCAACCGGCTCTGCCCCTGAGGTTGCCCCCCCGCCACTCCTACCCACCCTCCTAAAGGGCAGCTTGCCAACAAGTGCGAACCTTCCAACTTAGCATCTGAGCATGTAGCGAGGCCCGCTAATGTTCAGACCATTTTTACACTCCACAGAAAAACACCATATCCTTTACAGTTATTCAGAAATTTGTTCTGTTCCTAAATAGATGTAAACAAAATTCAACTTGAACACTTGTGATCAGGCATCACATTGTTTCATTATCTTAAGGACTGTAAGATGTAGGCCAAAATTGAGAAATAAATTAACAAATTAAAGCAGCACTGCCACCTGCAAAGGAAGTTCTACAAACATTAATGAATGCTATTCCGAACAAACACATCAGGCTCATTCCGTGCAAATTGGCTGGAAGGGATGTAGCAGGGAGGAGAAGTGTGTGGCTGATCTCAACACAACGTGAAAGTCCATTTACTTACTGGATCTGCATGGTGGTCTACGCTCTCAGAGTGCCCCTGGAAATAATGTTGTTAACTCCGCTCTGTCTGCGCTTTGGTTTCATTTAGCTGATTTAGCTTGCAATTATTGTGCGCTACCTCTGTAAACACAATGTGTGGAGAAACGATTTGCATGCAGCACACTGAGAAAGCTAACTCAAACTCAGAAAGGAGATTTAAAATGTTAGCTGAACAGCTGATTGGCTCTGGAAAGAGGGCGTGGCACAAATCAGTCACAAGACCAAGGTAACAGGTGGTCTGTGATATATAGTCCCACTTTCTTATTTATATAATTCATGATGAGTAAAGAAAGAAATACAAATGGAAAAAAAATAGATATTTAATGTAAATAAAGAATCCCATCCATCCATCAATTATCTGTATCGCTTGTCACCACGGGGGTCGCGGGTGTGTAGAGCCTATCCCAGCCGTCATCGGGCAGTAGGCATTGGATGGATGGATGGATGGATGGATGGATGGATGGATGGATGGATGGATGGATGGATGGATGGATGGATGGATGGATGGATGGATGGATGGATGGATGGATGGATGGATGGATGGATGGATGGATGGATGGATGGATGGATGGATGGATGGATGGATGGATGGATGGATGGATGGATGGATGGAATACTGGTTTTAGATACTGAAAAACTAGATTTACTAACATGAAGGAAGAATTGATAATACTTCCATCCGCAAGATGTCGGATAAACGTGGTCTTTAAAAGCAAACAAGAAATGAATGATGGTAACCGCCAAAAAAACAAGTGGACATGAATTATTCCTTCTTTATTCTGACACAAACCGCACCTCTGTGTTTTGCGCACATGAAACCACTCGCTTGAACACACATGTCATTAACTTTTGAGGCATGGTAAAATATTCGCTCAGACCCTTTTGATTCATGATCACGACATGTACACTTTGGCCTGCCAAAACCAAAACCATGTCGAGTTCTTGACCGGATGACACAAGCAATCATTTGTGACGATGCGGCTCTCCCATTTCTTTCTTCTTCTTACAGACTTGATTAGCGGTGATACAAAAAAAAGAAAAAAGTGATCTAAAACAGATAAAAGACAAAGAATTGAACTTGAATTCTGTCACATGCAAATTATCCAAGGCTCACTCAGACAACCTGTACAGTAACTCAAATTACAAGTGACCCGATTAACAACGTTTTGGAGATGCAAGCTATTAATTGGAATTGAGCTCACAGCAAAACTTGGAGTTTCAGCCCCCAGACATTAGTGACGGAATGTCTGTCATAAAAGAGAAGTACACGTGCATTGAACCAAAATATTTAACTTTTCTACGGTATTTCAAATGGATATTTGTACGCAATCGGTGCAGCAACATGTAGACAGACGATATTTTTAATTCAATTTTTAAAGCTATGGAGAGCCATTTCTAAAATGTCTATAAATGTCATGTTTTAAAATGAGTTTGAAATTATATTGAGGTGTTTTGGGATCATTGCTTTTTATGATTAATATAGAAAATAGTGAGGGGTTATAATTGTCCAACTGGCCCTAACAAATGACAACCAGCACAATCTTCCCTTCCCAGTGAAGGCCTGCAAGCACATAAAAGTCCCAGGAAATATTGGTGATATTTGTGCAGGTCCATTTTGACTAATGTCTAACGAGCCGTGTTTTCGGTGACTTAACTTTATATTGAGAAACGACACATCAATGAATTTCACGCAATTTGTATGCATTGCAACACAAGGATGAAGCAGAAACATAAGAGAGAAACAGCCACTGTGTGACTTTTTGAGCTCGTTGAGTGGCAAGTATCCAAGAACAATATTTCTGTTCGCATTGGCAAGGTTCACTCCCATGCAAAAAAAAACACACACATGCATAGAGAACACGGTTTTGCACAAGGGAAATTATAATGTACTTATGGAGAGAGACAGAAAATAAACAAGAGTTTGTGGCCTACAGTGACGGGAAAGACAAGCTAATGTGCTGACTTGTTGAACACTAATGATGTCTGTGTGTGTGTGTTGTGTGTAGAGGTTAAGGGGTTAGCCAATAAAAGCAGAACACTAAAATAAGACAATGAATAATTAATTAACTGACGGATGAAGTTTGTTTACAACACTTATGAATCTGACTTCATTCAAAACTATGGCTATCGAGAGCAAAATTCTTATTGCTTCTCATGGCACAGTCAAAAATTCCAAAGTATCCTGTTTTGTATCACACACACACACACACACACACACGGAATGTAAGATTTTGACACAAATTGTGGGGTCTGATGGGAAACGTTCCTTTTGCAAAAAGCTATGCTTATGTCAAAAAGAACTAAACAGATATGAAATCTAGCACAGACAGTTATCGGGAGGAGGTTGTTGTTTTTTAACATGTTTAGACTACACAGGAGAGAAATATTTGGGAACGTCATACGGAATGAAAGGAAGGAAAAGACATAATTCATCAGCTATATAACTTCACCGTATGCAAGTCTGCTAGCTTAACGCTAACACACAAAGCAAAATTCCATTGGCGAGGCCATGGAACTAGAAGGTTAGTCTTTTTGTCTTTTGCAAAACAAATTTTTACTGTAGACGTCTTCTTTGTGTTGCATTATCAAAAGTGTCTGTATTATACTGCCCCCCTGTGGTCAAGTCACACACACCAGAGGGAGGAGCATTGAATCAAAGCAAGAAATCATGAAGCAAAAATTCTTTTTTATTTAATTGTGTACAATATTATGTAGTACAATAATAATTATTCATGCTTTGTTGGTGTTTTTTTCCTAAAGGGCTCAGTGTTGAGTTGCAGGGCTAATTTTGAAATAAATCAACTAATAAGTCAAGGCATTACTGTATTTAAAGTTTGCCAAATTGTCCGTTGCATCTGCCAGTTCAACGGATTGGCTTCACTGATCGGCAAATTTAAACTCAATGGCCTGGTTGTGTAGTGGGAAAACAATCAATGCTGCAATATTGAATATAACGTCACAGATGTATTGTTAAGACACATTGAAACTATTTTTAATTAACTTTCCTTTACTGGCAAACAGTGTACCCCGCCTGTCCCTCTAAATCGAATGGGATTGGCTCCAATAAAAAGTGTTCTAGAAAATGGATGGATGGATTGAACTTTTTTTTAATTTTCAGAAGATATTGTTTTAACCTAAGAATTTTTCAAATCCCACAATTCTTCATTTGACTTTGGCATTCTCCAAAGTTCTATGCCGGGACTCTTCCGCTTTGCTGTTTTTTCCCCACAAATTCCACTTTGGAGTTTACGCTTAGGAACGGTTTGAGAAGCACCACCTGACAACTACGACACCACAAACTCAAGTTATTATTCTGGGCACTTTTGCAGACTAAAACTTTGTAAATACCTGACATTTGACTTGGCACACTCAAGGCAGAACACCGCCTCCGGACGTGGCGAGCTACCTCGGGATCAAACCAGGAGATGAACGGGATTGAAAAGTCCCTGGGTAGGATCGGAATCTTGGCGAGGAAGGGATCAAATGTTTTCAAGAAGAGATCGCCGTGATCAGATAAAAGCCAAGTCAAAGTACAAACTGTGAGTGGGAATAAGGAACAGGGGATTTTAGGTGTCAGGAGGGAAGGGATGAAGAGGATGAGGAGGAAGTGGTTGCGGGAAATTCCCTGACACTGTCAAGAGTTGAGGTTTAAAGTTGTTTTGGGAACATGTTGACAATTGTTTAAGTGAAAAAGGGGTACAATAGTGATCAAAATTGAAAAAGCTTCAACCCAAGTCATTACCTTAAAATGGAAGCATGTGGAGCAGCTAAAGTTTTATTCTTCTTTCAAATATTACACATAATCATCATTGTGGAAGAAAAATTTTGCTTTTTTATTCTAACTTGATGACACAGCCTAACCTTCTTCAAAGGGGCCTGGCATTTATTAGGGTGAAGGCAACTTGTAAAAAATAATTGGGGGAAATATAAAGACTTGACTGTCAAGATTGTCTATTTAGATGAAGTGCTTATGTTTTATTTTCCTTCGAATCAAGTGAGGGCCATGACTCGTCTAGCAATTAATTTGGGCTTGGCAGCTATCAGATTGGAGGGCACGGTTTGAAAAAATACGGTGATCCTATACAGTGAGATCCGCTGAGGCAGTTATGCAGTTTTCGCTGCAGTATTTCTTTGGCAACGTCACTCAGGTATGGTCATTATTAGAGCGGAGGGCACTTTTACAAAATTTCTTACGTAGGCGCCAGGATCGTCTGGTTTTAATTGCATGTTTATTTTTCAAGTCGATGATCATTACGGCATTTGTTAGAGTAGAGACCCCCAAATGAGGAATAAGACATACTGTATTTGTTCATTAAGATCCTCTTAAATCTAAAGATTTGAGAAAATAATGTATTTTAAGTGAAATTCAAGTCATGGACGCAGCTGCTGATTAACTGCCGCGTGGTACCTGAACGCAGCATGCTTTTAAAAAATAAAAAATAAATGTAACGTGTCAAAGGTGCGGTGTTCCTTGATTCAAGTCAATTCATGACGATTCATCGTCAATTACAGCACTATTTCTTCCTAATACTTCAAGTACATCACATAAACATATGCTATTTAAAGGGATGAAAATTTGGCGAAAGAATTAAATTCAGCTCGGGATTTAGTTATAAAGATTAAGACATCTATAAGTCATGTTCAAAACACCCAAAAGTGCTTTAGTGTGTCAAAAGTGTGAACTTTTAAGGAAAAGGCAGTGCGGTGGGGAAAAAGATAAGGATTAACATTATAGGAAAGTGTGTTCTCGGAATTAATATTGCTTTCTCCCCCCCAACACACACACGCACAGTGGTCTTATTAGGCAACTACAGCTGTGTAACAGGAGTGTTTGTCCTTGGCGCGGCCGAGAGATGACTGATAGCGTCGCACCTCAATGCGAGTTTATGAGTCAGCGCCTCAACTAATGGAGGCGATGAAATAAATGCGCGCAAATCCAAATGTTTTCCGCTTGTTGCGCCGCTGGCTTTTTAGAGCAAAACGTGAAAGAAAGAAAGAAAAAGGCTCCAGATTGTTGCTTAATAACAAGCATTTCAACCGAGCGGCTAAATGGTGTTTTTGTAAGTGGGCCGTGCTTTTTGGGATTTGGGCCTTCAGTGTGGACCTGCTCAATTAACCTAAATTGTGAAGCCTTGCGTATTTGCACTTTGACATTCTGAATTTTTGGAAGCAACCCACAGTATCCTTCTATTTTACTGTTAGGCCAAAGTCATCTCAAATGTGAAAATATTGCTTTCACACCATCTTATGTCATCTTGGGAACAATTAATTCAAGAAGTAGGGAAAGGCGGTTCGTACCCATGTCAAATTGAAAAGTAGTGCTTTGTCACCATCTAGCGGCATCTAGAGATAATAACAAACCTTTATGGGTGGGCACAACTACGTACTCTCCGCAGGGTTATTGCGCAGGTCACAATCACGTTGTAATTATACGCAATATTTCACAAATATTACACCGAAAAACAACATAATAGCACGTAGCCGTGCCAGGTACATCATCTGGATCACTTCAGAATGCTGCCCCTCACCTCTTAACTGGAACACGTAAGAGGGAACACATGATTATTCCTTAGCGTTCAACACAGCACAATACTTGAGCCCTATTTTGCATCCTACTTGTTCTTTTATTTTTTTTGATTTGTTACGGTTTTATTTTTCCAAAATCGTATTCTGTTCCATTGTTGATTTATTTGATTTTTTTATATGAAGAGCTGCAGTTGTTCTTAATGTACTCTATCAATAAAATTGAATTGATCTGTTATGTAAAAAGATGAAATATTCCCAGGTATACCCTGACTCTCAGCTGGGATACTCTGCTCTGCCCGACCAATAAGAATACCAAAAATCATAAATGTGAGGACAAATTGGAAATCCGATTGTTAAAGAAAGAAGAATTTTCAGTTCCATGGGCAGATTAGACTCACATAACAACACATAAAACCTTGAGATCTGATTGGGCAAATGAAAAAAAAAAACCAGCACCCACAAATCAAACAAAACTCACATAAGAACACTTAAAACTTGAGATCAGATTGGGTAAATGAAAAAAAAACAAATGCTGTACATCGTAAGTGTCGGTCAGTGCTTCTGATAGTGTTTTGAACATGTACTTGTTACGTTTCACAAGAATTTGCTTTTTAAGGAAAACATACAGCTCTGCATTGGCCCAATGACATGTTTTAAGAGGAAAAATAGATGAGTGTAATGCTGCGGGCCATTCATTGAGTGCACAAACTCATGTACTAATCAAGTACAAATACAATAAACTCAATTTGCGGCTGTAATGTGACGCCATTCTTCAAGGCTACAAGTCACAATGCTCAAGAGTGTGACTCTACTACGAGGTCACATGTAGATTTCAAACTCAACATTTAAATCAAATTATCCAAACATGTTTGCAGGGCCAAAGGTGGCGTGGGGGGTTGCTTACAAAGACCTTGCCGGCTTTTCCTCTCCCAGGATATTAATGAGGAAATGACGCATACAAAGAAAAGAAGCAATGAGCGATGGCAGTTTCAGGCGGACGACGGCCGGTGATTAATCCCGCAACTCCGAGTCAACTCCACTGGGAATATCATCAAAAGAAGCGGTGGGCGGGTGGAAGAGGGTTTTAATTGCCGATCCCCTCTCCTTTCCCAAATTGCTTACCTACCTTCATGATCCTGCCTTCCCGGTTGTTGTTGGTGGGGGGGGGGGGGGGGGGTTGGGGGCTCCAATGGAATCCAGCAGGCCTCACGCATACATTCACACACCGAAAATTACTTTCAGATGTGGAGTAAAAAAGCAATGCTATAGGTGTCTATCCATGGTCTTAAAATCACCCTTAAGTCTTAAATGCATTGTTATTATTCTTGCATTTAGACATATGGTACCAGTGGTGTTTAAGGGCAAGGTGTTTTTTTTTCAGGGATATAATTGTATAAAATAATACTTGTGCGTTGTTGCAATGACTCCCACTGAAGTCTGCTGTGGTTGTTTCAATAATAGTTAAAGGCAATTACACTGCCTGTTATTCGATCTTGGGAGCGGAGAAAAGAGATGTCTATTTGAGGCGAGGTATTTATTTATTCAAGTGGACCTGATAATTCATAGCGGAGAGATTTTATTAGAGGGGTGGCCACAATGGTATAAGAAATACAGCATCTGTGATTGTCTTTGTGATTGTGTTCATTGTTTTTTTAGTTGGCAATACAACCGAAATATTAGAAATGTGCTTCTGGTAGTGTTTTGCCCTTTCTAAACCCCTCCGGAAGCTGGTGATAACTCATGACATCATTATCATCCAATAAATCTGTTTTTCAACAAGGTACACCCAAAGCAACATCAAGGTACATGACGAGACGGGCTATCAATAACCACGCGTCCTAGGTCAAAGGTGACGTCATGTTGCTTTCGCTTTAGATCAAACAGAAGAGAGGTAGGGGGTCTTCCATGGGAAGATAAGATGCGGGTGTTTGATTTCACATTCTGGATGGATGACTTTTACAAACCTCGAGATGGCTGGGACGTACCTCCTCAGATGCCGTCATATGGCCTTTGTTAGGACTGTTTGATGTCTATAAAAAGATGTGCAAGAAGGAAAAATAACTGTTGGAGTTGAAAAAGGTACGATACATCTTTCTCACATGATAAAGTACTGAAAATATTCATCGTCACTCGTCAGCATTCCATTTGATTTTTGTATTTCTTGGAACATCGTAGCCACAGGTTGTTATCTGAGCCTTTTGGGACGGCGATATCATCAGCTATGGAACGTTGAAAATCACATTCCAAACATAGATCAGAGGAGAACAGGGAAGGAAAAGTGTTAGGAGTGTAACGTATTGCTTGATGTTAAGATAGGCATTCCAGATAATGTTGCGGGATGGGTGGGGACTGACAGGGTTGAGCTTTTTTTATTTTATTTTTTTTCAACTGGCAGAAATATGGAAACATGGTCCTATGAGAATTTAGTAGGAAATAGCATAAAAAATAGCTGTAATATTTTCTATTTTCCAATGTCATGTGCAAACTCTGCAAAATCAGAGGTCTAATGCTGAACATTGGTTACCTTAATTAATCAAAGTTTGATTAATAAGACTACTGAGTTGGACTTTACGGACCTATGGCAATAATGCTTGTCAATGACATCTTTATGCATATCTGGCCACAAGCTGGTTGAAAATTTGTAACTACAAGAATTGTACAATCTTGAATTACAAGATTACAAATGAGTTTAAACACAACATTATTGAGGGGGAACAGAAACTCGGTGTGACGGTGTTTATTATGAAAATTAGCCTCAACATAATAACAACAGTGGGGTAGAAATGTCAAGTTCACAACCACATTTTCAGAAATAAGCATATCAAGATTTTTTTTTGTTTTTGGAGATTTTACACTTGATGGTTTTGGCAGGAAATCCAACTATCAGTCTACAAAATGTTTAAAAGTCTCAGTTGCCTTCGTTACCTTAATTAATCAACGTTTTCACAAGGTTCAACGTATCCGCAGTCTGCTGTGCATTTTGCGTTTGGTATGCTTCTCATTAGCATGAAGTCATAATCAAGGCGACACCCGCTGGGTTTATCCAGGAGCCCCAGATTTCACACGAGCTTCTTTCGCAGCCTCTCTAATTGTCCTGACTCCCTTGTGAGAGATGTACTGTGATTGGTGGAGCAACACTTTGAGCTAATCAGATGTGTTTTATAAGTCTAACAATGGCAACTAAGCGGTGCATGTATACATACCACATTCTCGTTTGCCTTTAAGGGGTTGTGGGAAAGAATCTTTAAAAAAGAAAACGTTGAAACTTTGAGATCAGATTTCTAACGTTTGGAGGGAGCAGAGCGGATTTCGGGTTAGCATCTTATTGGGATGTGTTGTATTCACATCACATTCTGGTGATAAATATGGAGTCTCAATTCACGTTCCTATCCTACTGTAGCTCCTGTTCGCAAGCCATGTGGTCTCTGGTCCGAAGCCTTCTTAACTCGCGGTTATTGGAGTAACCTAAGTTAGCTCTTATCCTAAGCCAAACCAGCTTAGTTTTTTTTTACCTCTCCAACACGCATGGACAAATGAAGACTGAATTACATTGTCGGCAGGACATTTTGCTGCTCCACAAAGCAATAGGTGGTTGGCTAGTCGAACGTTCTCTGTAAATTGGCTGATTGGAAGAAATTCCTGAGTCCTCATCAATCGTTAAAAGTTGATGCGACGTAAAAGATGTCTTTTACCGTTTCCTGTTTTTGAAGGTTTGTGTTTGATTTACTTTTACACCATATTTTCCCCCAAATTGTAGGTCAAATTAAGTTGTTTCACCACCAAACGATTACCGTATACAAGAAATGGCAATAAAAGACTTTCAGAATGCTCTCAAGAGAAGAATTTACAGACTTTCTTCCTGTTCTCACTCTTGAATAATGCCCAACACTTAAAAGTTCAACTACTTTGACTCTACTCTGCATGCATGCGTGTGTCCATATGTGCCTTGTGTGCACTTTTACAGCGAGTTGCAACAATCCGAGGCACCATTATGTTCTCTGGTAGCCGGCAGCGAGTGCAGGAATGGTTTGAGTTAGGGAGATTGAAACAGCGTGACTCAAGAACTACAAGAGAACAAAAACCCGGCGTTAGTGTCTGTGACAGCAGAGGCCAGAGTGCGTTTGCATAAGACTCATTTCCACCCCCTAAACCTCCCTGCTTACAAACTGCATTTAATGCAAAACTTCTGGCATTTTTTAACTAATCAAACTTTGCTTTGCTACGCCAGAAGAATCCTAGAAAACCATGAATGACTCCATTGAACACTGCAGTTAGAATGGACTGTACCGCATGTGCACAAGGAGAGTGAAACAATTGAAACACAATGGCGGAAACCGTAAAGTGGCATTTAATGAGATTATTACACACACGTTTGTTTCCGATGCTTGCATGTGAATATTTAGTTGTTGTTTTTTTAACGTGTGGTCGGACTGAATAATTTTTCTAAACCAATTTTATGCAGAAACCACTGAAAGGTTTGCTGTTTTTTCCTGTACAGTGTGAACAGCAACAATTCAATTTGAGCTTGTTTTTGTTATTCATCATATTTAGACCTAGGAATGTCGACAGGGTGGGCGGACGAAAAGGGCCGATGGAGCAAACAATAAAAAGATGGGAAAACGGTGGAGTACAGAGACCGTCAAGATAAACAGAGAGCAATGGAAGGAGGAGGCTTTGTTTTGCTCTGGCTGGAATTGTGAATCGCCTCTTCCTACGAGGGTTTCAATGCGGACGCACTTGTGGGTCATAGACCACCTGTTTCCTCTGAATGCATTTCAACATTCTGACCTCGTAACTGGTTCCAGGCTTTTGCTTTGTGTCCAAACGGTGTCATTGTTTATCACAGCTGGGTTGTATCACCCACTTGAATGTAAAGAGGAGTGGATTCGGTTTGTCTTCACCAGCCTATTTGTCTCTCTCTGGAAGTTCAGGCAGTGGGTTATTTGCCGGAAGGTAAAAGTGAGGACTGGCCGGGTGGCGTAACGCAGCAGTGGGGGGATGAAGAATGTGTGTAAGGACACAAAAATGGTTTCTCCCAAACCCAAACATTCCAGCTATGAAGCAGGAACTGGCTTGTGGGACAAAAATATTCCACAAAGGCACTTTTTTTTAATGTATTTTCTGTACCGCCTTGCATATTTCAACAGCAACTGACTGATTTGTGAGTGTCTCCAATGGACAATATTGACAAGGTTGAATTGCATTTGATGTTTTTTTCCTTAACTGTAAAAATAGCTCTATTTTACCTCTGTGACTTGCCAATCCAGCCATCCATTTTCCATATAGTTCAGCTTTTTAAAACATTTATAAATGATCTGTGGCTGAGGTTCATCATGGTGTTTTCTCCCTCTGAAATAACAATAAGAATGGCATTGTAGAGTATGAAAAGGCAAATATTTGTCTTTTTTTATGTCAAGACACTTGTAAAAGATGCATGACTGCAAAACCAGAGAATTTGAAACAACTTCTATTTTGAAGAAAGTGAGAAGAAGCATACCCTTGATAAGCTCTTGGACCCAAGTGAAGTGAGGACAGTACAAATGAGTTTGATGTGTTAATGAACGAGAGTGAGTATTGGATAAAGCATTTTTGAAAAGTGTAATGAGGAGGCGCTGGCTGAGTTAATTCGGTGAGCTGGAAGAGACACTGAAGGGAAATAGGTATTTCTAAGTGGTATGTGAGTGGTGAGGTGAAAAACTAAACATGCATGAATGTGGGAGGAAGCTTGCAAAAAAACTTTGACGTGAGTTTAACTGAATGCGTGCAACGTTTTTATACCACAATATCCATCAGCCCGCCCTCCTTGGTGTTGTACCTTGCCATACGTGATAGAGAAGTCGAAAATGCTGACAGAAAGCAACCTTTGGTTCATACACTGGAGGGAAGGACTTGGCTGTTTCAAATGACGGTGCTTTAAATGTTTGAATAAAACCTCTTGACCGCAGAATGACACCAAACAATAGTGTGTGTGTGTGTGTGTGTATGTGTGTGTTTAACTATTAATTGACTTTAAATCTATCTGACATGTATTTAGAATTGGAGGACACGATCTTGGTTTAATGTGACGTTGCATTGATCTGGCTCACTTTACTTTCTTGGCATGTATTAATAATACATTATTGGAAACACTGTTTTGCACAAAACGATTTGTTTTTGTTTCTACGCGCCGTACTGCTCTTTACGTGATTTATTTGACTGCATCGCAGGGCTCGGCTCCAGTTTCAGGCAGTTGAGCCAACATAAACCTTGTCACAACTCTGAATTCCTGCCTAGGCTACAGCTTCCAGGCAAAGCTACAGAGGATCAATGCCAGATAAATACGAGAGATAAGCTCTGGCAGTGCCCTACATAGCACACGAGTTGGGCAAAGAGTGCAAAAATCATCACTCGGGTATGCTACTTGAAACAAGGCGCAGTGTCATTTTGAGTCGGCATTTGATTATATTCTTTCCAATGTCCGTTTTAATAAATGTGATGAATGGAAAACTAATTATTGAGCCGATGGGGTGTCTCGCTGAAGGTTTGAATGCATGGAATGACATCTAGTGGAAAGCTCAAGTGTGACAATGAAATCTGATCTTCATTTATTTCTCTGTGAAAAGTCATTTGTGTTGGAATGAAGTCATGCACTGCCGATCTTTCTGGTTGCAATGCATATATGCGATCGATCGCCGTATGATTGTGAATTGATCTGTATAGGGTTGCGAGGTTTAATGGCCCGACAAACTGGAACTACATTTGCTCATATGATGTCATGAGGTATTTACTGACTCAACTGCAAAGGGACCAGGCATCAAGGTCAAGTCAAAAATGTTCTGTACAGGGCATACAGAACAATTAGTAGTCTAGTCTAAGCATTGTATTTTGACTAATACTGTTTTTGTAGAATATAGATGAAGCAGAAAGACCCACCCGTTTTTATTCATCTCAGGGGGCTGCCATTTTTCTACTAGTGAAAATCGCATCACAGTGACCGTAAAAAGCAAATGGCTGGTGACTTTTTCTGTTTAATTTATTCATTCAACAAATGAAATATGAATCAGAACATATCATATTGTAGAGAAAATATTGACTTGACTGATGACTTCGCAGAGCCTCAGAGAGGATCCACCTTTATAACTCGTCTTAACTCCACACGGTTTTATTCTTTAATTTTTCGATTCAGCGTGAGACTCGGCATTGTTTTATTGCGTTGACTGTTTTTGTGGTATTAGCTTCGCATTTAAACTTGTCTATGTCATTATAGCTGATTTAGAGCTGGTTGTTTTTAAATTGCTCTCTAAAAAAAGTGTAGTTGAATGATTTCTATAATTTCCTTGACGTCAATTACCGGTACTACTTTCTCATTAGCAAAGGATTTGTGGCATCAAAAAGTGCAATAGAAAGAGGCAAAATAATACTAATTGAATAGGGAAGTTCCACATGCGGGGGGTGATGAAACGCAAATACCGTAATTTTCGGACTATAAGTCGCACCGGAGTATAAGTCGCACCAGCCATAAAATGCCCAAAAAAGTGAAAAAAAAAACATATATATGTATATAAGTCGCCCCCCCACCCAAACTATGAAAAAAAACCGCGACTTATAGTCCGAAAATTACGGTATATTACAGACGCTGTTTGTTTGTTCACAATTGGGTAGTTACATTCATTCATCTTTCCTGGAAAAAAGGAGGCTTATATTTCAGATGAGGTACGTGCTGCATCTTAATGCCCAGCTTCATGAAACTGCATGTTTAGCTCTTTTTCTTTTACTATTGCTTATACACTATAACTCCTTTGTATGTTTGATGCTTTGTGAGCTGCGGTGATTTCTTCATTAGATAACCATCAGAGCCACGGGTTGCAACAAAGTGTGCAAGGGAAGAAAACACCATGGGAATGAGGGATGGGATCTGATTTTCACTTAACGATGTTGGACGAGTGTGCCAAAGAGAGCGTGGGTGGCACTTGAGCTCGCCTCTGACATGCAGAGTTCAATTGATATTTACATTTTTGTGTGCTAAAACACCATGTTGTGATTTAAGTAAGTGACAGTTTCTCACACAGTAAATCTTAAGTTTGCGCAGCATGGACTCTATTTTCTTTCTGGAGACATCTGCTCAATTAAAAAAAAAAACTGGAGCAATTGAGTCAGCACAAAAGAAAACCACTTTCATTTTAAAATCATATTTTCGTTTACTGTGGATTTCTAGGGGGATTTTTTTTTTTAGAAAAAACAGGGTCTGATTCCCCGCTAAGTAGTTCACTGTGAGTGGGAGCATTTATGCCAGAGTAAATTTTAGAGGCTGCTCAAATGTTTGGCAGATGCCGAGCAGTTGATCGCAATGTCGCGCCGCATCAAAGCGCTCGCGTTGTGCCGAATTGCAGACACAATGAAGTAGTCAGGAGGGAAGAAGATGCCAGCTTGACTGAGGAGTCACTTGCTTAACTTTGCAAATATGATCCAAAACACTAATACTGATAAGTCTTGTTGGCTTCCTGCGCTCATAGCATACTGCTATCCGCTTATGTAACTTAATCAATTTATAACCGGTGCCCACTCTTGGCCTTGGTCTTTTTGATTGAAAATTTCCACTGACTTTGCTCCCCGCCAAGATAAACCGCGTCCTTTTACTTGTTTAGCTCAGCTGTGGTGTAACGCGACCTGGGTTCCTTACACCGAGCAATTTTAGAATGCCGGTTTGTAGCGCGTGTAATCAAGGCTGTGGTCGCATTGTCATCAATCTAAACGTGACGGCACCAGATGCGGCGTGGGTCTGGGGACGAGCTCACGTCATCATTGGACATTTCCCACAATTCTGTTCTTAAAAATAAAGTCAGGCACGTTCATTCATCATTGGCGATACATCATTAAGAGGAATGTGTCAACTTGATCGTACCCAGTGAAATACACGCTTGGCGGTTCCCATTTCTGCCCTATATTAAAAACTGTGATATGTCAAGAATCTTGTGGGCGGAGATGGAATGCCAACATTTTTCATTGCCTTGTGGGACAGATCTATACTTAATGTAAAGTATACATCTGGAATGGCATGGAATCGACAGCTCAAAAGTTCATGAAGGATTGTAAGGGTAGAAGAAGACCACTGGAGCCTCAGTACTACCCATGGCAAACTGTGATGCTCATGTTTATAGCCAGGAACCTAAAATAGAGAATTCCATCCATACATTTTCTTAGTCATGGAAAGTGTGCAAATACTTTGGTCCTGTAGTTACTTACGTAAAGACCCTGTAAAGTGAATGTGGCACAATTGTGACGTGCGCTTAGCTAGCTAGCTATGCTTACCCCGCCAAAATTCAAGATTCAAGAATAATAAACCTTCCTTCATATAATCTCATAGCATGGCTGCTTTTTGTCAGCCATGAGTGAGAAAGAAGAGTAAGACTCGGTAGAAACATTAAAAAAATGATCTTGACGGCAAACATGGACAGCGTCTTTGCGTTGGCATGGCTGTTTTAGAAATCACAAAAGGACCCGGTGAGATACAGTATATGCCATCCGTTTTAAGATGTGATATCATTGTGGTTCCAACATGAAGCAATGCGTAGATATAAGAAAGACCCTGAATGACATTTTTCCAAGTTGATTGACAGCTAGCAGTTGAAGCAGGAATGGTATCAGTGCATTCACTCGACATGCCCACAGTTTTTAAGAGCAGAGACAAAGGCTTGATTGTTTTTCACAATATTAAAGCCCCTGCACTTTTACCACACTGTTTTTTAAAAGTATCTGTACTTGAGTGAGTCATTTTGCCTTTTTTCTATACTGCTTATCCTGTTCAGCGTTGCACTGAGCCCAAAAGCAATCACAGGGCATACCCAGAAAATGACAACAATTCATCCATTTTTACTGTCACTAAATTGGAAGTGAACCCACGTAAGATACACAAACAACAGCAAATTGAGAATTGTCTACTCTCGTTTTACATTCCCTGAAAGAGAGAAACTCTGGCTACAAGCTATGCTAAACTCCAAAGCAACTTTTATTATCCAATACTGAACTGCTGAGACTGTGGTGAAAGCATTTTTTTCAACTAGACAGTGCGGTTGAATCCCGTGTGCTGTTTTTTTACATTGGAAATATAGTCTTAAATATCTAAACTGAACCATGCAACTTTTCAGCACCTTCTTCGCTAAGTTACTGGTGTGCGATGGGACTAGTGCAAATTGTGTGACAAATTTATTGTTTGAGTTGTTTTGATCTAAATCATACTGTAGAACACAGAAGTCAAACTCAAGGCCCAGGGGTCAGATACGGCCCGCCACATCGTTTTATGTGGCCGGCAAAGACAAATTGTGCATCAAATTCGTGTGTCATTACTAGGATTGCAAATTGTCTTCACTTTTAATATCTTTTTTTTTTTTTTTTTTAATATTTGACCAGTTTTCACTCGTCTGATTTGAAAACTAGTTATTTATCAGTTTGTTTTGTAGCTTTTACTGTATATAATATGAGGCGCTCATACATTTATTTGGATTGACAGTCATAATGGCCCTCCGAAAGAATGGCTTGGAGAAGTGTCTCAATAACATCCAAGTAGTAAGTTAAAACTGAAGTGGTACTATCGGGTACTGCTCCTGGGACGACTTGACCTAACCATCAGTATTTTCACATCGCTTATGCATGAGACAGGATCATTATGAGGTTGAGGGTTTTTTTTGTATAAGGGTGGTACGGAGTCCACAATGGCCCACTTTAGTCCAGACATTTGGGATTCGGCCAAGGCATACTTATGTGACTCACCATTAAAAGACCGGGGCGGAGACCAGACCAGGTCAACTGGGTCGAAAATGTGCATTTGGGTGGGTCCCCTGGTAAAACAGAGATGAACCCAACTATTCAAATAGCAAACCCAGACACAAAAATAGACAACAAAATGTGTCATATTCTCCACTGCATTTTGGACCGTGCATGTATTGTTCAGCTTCACTCAATCTTAAATACGTGGCAGAAAATATGGAACTCAAGTACAAATGTCAAACTTTATTTTCTCAATTACATACTTCCTGAAATTTATTAGATTTCGCCATTGCCTGAATCCAACAACAGATTCCAAGCATCTAGCAACAAGTGAGACACCAATCGACCCGAAACCGTGCGGTTTGGTCGTGTTGGGATAGCCTTTCCCAGAAAAAGAATATCATTGGTCCAGACCAGTCGGGTCCAAAGTAAAAGTGTTCCGCGGTTTGGAAGCAGGCCGTCTTCCAGCTTAACTTTTCCCCCGTTTGCTGTCGCAAAGTGAGGCGAAGCCAGCGTACGTCTATTAAGCCGAGCTGTCAAATTAGCAGCGACTGAGCAATTTTTCGCTGAGGTAAACATGTACGTCTTAATATCATAACAATGCTAAGAGAAATGAGAGCATTACTCATTCTTTCCCCGAGCCAGACGTCCATCACGAGGATGGGGATTTTTCGTCGGCACACATCCAGGTACAAACCACAATGGGTAGCGTTTACTGCGTCAGAACAATGGTACTCAAGTTGGCCACACATACTGAACCGTAGCGGTACTTGTAGCGTTTGGGTTTTTCAAAATTGAGACCATGTTTCCCCATAAAGCGGTTGCTTCCTGTGGCATGCAAATGTGTTTTTGAAAAATAATGACAGTTTGCGAGAGCCAGCCGTTGGCCCCTGACAACAGCAGAAAGCCACACCAAGAGATTTTCATTTGGAGCCATGGTAGCGGCGGTGAGAGCATTTTTATGATCTACATCGGACACTTTTTGGGCGAGAGGGAACCTTTGCCGTGCCTCCATCCAGCTTCAATTCATCTCAAAGGGAAGCTAATAACGTTTGTAGAACCTAATACATTTCTGCCGGTGATTAACACAGAAAGATTTACATGATGCGGCGTATCGTACACAGGTGTCTAGCTCAAGGCCTGCCTAAAAAAAAAAAAATTACTCGAAAAGACTAAATACATTGATGTTGCTCTTTGGTTTAAAAAAATAAATACTGTTATGTTTGTACAAATGTATTTGTTCTGCATCTCATTCTTTTACGGTCTGAGCCGAGCAATTCATTTAAAGTCAAGTTACAGAATATATGGACCTGCGATTTTCTCTCCATACTTATTTTTATTCCACCTTGCGATCACACGTTTTTGTGCTGTCACTATTATCATCTGCGAGCTGAGAGAAACTATCAATACGATGCAGCCATCTATAAAAACAACTCTTGGTAGAGTACGACGTTAAAATAAGGATACTCAAAAGCTTGTATAATTTGGAAAATAACACATTGAGAAGTGGTAAATGCCAAAGGTTTGTGTTTTATTATCTGCTTATGATTCATAATGCTTTCTCTTGGAAATTATGCAGAAGCACTGCACAAAAACAACATTTATCTTTTCGAAACATTGCTGTCTAAATCAAACAAATGTCAACGTATTTCCATCCATTATATTCCATTTATTTTCCAGTCTTTTTTTTTTTAATCAACTAAATACTCATGAGGCTCAACTCTTAAATGTGATCTTATTTTTTTATATATATATATATTTTTTTTTTTTCTGCTTAAGTGAGGTCATGTTGGAGTAAATTATAAGAATGCAAACGGTAATTTCCAACACGGTGCATGCATGTGCACACCTCCTCATGTTTCCCGGCGTTACCTGAGAGCATGCCTGCAGCCTGATTAAAGGACACCCAATACAACGACATCAGTGGTTGCCATGACGGCTAACTGGGGCAAATTAACCGTAGTGTAGTGGTCATTTCCCCCGTTAAGTGCTCGGAGAGGTCGCGGGAGCTAACGTTACACTAACCACACGGAGCACTCGTCAAGTGTTGAGATTCCCGAGAGAACTGCCACAGAGGGAGAATAGATTTGTTTTTGTTTTTCTGACTTCTTTTTTTAAGTCACACACATGCACGCCGTCATATGTGGAAATCAAACACATGGTGCCTGCACACAAGACAGGCGAGTGTACCACGACACCATCAGCCTTTTCAGCCTCCTTTTCATAAACTCATTTGTTGTGATTAATTAAATGTTTCTAATTGATCTTTGTGCAGCCAGCATATCACATGCGTATTTGACTGCCTCCGTTCCCTTCCTAAATCCTCCTCATCCCACTCCTCTGTATTCCATTTTGTAATTTATGCACCAAAAAGCACGGTGGGCCTGCGATCCCGGGTTGCAATCTTGGTCATGGTCAGCCGGGATAAACTCTAAATCGTCTCTGAAAGGGGCTGTTAAAAATGGATGGATGGACAAGCAATAGTGGCTATTTTACAATGGGTGTGCCACAAGGCTCAATTCGGAGACCACTGACACTAGAATCTCATCAAAACTGAGAGGACAAGCTCTGTTGAGAATGTTGATGAAAATAAAATGTGATTTCATCGTGGGGTCAATATTTTTCGACGTCATTTTGATTTCATTTGATACTTCACTTGACATTTTTCAATTTACCATTATTATTGTTTAATATTGTTTCAAAATACCTCATCAGAACTGTTTGATGATGTTTCTAATGTTCTTTATGAGGACCGTAAATTGATAAAGGGAGGAAAAGCAGGTATTTGTAGGAGGTAAAGTTGTTGGGGACATACTGTACAAGGAGAAATGGTAAAAGGTCCACCAACAGACTTCCCCACCTCAAAAAAATTATATTTAAGACTCTGTGGTATTAAAAACAAGCTGAAAAAGGACATGGTTGTCATAACATTTGTGGAAGAAAATGTTTTAATGAGTGATGGTGCTTCCACCCGCCTCTCCCAAGGAAAGATTTAATGTTCACTGACGTCTGATGACTAATGGGCTTCCTATTGAAGCTGCAATTATTCCAAACTGCTTTTTCCCCTTATTTTGTTATTGTTCCTTTGTGTTTTTGGATTGGGCTCAAAATGTTATCAACATAGACTGAAATGAAGCAAACACAGATACAGATATAGAGATTATCTGCTGGTGGGCAAAGATCAGAGCCATTTTCAGGCAATGATGCAGAAAAAGGGCATTCACTTTCTAACACGCTCTGGTAAGTAGAAGAACCTAATAAGTTCAGCAGAATCCAGTAACAAATGTTGAACACTTAACAGAAGCGATGGCAAAGTGACCAGAGTAATTTTACAGCTGCCATGAAACCCCCAGGAGAACCCCCCCCCCCCCCCTCTTTAGACGACCAAGGAGGCCCATTAAATTAACGACAGGTATTCCATTCCAAGATTGTGGATCTGAAAAAGGGTCATGAAGGCAGCTGAGCAAGCACATAGATCAGGGAGAAATACAACAGGATGACAACTCATAATTATGATCACCTCTCACCCACTCGTCACCAAAAACAACTCAACCACCCCCAAAATCCCAACTATCTGTATTCAGGCAGTTCCTCTCAATATACCCTGTTCTGGACTATTTCATTAAAAACCTCCAAAATAGCAACTCTGTTATTTACCACATTTCTCATTGGCCCCTGTTTCTGAGGTCATGCAGAGTAAAGAGACATTTTACAAGCACTTAACATTAACGTTACAATCATGAGCTCACCACATTTTACAGACTAAGCCTACGTGTCGCCCCTTTTCCTTTCTCCTCCCGCACTGTATAGGGGATTTTTAGTTATTTTTTTTATGATGGCCTCAAGCAGTGAATGCCCATAGTGAATGAGGCACTGCCAGTGTGCACCGTTGATTATCCCAAACATTTATTACAACGGTCTTGACGCGAGGCCACATGTGCAGTGGGGTCTAGCAGCATTTCGTCACATTGTATAGAACTTACTTGGCAATAATTTACACACACGTGAAAGTGTTTGAATGGGAGGTGAGGTCATGCGCAAGCCCCACGCGGAGAGGGCCGTTAACTGCGATGCCCTTTATTGCTGCAGAGGGTCCCTGAGCTGCCATGCGTTGCGGGGTTCTGTCTTTTATATAACATGCGGCTCTTTGTTTTTATATGTCAATTATGGAACATTTAACGGGAACATGTTACAAAAAGCTGCCTTAGGTTACTCCTTCAAAGGTCTTGATCACTATTATCAGATTTTTTTACACTTTAGCAAAAGTAAGCACATTTTTGCACTGAATCGTGTGAGCCGCTATTACATGACGCTAAATTGTTCATACATGACAAATCATATCAAGACGTTTTCCACTGATAATGTGACCTTTAAACTCTCCAACTCAATTGAGAAAAAAAAAAAAAACTTTTCAAGAGGGGTGGTCAAAATAATGCAACAGACAATGTTGACAGAAATGACTACTCACATTCAACATAAACCTGCCACTCTTTGAGTTGCCTTTAATTAACCCAAAATTAAACAGATATCCCAATAAGTATTTTTCTTTAAATAATATATGAATAGATAATATGTAATAGGAGTAGTGGTGTACGCAGTCCCACACACTGTCAAGTGACTTCTTACATTGACCACGAGAGGTCACTAAATGTCAAGATGATCACAGTTTTTGTCATTAACTGTAAATTATAATTTCCCTGTACCTGAAACTTCCAAGTGACACATTAAAACATGTTACAAATTAAACTGTAAAAAATAAATTAAAAACATAAACATGTGAATGCCTTGTATTATAACGGTATTATTTCCTCATTGTTGGTTTTGTGATCGCACGTAATGTAATGTAATGTAATGTAATGTAATGTAATGTAATGTAATACCTTCGTTGTGCGGAAGATGGCAGGATATAACAATACTGGCGTACGGGTCAAACGGAATACAGGGGTCGTATTTCAAAAATCATAAAAGCGTTCCAGTAATGGGCAATAATGTTCATTTGTATGATTTTCAATCACTTTTGAAAAGTACGGGATTACATTGAGAAAAAAAACCCACATCTTGTCGGATTTCAATAGAGAGGGTGTTTCAGTTTTCAGGTGGAAGCTTTACATTCCCATTGTCATGGAACGCACCGAAAGGACCAGCAGGAGACTGTGAAGGCTTGTCAACATCCTGTCCGCGGCTCTCCCGGACCTTACTCATCTTGCCCACTAACCCAGCTCAAAGCCGGCTGATCGTTTACCATCTGACAGCGGAACGTACGCTTCGGGAAGCTCGGCGCCGAGTGACACTCATGTTCTTTTTTTTTCTTTTGGACCTAGCAGTGTATCTGTGAGGTCGGGAGGGCCGCCAAAGTGATGTCTGCACGAGCGAACGGCTACTTGGGCTACGGTCAGACCCCTACGCCGAACGGTGGAGTTGCTCCCCCTCGACAGAATGGTAAAGCAGGCCAGATGATGCGATTAGCCGGCATCTTTGGCTTTTAGCATGCTAATGCTAATGGAATAATTGAATATTCGTCACTTTCAGCCTTCGTGTGATTACTTAAACTTAGCTTGGAAATAAAATAACACGAACAAAAGGGTATTCGTGTTACATTTGGGATGTGTCGTAATGTACGCCAATTTAAGCACTAGTTTAATGCTAACAACTTGAACGAAGATGCTAACGTTAGCCTAGCGTCAATGGGCAAGCAAGCTGTTAACTTTGCGCCACATAAAGAAGCAAAATGTATTAATGTGTCCCAGACATCAATGTGACTAATGTGACTTGTATTTACTCTTAGTGGAGACATGTTTACATTAGTAGCACACCAAGCTGCTGAGCTGTCAGGATGAAACTTGCGTGCAGCTAAGTACGTACACAGATATTTATTATTTGTATCCTTTGGAATTTAAGACACCATCAAAGCAGATGACAGAAGAAATGAAAAGCAATAAAAGCATTGGGAGCAGGTGCAGGACTTCCATACGAGGCGTTCAAGCTACCTTACTACAGGGTTCCCAAACCTTTTAGCTAGGGCAGTAACAGCTAAGGCTGCTCAATTAATAAAAAAATTAATCATAATCACGATATTAGCTACAGACAAATTGATAGAGGATAAACGATTATTTGGCGTTTCCGTTTTGAGACATGCATGCGCAAGTCCGCAACCCGCCCCCACGTGTGTGGAGATCCAGGTCATATTTAACAGGTTGTTGTACCTTAACGCGTACAAAGAACGAAAGTTTATGAACTGGTTCATATTTTGGACGAACGTGAACTGAACGTAGCGCATTGCTGTATTTGCTATTTCTTTTTATATGCCTGCAACAAATAATGAAAAACATTTTTATTTTATTATCTTCTCCCACCACATTTAATTCTGCTTTTTATCTCCTAGGTCCAGTTCAGACATACACCGCCACACATCCTACCATGGTTTACTATGGAGCCCCACTTCAGCAACAAAACTACCCCACCATCCCGTCACACTGCACTGGCGTGTCCAGCAAACCCCCCGCCACAAACAGTACTCACCATGTGAACAACTGCTACCCGAATCACCGTCATGTACCACCCCCGTGCTTGGCGCCCCAGCGAGACACCGTCGCCACACACTCCTCGGCGCCACCGCCAAGCGGCCATTACGCCCGGTTCCAGGAGCAGCTTCCGTCCTGTGCCACTCCAGCAGGTTATTACAGACAGACATCATACCATGCACCGCCAGCTCAATGTCAGCAGCAGGGGCCCACATTGTTGCCGGCACCACCTAGTGGTCCTGAGTCTCCTGTCTACCCTATCGTTTCGTACCCGTCTGCGTCGGGGACGAGCCAGTATGGCACTCTTGTCTCGAGGCAGACTGCCACTACGCCGGAAGTGACACTGTACAGCAACCTCCAACCAGGTTCTATTACAACAGCAGCAGCAGCACCTGCTGCAATGCACCCTGGGTACAAAGAGACTCCTCCCACTCAAATGGCACCAGCTGTTAATGGACAAGGGAGCACAGGTATGAGCTGGTCTTTAAACTTTTTCTTCTGCTTTGTGACGTGATCTTTTGTAGAATAGTTTGTGAAGCTTAAAGCTGATGACTTTGGCCAAAGGCAGGGTACACCCTGTCAATGGCCATTCGCAAGGCACATTTAAACAAGCAATCGTTAGAGTGTCAGTGAACTTGACATTCATGACTTTGATGGGTCGAAACAGGAAGACCCAGACAAAACAAACCCTTTTGAGTTCTTTAGCAACCCACACCCACTGTATCCATTTCGTCCGCTTCTAAACTTTCAACAACGACAAAAAACAGGAATTAAAATACGCTTTCAAATCATTTTCTCTTGTCCTTTTTCTCATCGCAGTCGCAAACACAGCTCACCAAAACTACGACCATCATGCCTCTCTAAACTACCATTCCTATACAAAGGGAACGCAACCGTCCTCAGGAACCCCGACCATATCACTGCATTCCTCACCAAGCCACCATGAAGGTAAATAACACATTGTCACCAAATAATCCAAAAAAAGGCTTATTGCTTTAATATTGTTGCTGGTCAATCAAGAAGGTTTTTCTGAAGTTATTTTACTTGAACATTGCCACCTTCTTAAAACTTTTATTGAAATTTGTCAAAGTAATGTTAAGGGCCTTTTTCTTGACCTTGGCCGAGATACCTTACAAGTTGTTCCCATTTCCAACAGGCGTGCAGTATGGATACGGCGCTATTAGTGGCGCTAGCTCGGCCTCGGGTCCAACCGCAGCCCCCTCGTCATCCAGCTCGGAGGATGATGAGGATGACGATGAGGAAGAAGAGGATGAAGAAGCAGGTGTGCTTTGGATGTCACATTTTGCCATTCACTTTCCAGCCCACTGACCTCCATTGTTCACGTTCCTCAGCCATTCAGGTGTCTTAAATGTACCAACCAGATCAGATAATCCCCCAGTTTGTAAATCCGATTTAGTCGGCACTAATTGGATCCCTTGAGTTTGTCTGGCCTACAGCTGGGATTTGTCGTGGGACAAAACCATCTTTTCTTTCTGTTTCATATTTCACATTTCTTTTTCATATTCCAAACGACACACATCCGTAACCCAAGCAGTCAAGCTAATAAATAATCTATTCCCTGCTCCCCCTGTTCCTGACAGTGCCACCATCCTTCACACCTTGTATTTCCATTTCCTAATTGAATTTCCTCTGTGTCACTGTGATGCTTTTTCAGGAGGTGACACATCGTCGTCCACCACCGGCAGTGCGTCGCCGGTGCCGAACAGCTATGATTCCTTGGAAGGAGGCAGTTATCCAGGTATGGAAGGGGGTGGGGGGGTCATAAACATGCTCTTTATTACCTTGTGAGTCACATGTTTGGGGCTATCACTAGATTGGTTGTTTTCATCACAATTTTGTTCACAGCTGTCACCTCCGGGTTGCTTTATACACATAGAGTAGTCCTCTGTGAATTTGGCATTATATTTCTGAAAGAAATGTATATATTACTGTCATAATGTCATTGCTAAAATAACAGATCTAATTCGGAAAATGTTTAGTCATTATTTGATGGCAAACTGAACTCTCGTGCAGATTCTGTGCCAGCTTCCGCCAATATGAGCAATCGCTACAGTAGCTATGGTTACCCCGGTGCGCAGACGGTTTATCAGCATGGACCAACCTCACACGCGGACTCGCCAGCTTCTCGCGACCTTCTTGGACCGACGGGCTACCAGCAGTACTCCCAGGTTCGTCTTTAGTCAAATGTGTTAGACAGCAGAAAGAAAATCCCATACTCACTTCCTTGAGTTGCGTGCAGCCTTTTCCGAGTATGTCTCAGCTGTCTGCGGCCCTGGGAGGTCTGAGTGGAGTCCCAGAGCTGGAGGTTGAGGCGCTCAGGCCTCTCAACCTGCTGCAGGAGAGGAATCTCCTCCCCCCAAGACCTTTGGAGGCCCCTGAACCCAACCTGAGTTCCGAGCTTAAAAAGGTCAACTGCAGCCCACAGTACGTAAAGGTTTTAACCGTCTCTTGAATTTTTTAAATGAAAGGATGCAAATAAAGTTCATGTTACTCTTCCGTAAGGACATTCCGGTGTACCCTGACCAGCATTCCTCAAACGCAGGCTCTGCTTAATAAGGCCAGACTGCCTCTTGGCCTCCTCCTTCACCCCTTCAGAGATCTACAGGTGGGATCGGAGCTTTAAATTAGGAAGGCTACCACGAAAAAAAAAAAAAAAAAAAACGATAGCCAATAGCCGACAAGTTGTACAATTTAGAGTTTACATCAGAAGCATCAAATCTTTCAAGCTAACTTAATCAGTATCAAAACCATCACTTAAAAAGGTGTACGCTTAGTATTATATTTTTATTATCCCGGTTAACCCTTTTTGTTAACCCTTTTCTTATGCACCAGATAGTATTAGTGGATAATTGATCAAAATGTTGTCCGTAGCGTTCATAAAGGTTTTAGAATAGCTCTGGTTTGACTCTTAACATCCTGGATGAATTTCTCTGACCCCCTAATAAATATTTTAAGGTGCATTTGGAAGGGCATTGTTTTTTTATACAATTGAATACATTGCCAATAACATGTCTGTGAATGTTTTTGCTAAAATACTTAAGACAATTCAGAAAAAAAGTGAGTGCCCAGAAAATCAATCAAACTACAATATGTGGGAGTGTTTATTATGCAAATTAGCAACATTGTTATGAAACAATAGGACAGATAGCAGATGTCCCTTTCAGCATCACATTTGACCAAATAAAATCATTTTAATGAAAGTCTCTTTGCAGCAATTACCGGTCATCACGTCTAACACCATTGTGCGCTGTCGCCACTGCCGCACCTACATCAACCCCTTTGTTACCTTCCTGGACCAGCACCGGTGGAAGTGTAACCTCTGCTATCGGGTCAACGATGGTACGAAAACGTTCATGCAACTTTGCTTCATTAATCTAGCTCAGCTACCTTTTGCGCTGAATTGATGTTCTGTCTTTTATATTCTAGTACCTGATGAGTTCATGTACAACCCTGTAACGAGGTCATACGGCGAACCCCACAAGAGACCTGAAGTCCAGAACGCCACTGTGGAATTCATCGCCTCCTCAGACTACATGGTGAGGACCTCCTCCTTGCTTTGAGTGCTTTTGTCCACTAGATGGTTGTCTCGTTTCGCGTCATACAGCTAATGGAACGCAAAGCGAGAGTTGCTGATGCTGCTTTTGATACACTGTTATGAGGGCTTTACCGTGTTTTGTGGCTACTGAGTGTAATTTGATACGAATGCCACCACAGTTCTAATACTAAACTTGTCGACAGTTACGCCCCCCTCAGCCAGCAGTCTACCTGTTCGTGCTGGATGTTTCACAGAGTGCAGTGGAAAGCGGCTACCTGAAATATTTCTGCGAGTCGCTCCTAGAGAATCTGGATAAGTGAGTGCCAGGATCATGAATAAAATAAAATAAAAAAGCTTTTCTACCTAAAAACAGATCATAGGGGTTAAAAACTAGTTGTGGTGTTTCTTAGGTTGCCCGGAGACTCTCGTACCAAAGTGGGATTCCTCACTTTTGACAGCAGCGTCCATTTCTACAACCTCCAGGAGGGATTGTCTCAGCCTCAGATGCTGGTGGTGACTGATATTGACGGTACTGAGCGATTGACTTTTCATTATCAGCATTTTTCTTTGCTTTATGACATTGAACTCTGTGTTTAAAGGCGACATTGGAAAACAGTTTAAAAGATAATTAATGACTTCTTTGTACCATGCTTTCAACTATACTCTTCAAGGACAAATAATTTTAGCACATTCCCACCCACCAAGTTATCACTAATTAGGTAACACCAATCGGGTTTTTTTTTTGGTTTTTTTGTCAAGTAGCTGTTATGTTATCACATTATAGCAAAATACAGTGTCTCATTTAAAGAGATTTTTGGAAATAGGTAGTGCACTACTCCTCCCTACCTTTGTAGTGCCACATTTGATGGCAGGCAGTCTCAAGACCAAACTGGTATTTGTAGGCAAGCCAATAAAAAAATAAATAAAAAAAAGAGTCCCCTAATTGCAATATTGTATTGACCTTTTTCAGATGTATTCGTACCCTCTCATGACAGTCTAATGGTGAACTGGAAGGAGAGTGAAGAGGTAGGTAGCTCACTTACTCAATCTTCCATTACATTTGTGTTTGTGTGCGTGTTGTTTTACTCAGGGTGAATTATGTTCTTGCATCCCCTTCATGCAGCTTATCAAAGACCTGCTGACTTCCCTCCCTGCCATGTTCAGCCAGAGCAGGGAGATGCACAGCGCGCTGGGCCCTGCCCTGCAAGCCGCCTTCATGCTCATGTCACCCACTGGCGGGCGGGTCAGCGTGTTCCAGACAAAGCTTCCCACGTTGGGCGTCGGCTCACTGCAGTCCAGGGAGGACCCCAGCCAGCGCTCCAGTGCCAAGGTAGAGCAAGGAGGCAAGAGAAGGATGCTGGCACGTGATTGATCAGCGGTTAGGCTTATTCTTAGCCCCACCCCCACCCCACATACACACTTGTGTTTGCAGGGAGTGCAGCATCTTGGCCCTGCCACAGACTTCTACAAGAAATTTGCACTGGATTGCTCAGGACAACAGATAGGTGTTGATCTTTTTCTTCTCAGCTCACAGTACGCTGACCTGGCTACGCTTGGTAAGGTTCTCAACTTTCCGCAATGGTCTGAGGCGTGACAAACACTTGTTCATTTTTTGTTTTCCAATACTTTTTGTTTCCAGCGTGCATCTCCAAGTACTCTGCGGGCAGCATCTTCTACTACCCTTCCTTTCATCACATCCACAACCCAGCCCAGTTGGAGAAGTTCCAAAAGGATCTTGAGCGCTACCTCGGCAGGAAGTTGGGCTTTGAGGCAGTCATGAGAATACGATGCACAAAAGGTAGCCTTCCCACATATATATTAACCCCTGTGCCGCTTGAAACAGTTAATGATCGTTTATTTTATTTACTTTTTTTTGCCCTTAGGATTATCTATCCACACATTCCACGGCAATTTCTTTGTGCGCTCCACCGACCTGCTGTCCCTCGCTAACGTCAACCCGGACTCGGCCTTCGCTGTCCAGATGTCGATTGACGACTCGCTGGTTGACTCTTCTCTGGCGTGTTTCCAGGCGGCTCTGCTTTACACGTCCAGTAAAGGTAAAGGGTCTTGAAGTCAAGAATTCATTTTGCAATGACCATCATCATGTCACATGATTAAACTTTTTTGAGCAACGTTTTGGCGTTGTGCTCTCTCATAATGGACATGAAAATAGGTTGATGGCTAGATGTCAAATGGCTGCGTTATCGCATCTTACCGAGCATCCGTGTATTATTGCAGGCAAGAGGCGTATCCGGGTCCACACTCTTTGTCTACCTGTGGTCAACCAGCTGAGCGACGTGTACGCCGCCGCCGATATCCAGGCCATTACTTGCCTGCTGGCAAACATGGGTGAGTCACCTTTGGACATCCGCTGACCTTTTGTGGGCTAAATGTTTGGTATTAATCTTAATGTGTTTTTTTATTTTATTTTTTTTATATATACAGCGATCGACCGCTCCGTTTCATCCAGCCTGCTGGATGCTCGGGATGCCTTGACAAACTCAGCGGTGGACTTCTTGAGCGCCTACAAAAATAACATGTCCAACCTGCAGCAGTCTGGCCTTGTGGTGCCCGCCGGAATGCGCCTTTTCCCGCTGTACATCCTCTCTCTGCTCAAACAGGTGTTTCTGGCTTTTTCGCAAACTTCATTTTGGTGTCCTGTCACGGCACTGCTTAGATTCACGGCGGCCAATGTGTTTTGCCTCACAGATAGCATTTCGTACGGGAACGAGCACACGCCTGGACGAGCGTGTCTTCGCCATGTGCGAGTTCAAGACGCAGCCGCTGCAGCAGCTGATGCGGATGGTGCACCCCGACCTGTATCGTCTGGACAACATGTCTGATCAGGTGAGGAAGCCAAACAGGAATTATCCTTCAGCAAGTTGATTGCAATTGCTGTGTTGTACCTGCAGGGAGCGCTTCACCTCAACGACACGCTGGTCCCGCAGCCGCCGCTCCTCCACCTGTCTGCCGAGAGGCTGAGCAGAGATGGCGCTTTCCTCATGGACTGCGGCAGCGTACGTATTCATCTAAAGCAGTGGTTCTTAACCTGGGTTCGATGGAACCCTAGGGGTTTGGTGAGTCGGTCTCGAGGTCCGAACACACCTGAATGTCGTGTAAATTCATGATGACGCAAATTTGAACCGGTCTCGCAAAAGCAGAAGTTACATTGATTTGCAGGTATGTCATTTGTTGTGAGTTCGTACATTGTGTTGGTTTTGTTCTTTGAACAAGTTGATGTTCATGCATGGCTCATTTTGTGCACTAGTAAAAAACTTCTATGTCTTGAATTTGAAGAAAAAATAATAATAATTTGATTTTTCACTAAAGAGGGGTTCGGTGAATGCGCATATGAAACTGGTGGGGTTTGGTACCTCCCACAAGGTTAAGAACCATTAATCTAAAGAGTCCTTTTACTGCTCAACAGTGATGCCTTCAAAGACTTTGTTTGTCATTGTTCATTTCAGCTTTTGCTTTCTTTTGCTGAGACAAGGATTTACCTGCTTTTTATTCCTGACAGGGAAAGTGGATATCATATTATACCCATGCCATTATACTGCAGACAGTGCTTAGTAACATACCAATTGTGTGTCATGTCACCCCCACACTTGGTGATGCATCTTTCGTCTTCATCCTTAAAACATCTGCTTATCTCTTACATCTGTGCAGGTGTTTTACCTTTGGGTTGGCAAATGCTGCAATGAGTTGTTCATCCAAGATGTTCTGAATTGCCCTAACTACGCTTCAATCCCCCCTAATATGGTGAGTAAGACCAGCTCTTTACAAACTACTCTAAAAAGTAAGCCTGCTGAATTGGTGTCAGAACATCGTGACCAGGCCCCGCTGTAAAAAGCAAAAGCTATGTAGGTGAGCTCCTGTGAACATGAGTTTCACTGGAAGGTGCTCTATGTTTGTGTGGGAGTCAAAGGAAAAAAAAGCAAGTGCAGCAAATCAGACCTGCTGTTGTTGCTTTTTTTACCTCTAGAATGTTCCGGCCAACTGGGTGGACCCCATTTGTCAGCGTATTTGTCTCTCTTTTTCACAAGGCAGGTTGATGCCTTCCAGAACCACCTACATGCCAAACATTCCAAACTTCCTTTTTTACCCTCCACACCGCATTGTGCGGCTGAATCCCATTTGCAGCGTTGAGAAGCGTTTTTTTGTTGTTGTTGATTTTTATTGCTGTTTGTGGTGATGCTGTTTCTGGCAGAGTTGCATTCCTGAGCTGAGCACGCCGTTGTCTGAGAGGGTGCGAGCGTTCCTCGACTGGCTGCAGGACAACAGAGCTTTCAGCTCCATCGTGCATGTCGTCAAGTAAGTGGTCAAACATGATGTCACTTGGTATTGTCCACCTTTTTATCCTACTCGGTGCGTGCCACATAAAGTAATGCGGCACACCAGATACGACCCAGTACTTTTGTCTCATTGTGGCAGACGTAACTTTGCAAAACAAAAAGGGCAACTGATGAATCTCACCGCATGTGTTCTCGTCATCTTTTTGTCACAATCGCAGTGATTACTTGAGAGGAAGTTCTTGTCTGTGAACGGGGGCGACTGCTTCCTCGGGAGTCTATTGTTTGGGCCGCCTCCTCCTTCTCCTTCCAGAGCAATCATTATTGTCGTTTTGCTCACCAGTGTCATGGTCTGAAACAGATAAATACCAGGCAGATTTACCGTATCTTGGACGTGTTCAAATATTTTGCGTGAATCCAAAAGTACGACATTGACTGATATAAGTTCCTATTAACGATCAATGAGAATGACGGATGAGATTTGACAGAGGTTTTCTCTTCTGAACTTTAATCTTTATTGAAGACACTTGATGTCGTAATCGCGAACAATGGTAAGAGGCTATTGGTTTGACGCTTGATCCGGCATTTCTCGACTTGTTTCAGAAAGGCCCGGCTGCCCCATTGTGTGTGTTTTTTAAAGAGTCGCACTCGCTATACAAAAGCTTTCATAAATATTCCAATGAATGCGCTGCGCTGGGTGTGGCTCACTCAAGACGTAAACACTCATAGTTGCGCCTAGTCATGTGAGGTGTGTGGGGGGGTGTATTTGAGGAAATAAGACAAGGAGGCTCAACTTTATGTTCGGTGTACATATATTTTCATATTCACATATTTTCGGCTGACATTTTATGCACATTCAATGTGCATCATATAATTTAAGGTACAGTATTTAAAAGCATTTACAAACAGATAAGGTAATGACATCTATAAGCAGAGTAGGGATAAAATGTGGTCAACTAAAATAAAGTTTAGTGGCAAGAACCGTATTTTGGGCAAAAAAATATTTTGAAGTTAAAAGACCCTGGTCGTGTATGAAGAAAAAAAAAAAAAATTTTAACCTAGATTTAAATGCAAGACAAATAAGTTCAGTATGGCCCATCTTCATTTTAACGAAAATGGAGTAGACATAAAAATGAAGGGGAAAAAAAGGCAATATTCAAAACCCGACCAAATAAAACATTAACCTCCACCATTAACCAAATTCTAGATACACTTCTATTCTGACTAGGTAGTGAAACGTCTGACTATTTCTCAACCTTTAGGGATGATGCTTCAGCGAAAGCGACGTTCTTCCAGCACCTGGTGGAAGATTGCTCTGAGTCAGCACCCTCCTACTGTGAGTTCCTGCAGAATATCCAGCAGCAGGTATCCTAGTCACAAGCACAGGATTGTTGCAGAAACACTAGTATGATTGGACCACGCTAGGGGAGCTGAGCAAGGGGGGAACGAAACCCCACGAAGAAACCTCTCCCGCTGTCTCGTAGCTTCTCGAAATGGGACTAGAAGGGAAAACGGAGCCAAGAAGATGCCACTTTTGTCGTAGCGCTGTAGTGCTGTCCTTTATTGTTCATCATGTTACAAAATTTGACTGTCTGGATTGAAAACACTGAAGATGAAGCGCGTTTTACTGACTTGCACTATGGAAAATTATTTTCCTGTCGGGAAGAACTGGTAGCGATGTGATGTTGGTTACCCGTCACTGACCAATCATGGGAGGCGACAGAAAATTCCTTTGTCAGCAAACAAGCGCCCTCCCACCCATTCCAGCGCTAAGTGTACTATCCTCTTTGTAACTACTGAAAAGAAATCTTTTACGAGCGATAATTTATGAAACAGCTTAAAATAAAAATGGCAAAAGCAACACTGGCAGACTTTTAATCACGACCATTCTCATTCGACAAAAAGCACCCATCGCTGCATGCGGTATCTGCCACAGCTGCCATTATTGTCTCATCACTTTAGCAGCCATTTTAATAGCAAGTTTGACATGATGACAAACGGCTCTTGTTTGCACTGTCCAAACCTCCTAAAAGCTTGTTAACGGAGTCATTTTTTGTTTTTTCATTATCTAAATGGGTAAATGTACCAGACGCCCCTAGCAAAAATGAAAATGCAACAGCCCAAGTTCAGCACAAGCAACAGGTTAACCTACCAATGGCGTTATCACTTCACATCAAATAGAAAATAGTTTGAATTTATTTTAAATGATCATTAATACTGTTAGTTTTATTGTATAATATTTTTATTATTCATACATACATACATTGTATAATTCTTTTAATTGAATCGAGAATATGAATATCGTTTCTACACTCACTGAAGGGAATTTCTATTTTATGTAATTGGACTTAGAAATGTATCAATCATGCCAATTTCCAATGCCAAAGATGAAAAATTGTTATTTTATTCAAACTTAATTTTACAAACAAAATCACTCAAGTCAGCAAATCAGCAACAGTGTGCAAGCGTTGGCCAAATAAAATAAAATTTTAAAAATCTGAGAAAATAGCAAAGGGGTGTGACCACTCGTGCGTATAAGTATTTTGAAGTAGTAAAAAATGATGGAAAACTGGAAGACGATGTCAAAATCCATCTGGGCCTCTCCTTTGGATATTTTTACCCCAAAATCTGATTTGTTCAGGTCCTCTTAGTAAGTTTCATTGTTTCCAGCCTGCTGTGCTGTCAGCTATATTTAACATTACCACTGACTGGTCCAATCTTCGACACGCCTCAAATCATCACACACACCCCAAAACCCATCTGCTGCCCTGTCTTTTCTTTTTTTTTCCCAAACCTCCTTTGAAAGGAACTCTCAGGTTTTTATATTTGCTTCTCAGACAGGTGTGAATTAAATGACTGACATGAAAGCAACAAAGTAGGAAAAGACAGTTTAATCACTGTGCTAATAAACTCAAAAATGGAAACATTGATGCTACTATATATTGATACCAGAAGTGTTTTAAACTATTTATATGGTTGGACATGTTAACATCGTTATTTGCGCCTAATTTAAATGAAACCAAAGACATTGAAAATACACCTAGCTAAACCTGCCAATGTCGCTAGCACCGTAAGAGTCGAGAGGTGTTCAAAATCGTTAATTTAGCCCAAGTCGAAAAGGTAATGATGACACCAAAGGTCTCCAGGCCCATCCCGTAATATAAAACTGGTAGCCCCCCCAAAATTAAAAAGTCCAATTTCCACAAAATTGTAACTTAGTTGTTATATAATTATTTCACCATATATCATCTCAAAATAGTTTTGACGGGGTAATTTGTGGCAGACGACATAGAACAACATTGAAAAATGTTAGCACAACGCTGCTAAATTTGGCGCTTGCTAGATTTAGCTTGCGTAACAGTGTCTTTTGCTTCTACAAATTCTAAATTGGGGCCAGCAGGAACTGATGTGCTAATCCTGTTTATTGTTCATGGGATTTACGCTCAAGACAGTCGGTCACTGCTGTGTTAATGTAAAATCCACAAGAAATTGTGTTGAAATTCACGAGTCACACGCGGAAAATTTTCATCAGAGACTTGTAAGCTATAAACTTTCCATTTGAACATACCAGCTACCCGTATCATTCTGCCATTCTTCCTTTTTAGCACAATGATTAGTACTTTAATGTGAATTTGTTCAAGATTCTCAAAAGCATTTGTTTTTGCTCCTCAATGCACAGAAGAGGAAAGATAAACAGCAGTGGGCCTTGTTACGATCCTCGAGGGCCATCATTGGGCTTTTTTAAATACGCCGGTGTTTTGTCTTGAGATTTCACCACAACATCATTGTCTCTCGTTCCGCTTTCATAATTGTGCCTGTTTTTCGTCACTCCTTACTTATCGCTGCTGTTTGTTCAGCTTCCCTGTGGCCTGACGGCGGCCCCGCCCCGTTGCTCCCCCCTAGACTTTTGGGGGGGGGGGAGTCTCGCCCTGAGTTTGTTTGGCTCTGCCTTCCGCCCAAAACCGACCGCAGGCGGGAACCACTTCACAAGGATCAATTGCGAGCATGGCGCCGCTGGTGGAGACCTCAGAACCCCCAGCGGAGGTTTTCATTGCCGCTTTTCTCCTCTCATTGGCTTTGACTTCCACCACACGGTCATGTCCTCAATTCTGAAGCATGTCAAACTAAAAACAGGCTGTTGCATGTTACTGTAGAACACACTGGTTGACTTCCAAGTTGTTCTTATCCGAGGAGAAATTGTTCCATTGACTTCTAATGTTGAATGAATTGTTTTTGACCTATTAAAACACACTGTAAATGCCGTGGTATTGGATGAAGACTGTATTAGCAGATACTCGAAAACAAGTGACTAAGACTTGGGTGCAAAACGAAATGCGATTGGGAATAGATATTCACATTCCCTGTCATTTTTCCTGCAATACAAACATGCAGCCACTCACCCCGACAACCAAATTACTTGCCCATTTATTGAATCATGCATTTATTCAATCATTTATTCATTTATTTCATTACTGCGACAGGTTCCCCCTCCAAAAAAACAACCTGTGAATTTGTGTGGTAAAACCAAGACCCGCCTCTTTTCACATTAGCCAATCACAGTAGTAGGCACAAGAGTCACATGCTCATTACAATTCTGTTCTATTTAACTTTTAAGTTCACTATATTTGCATTTGATTTTTGGGGTCTGTTGGATTTTAATCTACTTTTTCTAACTTGTCTTTTCCCATATGAAGTGTTTTTTTTAGTTAGTTTGAGAAACATTGTTTTAGATTCTGAAATCTCACAATATTTCTTAACAAGATGATGACCTGAGGTATATTGTTGAATTTTGGTTCAAGTACAAATGGGAATGCTTTCAATTTGAGAGCTTGTTTACAACAATAAGTAGAGGTAATGTTGTGGAACATGGGGGGTGAGAGTAGGCCAAATGAAAGGAATGGGAGAAAAAAAATAAAAAAAAGCTCCAGCACTCCCACTAAGTCCACTGAGACAATGTGGTCACACAATTTCCAGCCACTCAAAACAAGGGTTGAACCTTGGCTAGCAAAAGTTACGTACCTAGTGAGGGGCTTTCCTCCTCCACCTTGTCTGACGTGGAACATTCTTTATCCAGCCAAGTTGTGGAGGTTCTGCTCTTTGTACAGCGACTTTGTGAAGGCTTCCTCTGTTTTGTTTTGGAATCTGAGCTTTATGCTCAGGAAGTCTTTGCTTCCTTCTCAGCCTGCTCCATACATATTTAGAACTTCCTTAGAGGGCCAGTGAACATCCTGTGGCCCAAGAACCAACATGTACTTTGAATAATGTGTGTGTCTGCGTGCGTGCATAGAAAAAAGTATAGAATACTTTACATCTTACAGAAATCTGCCCGTTTTGAAGTGAGCAAATCCTTACAGGCTATATCCGGTCAAGTTTCGATTTTTCTCTATGTTACAACACATTGCAACGCTTTTATACTTCAAACAAAACATTCAAATATCTCCAAAATTGCAATTGACCAGCATCATTTAAGATCTCAAAAGTCACGGCGCCTCTATATTGTACGTTTTTCCACATCCATATAAGTTTGTTGCTAATGCTAAACACACACGTGTGGAATCTGCTTCTGCATTCCCAGATGGTTTTGCTTGAGTGAGTGGGAGGGTGGGCAACCTGGAATGGAGACAAGGGAGGACCAGGATTGGGTGATTATGTAATGTCAATGTGCTGCACTCCTTCGTGGAACATAATGAGTCACTGGGGGTGGGGGCTGGAGGGGCTCACCCGATGGCTTCCCCCATTTCCCACAGCAACCACAGACAGTTGTGCTCGTATCATGAGTAAATCATCAAAACAAGCCCAATGTGTGCCTCCGATTTATTAGCTGTTTCCTTCTTCTCAACAGCAGATAGTTTTATATCATCGTGGGCTGGCATGACAAATGATTGCTTTTGCCTTGTTTTGCTTGCTTCTGTTTGCCAGGTCCACTGGGAGGCAAATTAGCAGTTAACTTTGCGTGTTATCTAGCATGAGAAAAAAAGTGGCGGTGGGAAAATAATAGGCCCACTGTAATTAGGGAAACACATTGTGAATACAAATTGTTGACTCACTAACTTTGCGTTTTCAATTCAAATGACATTTGGGTGGACCAGATATGCGTATGTGACCTTGAACAATAGAATTTAATCTTTTTTAAAAGCAGTCAAATATTTTTCGTCAAAGCCAGTAGTTTACTAAAAGCTGTGTCTACTATATTGGGTGGGAAAAAAAACAATTTGCAGGAGAATAACAATGCGCTTACATTATGTTGTCGTGAAAAAGTTGCCACTTGTCCAGCCTGTAATTAGATTATTAATTAGATGACGTCTTGCATGTCAGAAATATTGTGAATCAAGCACACTCTGTCGTCATGACGACCATCTCACGGGTTGTTTTATTTTCCTTATACAAAACCATGAAGTGCAGAATGCAGTTTATTTAGAAATTACATGTAAACGTTGAGGTGCTATTGCTAAAGTTAAATGCTATGGAAATAAATTGTTGAAATTTGGAATGTGACAAAATTGTTGGAATTGGTGGAACGAGGATGAGCATATGTAAAATATCTCTTCGTTGAATATAGGTCTTCAGCTCTCAAGCTATAAATATGAAATGTACATGTATCAGATTTTAGATTCTTGTGCAACACGTTTGATTTCCATGTCAAAGCATTTCCCCAAAATGTGCGAGTGAATCGCATCAGATAAGTGTGTTCAATACACGCGCCGTTTCTTATCGGGTGTCTCGCTAATGAGTAAGAACGCCGCAGTTGACAGCATTTCATATGGGTTAAGTTGAATTTTAAACAGAAAAATGGCAAAAACAACTTGCAATCGTAAAAATGTTCAAGAAATGCTACCAATAAAAGCTCAGCTTTGTTTTAATTGTGCTGTTCACTTGGGTCACAATGCCTCAATATTTTTAAAAGCGGCTGATTGGAATTTGTCAAAAAATATTTTCTCTTGTATTTGCCTCTTTTTTTAAAAAAAAGAAAAAGTGGATTGTTTTTGCATTCTTTTCTGTATTTGTTGATTACACACAGGAAATGGCAACACACGCGCACAAAATACCAAGCCATCTCCTGGGGTTGTTTCCCAAATTGAGTGTACAGTGCAGAAAGCAAAGGGTCACGACCTGGGTTATTTTTACTCAGGCAGACTCGTCATGTGCACTGTCCATTGTGGACTCTCGCACACTTGGGCTCTTATCATCACTTTTCCTTTTTTGAACTTCTGGCTTCATCAGCAACACTGTCGCTAGGAAAATCAGTGATTGGTTTGGGAGCATTTTATTTTTATTTTTTTTCCGGCTAGTCCTGTCTTTGGCACCTTGAAAATGACTTGTCAGTCTGCATATATTATTCCTCTAAACCGCAATACTGTTTCTTTTGTCATTAAATGTCCAAACTCTAGTTCCTCATTGCGACTGTCAGAAAAATGATGACATCACGAGCCGGGTTACACTTATAAGTGACACGATATTCAGTTACGTCATAGCTCCGCCTCCACCGGAGGCGCGCTCCTACCGACCGACAGCAGTCTGTTAGCTGGACGCCTGCGGGCGGCGGCAAGACGTCCGTGAACACTCAGCCAGCCGAACACGCAGCTTTCCTCCCTCTCTCCTGGCGGCAGCGACCTGCTCCACCAGTCCGGGCTGAACCTCACACAACATGGAGTGCATGAAGCTGACCGAGTGCATGAAGCTGACCGAGTGCATGAAGCTGTCCGAGTACCAGGCCAAAGTTTTGGAGGACAATTTTAAGGGCAAGTATCCTGACGACACGACGCTCATGCTGGTCGCCGCCGAGTGTGGACTATCGGAGGAGGAAACGCAGGTGAGTCCTGCTCCGACCGCTCAGATGAATGCGTGGAATACGTTCTGCTTATACAGTACGTCAATATATTTGATTCCAGCATTTAGCTGAAATTATTAATCTCTTTCATCATGACAAAAAACTTTATTTTTCTACTATTAATTAAAAAAAATGGAAATATCGAATATTAATGTTTTTATTTTTTCCTATCAACACATTGCTCAAATATATGAAATAGGAAAAAAACTTATGTTACACACATGATGTGCCTTTAATGTACGTAATCTCATTGTCACTGGTACTATCCCTGTTTAATTTTGACAACCACTTAATTTTAAGCAATTATTTAATAATGCATAGTTTTTGTTTGTTTTTTATAGTATTTTAAACATTTGATACATTGTGTCCCTTCACATTTTATAACAAGACCAAGACACTCCATCTTACATTGCAAATATTTTTGGTTTATAGAATGCAAGCATTTGGCCCCTATGAGCACCCTTGTGGTCAGTTTTGGAATTGAGTCAGAGCCTGTTCTCTGTTTTAGTTCACAAATTTGAAATTATTCTAGTCAGCAAGTATGAATCAGAAACCTAAATAGGGGTATTAATAAAATTGAAAGCTGATGGAGTTTTTTTTCAAATTGATTACAAAAGTATTTTCACAAGAAAAACATGCCTAAATGTTGGGAGGCAAAAAAAAAAAGATTTTAACAGACTCAGTAGGTGTAAATGCTCTTAATCTTCAGAAAGTGCTACGGGCATGTTCGGTGTCACTCACCATCAACCTCATCTCCCATGTAAATAATCAAGTTTACATAGACGCAAGATTTTGCTGGATGGATAACACCCACTGTTTCGCTTTTACCTCGGGTTGTTAAAACACTTTCATTCATCTGCAAGTTGTGCATTTGTTTTTTCCATCTTAAGCCAACAAACCAGTTAGTCCGGGTTTGACAGCATCGCACCAGCATGAAGCTGCAGCGTGAATACGTAAACCTGATCAAACAGTCAGCAGGTTTGACACTTGACACTTTTATCAGACACTGCATGACATCGGCATGCAGTAAATTGTCACTCGATAAAAATTCACACTGAAGTGATCGGTTAGCCCATCTATAACATTTACCATTATGTATTAGCATTAAGCTTGCAAAGATTAGGCCTCTTCTGGTCGTGTTTTTCTTCTTTGTTGAATTTGTCGTCTTTTTCGTCTTTTTACAAAACATTTAGCGATGGCTTGAGCAACTATGCCTTTTAAGCTAATGTTTCAGAAAGCATTCAATGAGTTGTATTGCCTTCAGTGACAATAAGAACTCATATATTTCCACCAACAATTGAGTGATGTCTGCTTATAGCTTTCTCTGTGTATCTGCATGTTTTGGTGGGCGTGTGTAAGCTACTATTGTTAAAAAAAAAATTTTTTTTAAAAGGCACACGGGTGTTTACGACTGCTTCTATTCATTGTGTGCGGAAGGGTTTGGTGCGGTCTGGGTGGGGTGCAAGGTTCACATGTGGCACCTGATCAAAAGACTTGACTTCATTGCCTCTCCGGTGTTTTTGGATTGTTAACAAAGCTCTCATTGGGGAAGGTTCAACTCCACAAATGCGCACAGTAACACATAGGCTGCGCACCACTCCCCGTTTCACATAAACAGCCTTTACAATGTGCCACAACCTCCGTGCGCCGCGTACCCTTGCTTGTTCAGAGTGGACGCTGCAAGTCAACCTTGGCTTAGTTATGTAATGGCATGTGATCCAGGAACATATAGAACATACAAGTAGTCAGTCAAAAAGAAGAATGAGAAAAATATACACAAAATCAACTTCAGCTGAATTAACGCTTAAAAATGTATTTCCACGTATGGTACAGTGATCCCTCGCTACTTCGTGCTTCATTTATCGCGGATTCACTACATCGCGGATTTTGTTTCCAAATTAAAAAAAAAAAAAAACAATTAAAAGACAAAATAAAACTTTGAAATTGAGGAAACGTGTCAAACCTTTAGAACAATGTAGTATTGATCCAAATGTTCGTTTACATTCCTTTAGAAATCCGTTTTCGCGTGTTAGCACGATCACGAATTAGCATCTTTCCTCTAACCCAGTGCTTCTCAATTATTTTCTGTTACGCCCCCCCCCCTAGCAAGAAGAAAACTATTCGCGCTCCCCACTCCCCACCGTGACTATCCTAACTTGTCTTGTAAGTCGTAAAATGTTGCACTGTCGCAAACGTGACAGAAGTAACAATGAGAGCGCCCCCAGGTATAGCACCGCGCCCCCCAAGCGCGCCCCACTATTTGAGAAGCACTGCTCTAAACCGTTAGGCTGCCCAGTACTTCTTGTTGATGACCGTACTTTGCGGATTTCACTTATCGTGCTTGGTTTTTGGAACCAATTATCTGCGATAAACGAGGGATTACTGTGTTTATATATATGTACGTAGAGTGTAATGTTCCAAAATAGAATGAAGCTAACATGAGAAAAACTTCACTAATAACAGAAAATGGTGTGTGTGTGTGTGCCAAGTCAAGAGCTTCAAGAAATGAATTGTTGTTTTACGATATTAATCCGACTTTCAACCAGTCTTTGGACCCACAGATTCAGTCCACACTACGTAGAGTTTCTGGTGCGTGTTTACCGAAGCCGCTGTTTTGTTTGAAAACGTATTGGAGGCAATGACAAGTGTACCTGTTCTCAGGACTATTCATTTACTATTCAGTCCGTTACATCACCACTTCTCGTCCATCAGGTTTTTCCGAGGATTTTGTGGCCAAAGGGGTAAAGAAATACCACAATTGTTCTAAAACTTTCCTCCCTCCGTGTTCCATCCAGAAATGGTTCAAGCTGCGCACGGCTCAGTGGCGCCAATCGGAGGGTCTTCCAGCTGAACAGGGCTCTGTGTTGGATTGAGAACCACCCCCAAATCGTCATTCCAGCCCTACCAATTCCTTTTTGGACCTATCTTCTGGAACTTTATCTCTTTCTTCTGCCTCTTTGTTATTTTGTGTATGAAGCTGTTTGAACTTACATCAATGTATAGGTGCTTGAGTGACTATGTATAACCGACGCGTTTAAGTGAAGTGACAGATTAAATTAGGCATTAAAATGTCTAGCCTGCTCTCTGTGTCATGTTTTGGGAAGGAAAAGAAAAAGTACAAATACTTAACTGTACAGTACTTTCCAGGCGCATTTGTTTTTCTTCAAGTGGTGGAAAGTCTTCAGAAAGAAATCTTTCCGTGGATTTTTCATAGTGTGAGTACTTTTCTCACTTTAAATGTGTTATTTGTCGCCTAGCGGGCCCAACTCAAAGTCACCGGCCCACGGGATGCACAGAAACACGAGTCGGAAGCGCGGCTCTGGATCACGAGACAGACAAGGGACAGGTGATGTCATTCCATTGTCCACCAGCCTGTAAAAGGGATGTGAGCTCATAGCTGTGCTTTGGCCCACTCTCTTAGTGTACAGATGATGAGAAAATGTATAACAATGAGGGTCTTTGGCAGCTAATTTGCTGTCTCAATACCACTGGTGGGTTGTAAAAACAATATTTACGTATAAGGTAAGTCAGTAAGTTCCTTACACTAGGGGTCATCATGAAGAATGCCAAGAGGGGGCACATAACTTATTTGATGCTGTGAAGTAAAGCCAGAGATTTTATTGTCATGATCCAGTCCTCTCTATTTGTACAATGGATGCACGCCAATACTGTTCATCTATCTGTACTTGTTCAGTACTTAGAAATGGTATGACACTATGAGACTGATACCACCTGACACATTTGCGTGAGCAGAGATGTGCCCGTGTCTAAAAGAGTTTCTGAAGTGAGTCTACAGGAGGGAGGCCAGGTGGAGGTTGAGGTCCCCCTGCGGTGAGAGCATGCGGTGAGAAAGTGCCTGCTCAACCTGCTTGACTGAAACCATCCAACGAGTATTTCTGGTGGTATGTTGCTCATCAGGTATGCTAAATTGCACTCCTGTGTTAATGCCACAAATATGCCTGGAGTTCATTTGACAATCAAAAGGATGTGTTGTCGTACTCAGGAAATGACGCCTGTTGTAATCAGGAGGAAAGATGAGGGCAGTTCATGGAGTGAATGGAAATGAATGAAAACTTTCTCTAACTTTTGCTGTTTTAGGGTTAAGGTCTCAAAAAAGCAAACACAAATGTCTAAGTCACAGTTCTGCTTGAGGTGTCTTAGCACAAAAAAAACTTGTTTGCTCTGCTTTTTGGTCAGAAACTTGTTCTGGGAGTATACTATTTTTGAAAGTATATAATTAAAGATATTGCACCACCTTAACAACTTAAATAGATGCATATCTTTTAATGACAAATTGATACACACACATACACTGTATGCGTCATAAAACAACGTTAAATGTCTTTGTAAGGCCAAGCATGACTTCGAACAAAATGTGCTGAGTGAGCATGTTGTGATGTTTAGGAGCGAAAAAATGCAAACGGGATTCAAACAGCGCCTTGTTTTTGTTTGTTGCTAAGAGGAGCAAGCGGAGCTGTGAGGAATTTCTCACTTGGAGGCAGCTTTTTTTATTTTGCACTTGACTTCTACGCACTCTCTTTTGGAGAATGTATTTTATTATTTACAAATACAAACAAAACCCAACGTAATCCAATTTGATTACAGCCATCTCTGACATGTGGAGAAGGAAAGCGAGGGTTTACTGATTGGATTATTTCAATGTGTGATCTAAATCCACAATGTTTTATCATGGCTTAGTAGGCCCGTCACTTATCATGCTAATAAATGACATTATATCACGTTTGATTACAGTGAGGAAGATTCGCTCCTGAGACCTGCACTTCCAGTATTGATCTCATTCGAAGGACGGGAGCACTGGGGTGCTTTTAATGTATCTGACTGACAGAGGGAGTAAAACCTTTTGTCAGATTCAGAATGCCTTTTATTGTCATTATACATAGTACAACGAGATAAGAGCTGCCCAAACAGTGCAATATAAAGCTATAAAGTATATATAAAAAAAAAAGTGACAACTGCACAGTTGTAGTGGTTGAAGTATAAATACATAAATACATTGTGCGTAGAAGAATAGTAGACCATAAGTGATCAAGCAAGTTAGACTTGAGACAAATTATGGCTCTTGGAAAATAAAACTACCCATGTGACTCTAGCCAGGGCTACATCTGCAAGGTGCCCAGAGGTGAGAGCACATCTTGTTTTGCGGCTGCAGCGTTCATGTGTCACGACACTGAAAAAGATTTGGTGCAGCTTATATTTTAAGAAAGGAAGTCACATTTTTTGATGAGCAAATTGGAAGTCAACGTTTATGAGAGCATTCGACTTGCAGCGTGAGTTTCTTAAAAGAGGGTTGCGCAACACCGCCACGAGCCGCGTTCCTCCTCCTCCAACAAAAGGTGGGAGCAAGCGGCCTTCAGTCAGGCCGCCCGCCGAGCAGGGCAGACTTCCCGCTTGCAGAAGATGTCGCCGCCTACTGGCCAATTGGGAAAGGTCATCCTCCGTTGCAACGACGACCATCAAAGCCGCACATTTTCAACGTTCAGATTTGCTCATATATGACTGGACTCTCCCTTTTGAAGTTGTATAATTTCATAATTGGCAAAGCCCTCAAGAAATTGACTTGTGTGTAGTCACTTTTTTGCCTGATTGTATTTACCTTTTGGCATTTTCAGACAAGGTCATGTGCGCAAATGCCACCAATGGAGCGTCGTGTTCCTCTCGGGATGTGGCGTGCCAGTGCCAGCTCTACATGAAATACAGCGATGTGAGTTTGTGCTGTGGATGCCCAAAAGCATTTTTACTCTCCCGTGGCAATCGTGTGAAGCTTTCTCAACACCTTCAGTGGGCATTGTTCAAGACATTCAACCAAATGCCTTTGTTTGTCCACTGAAGCTGTCCCCAAAGCACGTGCATGGCCTACTTGTTCCCATCTTTCTCCGTTGTATGTGCGCGCAGACGGGCGGCTTCCAAGGTGGCTTGGGCGGTCTCAGCGTGGGCCGTACGCTGGTCATCAAGGGACAATCCATTCCCCAAGCAACCAAGTAATAACACGCACACACACACACACACAGCAAAAGAAGGCAGCTGACACATTTGTGTTTGCAGACTGGGGATCAACATGGAGGTGCGTGACAGCAACGGCAAGGAGACGGGCAACAATGCGCTGCACCTGAACATCGACATTGGGGCCAAGAGCTTCACCGTGAACGCCAAAGTCAGCGAGAAGCTGACCGGGAGCCTTCCCCAACAAAACCCCTTTGGACCAGGACTCCCCTTCGAGGTGACGTCCGTCGCTAAGTCGGCGTTCAATCATCACCCAAACTCAAAACCCGTAGAAAGTAACCTGCACTCTGCCTTCCGCCGTCTAGATTGTCATCAAGTGTGGCAGTGGCGCTTTCCAGCTGACTTTCAACGGCGGGCCCCAGCAGGACTTTGCTTATCAAGTTCAGGATCTGCAAGCCATCAACTTGCTGTCGGTGTGGCAAGTGGAGCAGATCCACGTCCAGCTGAAGTGACCACGCGGCCGTCCGAGCGCCTCTTCCTGTCTGGGTGTCGTCAGCCGACGGCAATCAGCGTGTTTTTTCCCTATTGTTTCTTTAGCAGTCGCCACCTACTGTTGTTCACTTTAGACTAAGTGTGCAAGATAACGTCACGGTACGACATTTTTGCATTATGTGGAACATATAGTACAAATATAAACACACTTTAATTGAATACACATGTTCTGATGAATTCTGACTATATTCAAGTGATGATTTTCCTTCAACTATGTAAACATGTTTGAACCAGAATAAAGTTAAACTTGGTGAGAATCTCATTGCTTTGGATGCTGAAGATTTAGAGCGGCCGGACACATATGATGTTAAAGGAGCCATTTTGCAGTCCAGTGCTCAATGTTGTCCGTGTGGAATTCCAACCGCGTTTGGTACTGTCACGCCCGTGCCAGAGCACACTCAGCCGTCATCTCTCAGCCACACCCCTTTCGTCTTTGTAATGTCTGTCACCTGCTTCCTCTTGTTACCCTGTGTATTTAAGACCTGTCCGTGTGTTTCTCTCTGGGACTGTCCTGTCCCGTCCCTGTCTGTGTAGCTGTCGTTTGGGTTTCCCTCCCTTGATCGATCGATCGGTCTGTCTGTTGTAGGCTCACGGTCAGTATTTTAACCTTGTCCAGGTGGACTTATGTCGGTTGGTCGGTCTGTGACTCTCTATCCCGTCTGTGTTTTCGGTTACCCACCTACCTCCCTTCCAACTACCTTTTACCTCAATAAACCCTGGTCCAAGTTGCATTTGGTCTCCCGGCTGCAACACACCTTCAAACGATAATGTTATCCAGCTTTTGCAATGTGGTTTTAAAAAGAACTCTTCAAAAAGAGTGTTCACAATATTTGTTATTGCATAATGGATGTCACCTACTTTATTTTTTATAATTTATATTGTCTCTTGTGGCTCTTCTAATTGGTGTTTAGGTAGATGACAAACACTTGCAATTAATTGGGGCACAGCCTCAATTAGAGCTGAGGTCACGTATTGCACTGTTTGACCCCTTACAATAAATCCTAAAATAATAAATACTGCCACACATATAAGATAAGCGGATGCCACGTCACTTGACCTCAAATGTAACTGGAAGAAGTTAGGAAGTTGCTGCGCTTATCAGTATTCGTTGCCATGGAGATGCGAGTCCGTAGCAACTGCACGCATAAAACCTGAGCTCGTGTGACAGAAGGATGCCAATTAAACAATAACATCAAAACCAGCAAAGTATTTACACAACAATCTTTAATTTTAACTGGTCAAAAATCTGTTGTAAGACAAAAGTTTGTTTTTGGAGAAACCAGAAAAGAGATCAAAAAGTTGACATTAGTTTAAGACACAGCAAAAACAAAGGTCATTATGGCCAGACAGTAAAAAAAAAAGATATTTGAAGGAAACATCAACTTTTATAACTTTAGTAACTTAATAGCCATAAGTGAAATTCACACGCAATAGTCTCCCACTTTTAAGGAGTGCGGTTAAAAAAAATAAAAGTACATTTAGTTCTTGTTCTGCCGTATCCTGCAAAACTTTCATTCAACTTGGAGGACGGTTGAAAGAAATTTGGCTCCAAGTTGAAAAGGAACTGCAACACTGAAAGACGGTTGTATTAAAAGCCATCTTTTTATGTAATACATTTCCAGAATGATATATTATGAGGGGAAAGTCACAATAGAACATGGAAAAAAAGTCATTAGAAAACAATACAATCAGAATATTTTACTTGGAAAATCATGTCATTTTTATCAACTAACTTTTTCCTATATATAATTATTAGTTGGTAAGACTATGAATTGACCCTTTTAGGGTCACAAACGGTACATTACTTTTTTCCTTGTAACATTACAACTTTAACCTGTTCTTCTCCGTAATGGCTGTGTACTTAAAAAGTTACATGGAAAATCATATAAAAGTAGTAGTAGTACTCAAAAAAGTGGTGCAAAAATATTCCCTATTTACTACAAAAACATTGAGAACATCTTTGGTTAAGTTTCGTTTCAGTTACGCTGACCCGAGTGAACAAGGCGCAACGAGAACATTGGGACTTGCTGCCTGCCGTTTACTTGTCGCCAGCCAGCTGGATGATCAGCTCTCGGGCATCCCGCACACCAGAGGTGACTTCCGCTTCACCCTTCTTGACGCATGTGCCGATAAGAAAGATTTTCCGCTCTCCCACCTCGGAAAGCTCTAGCGCCTCGTGCAGGTCGGTAATGCTGCGGGCGCCCGGAAGGTCCTGTAAGACAACACTTGTTTGTGCCTTTTACAGAAAAGTTTTCATTATTACTTATGACCGTCCATTAATCTTTTTGTGCTCACCAATAAGATACCACAAGATGGCGCCAAAGAGTATTTTTGTATATTTTGAGTGTTTCTGTCATCCTCACCTGCTTGTTGGCCAGTACCATTAGAGGCAGGCAGGGGTCGTCATTGAGCAGCTTGTGCAGCTGTGCCTTGGCAACGCCAAAGAGCTGCGGCGCCGCCGAGTCCACCACGAACACCAGCAGCAGAGCCTTGGACATGTACCTTGGCCAATAAGGTCTCAGCTCTGCCTTGCCGCCGACTGATGAAATCCAAAGACACATTTGCTGGCTTTACAGAAGGTAACTTCTGGCTGAGCTGAGCGATTTAAGAAAATCACACATTGAGCCGCTTGCTGAATGAACTTACTTTCGAGGAATTCAACGTGCAGGTCTTCTTTGTTAATGGAGACGGCATTGAAGCCCTGCGTCGGCTCAATGTCCACGTCCAGGTTGCCAATGGCCAAACAGTACAGCAGACTGGATTTTCCCGCTCCATCCAGACCCAGAACCAGCACTTGGGTCCCTTCTGGCTTCAACGACTTTGACTGTTGCGGGAATAAGCACAAACAAGATTAAATGTGAAGGTCGCGAATGAGATGTAGACTATGCCTTGGGCATTTAGGACCCCAACCTTCAGACTAATTGTTGGATGTTTATAAACCAAGATCTTCAGATTCAGAGTGGAGATTTTCGTATTTGCACTGAAAGTAGTCATCCTTAACAACTTGTAATCCCACTTCATCATTAAGCAGTACCTTAAGTTATTAAAGTGTATTAAATAATTTTATATTAATCATCTACGTATATTATGATAAAGTTGTGTGACTCTTCGGGGCTTTCAAACATCACCGAGTTGTTCATGAAAGTGTGCCCGCCAGAGACGATGCCTACCTCCGATACTTTCTGCGCTTTCTCGGGGGTGCAAACAGCCTCAACACGGGCTTTGACGACAGTTTCCTCGACGTCTTTCCCACTCGCGTCTACCTCCTCTTTCTTCGGCTTTTCTCCGGTGGGCCTTCGCCTCTCAGCCTCGTCCCCCGGGCGACTTTCACCAGATTGCCGGGAGTTGATCGTGTAGTTCCAAAAGACGTAAGCCAATCCTCCAGCCAGAGCCACGGAGAAACCGACAACGCCAGCTTCCCTCAAGCCCAACATAGCGCTTACTCCAAGAAAACTGGACTAATTATTTAAATTAACATGTCCGTTTAACTTAAAACACACCGTCTACCACCGTCTCTGTCGTCAACAAGTGGATTACTAGGCCGGAAGCGCGAACGGGACTTGGGTACCTCATTTCCGTCTCGTCTTTTGTTGATGTAGTTACTCAGCTTGGCCAACAGAAGGCGCTAAAAACAATACAAACGATTGAAGAAGCAGCTCAAAATGAAACTTAAAGGTATTAGACAGGATCTGATTTAGAATTTATTTTGTAATATTTCTCAAATCCCTCCCCACATACCGTTGACGGGTTGTTAAATAGGTTGTCTTAAAAAAAAGCCTGTTTTTGATGTCTTTGAGGAATATGGAGCTTGTTTCCGAAAAACAACATGGAAGGGTGGAGAGGAGGGACCTGCGCATGCGCAATATCCAAAAGTATTCTGAGCTGTCGGAAAGAGTTTGTAATGCCTTTATTTCATTCCGTACCCAAAAAATACAAGTAATTTAAGATAAGTGCACATAACCCTCCTTCTCTTGACTGTTCTTCTGTCGCAATGGCACTCCCTCCTGGTCTGGGGCCCTCAAAAGCCAAGTCTGCAACTCCGATTTCCCCGTGGTTTTCCCAAGAGTCTTCCATGTGCGGGCCCTCAGTGACAGGGGCCTTTCCTTCTTATCAGGAGCTTGCTGCTTGGGAAAAGATCCGTATGAATCCTCCGCCTCCTCCGGGCGGGACTTCCTCGACTTGGAGTCACACAGGCTTTGCCCATAGCCTCTCCTCTTGATGGAGGCCAGCAGGGCAGCCCGGCTTCGGCAGTCCTCCTGCTCAGTGGGCTTGGCCTCATCCTTGCAGGCATCGTTTGTTTGCTTGAAAGTCTTCTGCTGCCATACGTGGAACTCATTCAAAGTGTCTTTAAGACGAGAGGCAAAGTCTGCATGGGTCATGGTGGCCTGGAGGCGAACCTACAATGGCCAAAAAGCAACAAAATTAGACCACGGTACAATTTTTAAACATCTACATTTCTGTGGACAGAAGCCAGGATGTTTCATGCACGGTGGGCGAGTGATCAAATGTGTCACCTCACCAGTTTTCCTTGACACACAGGACTACTTTCAATGCTTCATCCCTATCATGTGGCATTAGTAAAGTAACACTAATGTCTAGCAAGAGGTTAAGAGCTAAACAAAAATACAGTTTAGTTGATAAAGCAACAGTGGTTAATTATGCGATTTGTAAATTAGTTTGACATTTATATAACAGTCTATCATAACAATAGCTGGTATTATAATCATTTCTTTCTTTGACAGAAAAGGATTATATAATACAATTAAATAAAATAGTTTTCATTTTTTATTTTAATCCATCTAACTTTTTTTGTGTTCGTGTTCCTCAATGTACATCGAATTCTAGTCTTTTAGCTGCGGTACGGACCTCTACCAACTCGTTCTTAATCTTGTAGTAGTAGTTCTGGACGTTGGAAAGCTCCTCCAGGTAGTCCTCGGTTAGCAGCTCTTGTACCCCGTTGGCCCTGGCCAGCATCCCGGCGCACACCTCCTGCACTTTGGCCTTTTTGGGCCGCTGGAAGACGAGCAAATGCGGCATGGCGGTGTAGTCTACAGCTTTGGCAGCGACCAGCTTCCGGTAGACGAAAACCACGTCCAGGTGTCCGCAGGCGATGGAGTCCCGCAAAAACTTCTGCACGTCGTCCCAGTCCCGGAGAGCCAGGCGGATCTGCACCCGAGGGACGGCGAGTTGCGTGTAGTAGAAGGCGTGCATCAAGTAGAGACCGCCGACCCGCACCTGATAGCAGTAAGGCGGCAAGAAGTATTTGACGGCCGTGGCCAGAGCCACCCGGCAGAATCGCCTCATTTCGCTCATGCTGGCCATGCCCAGGAAGAGGTCCGAAAAGCGGGCCTTCTTCCACAGGGCCGTAAAGCCCACCAGGCGGACTGAGTCGGCGTGCTGGAAGCAGCCGAGGAACTCTTCTACGTCCTCGGTCAGTGGTTCGTAGAAGGTGCTGGCGTATTTGGAAGGCATCTTGAACCAAATTGTGTGCGGGTGAATGATTCCAAGAAAGGTATTGCGTTGCGTTAACGTTCAAGCAATTTCCGGAACGAGCGCGGCCCAATTAGGACAACTCCAACCCTTTTCCAAGACTCAAGTACTAGAATGAAGTTGCATATTCTTTATTTTTTAAAAAAAAATACAGATTGAATTATAGTATTTCTGAGGAAAAAGTTGCATAAGATTAAAGTCACCACTAAAAGATCTATGACCTACCTAATTCCCCCCTCCATAATTTAAATGTATAACAGCCACGGTTGACAAAACATTAAATGTAGAACCTGTTCAATACATACATTAGCAAATTATTGCATGCAGTCAACCCACAAACTCTTGTTATACATAATTTCCCCTTCTATGCGAATAATCGTGAATGCTCGTATTACTTCAATTTGGCCTCAATTATCAATGTCAGTGACACTTCAACGTACATGAAGAAAGTGACATAGTCCAAAACATGAGCCGAGGGAAGTTCATTTTGTACTTTTTAATTCAATTGAACAGTTTGTCTTGTAAAGGTCACAAGACCAGAACAGAATGAATGCTCATGAAGACATCCACTCTCATTTCAGAAGAACTGCCTTTGAGTCCATTTTGTGCCGTTTCCTGTACGGTAAAAGTAAGACAAAGCAGAGGGAAAATGGAGGGGAAAAAAACAGGACCCAAAATGAAGGGGCAAAAATCTTTTTGAATGTTCCTTTCTTCCGAAGCTACCAGCCTCCTTTGCCACCCTTTTTCTTCTTCTGCGGTGCCTTCTTGCGTATGGCTCCGGACGACGCAGGTTTCTGCTGTCGCGGAGGGACCGCGTTAGTGGAGGCCGAGCCGGACGCCGAACCTGGTCGAGGGGACGTCGGTGGGCTGCTTGCGGTCTTGCTGGCATCCCTGTCACAGGGGGAGGAAGAGAAAATGGACACAATTTTAAGCTTTCTGGCTCTGAACAATACCGCAACAGATTTTAAAATAAATGAAGGCAGAGGGTTTGGTTTGACATTTTTTTGTTACGAAACGCTGCTTTGATCAACATTTCAATTACTCACAGGTCTGACGAGGCCCCTGCCGTGGCCCCCTGCGTGCCCTTTCCGATCTGCTCCTTCTTCTTCCCTTTCTTTTTGCCTCGGTAGTATGAGCGTTCCCTCATGGGTAGCCATCTCTCAGGGTCCGGGGTGGCTTTGGGGTCACAATTCTTCGGAAGTTTACCTGGAGGGAGGAAAAAGAGGAGGGGACTTAGGCCCAAACGGTTGTTAGATTTATCAGTGAGTAAAACGTACCTTTTTTTTTCTTCTTCTTCTTTTTGATATCTCCGTTTCTGGCAAAAGATAAATGTAAATTATGAATTAAATGTTATTTGTGTTGCTAATTGTCTCATGACACTTTACATATGGGGAGGATCACTAATTTGCTTTTTTTTTTTTATCTGACAATCTTCAAGCTATTCACCAAAAACGTCATTCCATAACATCAAGAAATCCCACAAGATGGCACCAAAGCCTTCTTTGGGGGGAAAAAAAAATCACAGGGTGACTGTTACAAAACTTTTTATGTCAGGGAGGAGGACAAATTGAATAAAATAAAGCCTGTTAGAGAGAAAGGAATAAATTATTACCCTTCTTCTTTAGGAAGATTTTCTCCCACAACTTTGGCTGCCTTCTTCCGGACGTATGTGGCTCCGTGCGAGTTCTCCAGCTCATCAACATCTACTTTGAAAGACATGGTGTCAGCTGAAGGGAGGTGCTTGCTTAGGCTGGAGGGGAACGCTGAGGAAATTGCAACAGTTTTCAAATGCTGACAACTAAGACATGCTTGCTAAACTGAAAGACCCAATTTGCTGTTAAAGGATACGATTTGGCTTTGTCTGTGTCCACAAGAGAGTAGGCGGAGATGAGCTGCGCCAGCGTGTGAATATCCTTTGGGTTTTGCCTGTTTGATGAAATAGGTTTATTAACACAAGTAACCAAAGATCAAATTTAACCATTAAAATAAGAAGAAAAAATCCCAAACATTTTGTACTCACCAGTTTGGTCATAAAATGGTGATAGGAAAATAAAAACTATACATGCATAGCCTTTGACAAGTTGCACTTGCTCAGTGGCGCCATCTAGTCAGGAAGTGGTGTATTATATTGGAACACATTTGTTTCTGGTGGCAGTTTTCCAGAAGTGGTGGTAATTAATTTGAAAGGAAGCAGATTTGTGGCCCATTTAGACATCACAGTTAAGGTTATAAAACAAACAGTTTGATCTCTGTTTTACCAGCATAGACATTTCTGCCAAAATAACAACTGCAAATGTAATGCGTTTTTAGTGAGTTAGGCATTTGGCATTGTTCAGTTACACAATATAATTGGATTTTAGAGTTCCACATTTGTACATAGGATTAAAGATTCAGGTATAGATCTTGTTTGTCACGTCTAAAACATGGTAACCCCCCCCCCCCCCCAACCCACACGTGCACACGGAGTAAACTCACTTCCATAGCTGCTCCAGATCACTAATGGCTTCCTTTTTCCGCCCGTACTTCAGTTTGAAATTGGCAGCTTCTCGCACCAGAGCCAGGTGAGCCGCGGCTCCTGGCTGGGTAGTGACAGGTGAGGAAACATGAAATATTACATTACCTTAAATTACCTTGCTTTTACACGACCGAGGAATTAAAACAGGCGACAAGAAACAAACCTGTTCCGACTGATAGTGCTGAATAGCTTGTCTAAAAACGTCAATGGCACCATCAATGTCTTCTTCGTGCGAGTACATGGACACCAGAGCAGACACCTGAGACGTCAACAACGCCGTTTGGTTTAGGCAAATATTTTGTCAACTAACTCAATCAAGCCCATCACTGTTAGAAAGCAGAAGTGACAATGCTGTCCATCAATGCACACTCACCATGCCTGCTTTATGCTTGAACTCTTCAATGGACCTTAGAACATCACAGCCTTTTGTGACATGACCTGAAGAGAAAAACAAAACCCCATCATACACTGAAACAAACCGACTTAAAAATAAATATTCATACCTTGAACTAAATGGAGCTGTGCCATCGTCAGTTTGATGCTCGAAGCGCTCTCCGGATGCTTATCTGAAAATTGCTGAAGATGGAACAAAAAATAAAATAAAAAAATAACTGCACAGGTGTCATAAATGGCTGTTACGAGCTGTCCTACCTGGAGCAACTCGATGGCTTTGCTGTACTGCTTCTCCCTGCACAGTTGAGCCACCTGGATCAGGACAGGTCGCGGGTGACCCGGGTTCTGAGACTGAAGACTGGAGGACAGCTTTCTGCACTGGTCTGCCTGTTGAACAACAGACATAACAAAAAATAGTAAATGTTAAATACAAACAAAGCATTAACATCTAATTGGGATTACTCTCAACTCACCTGGTTAGTGTACATGGCCAGCAAAGCTTTGTTGAATTCGATGGCCCGTAGCTGATTTTTGGCCAGCTTATGTTCCACCCCTTCAGCGTTTGTCAGCTTCACCTTCTTCTTGGAGTCAAAAACGTTTTGGTCCTGCGGAGGAATGCTTTAATTAGTGGAGTTATGCCTTTATCATCATTATCATCATCATTCCTACACAAGCTTGCCATTGCCCACCTTGTTTATTGTAATGATGTTGTTGGCAGTCACAGCCAGCAGGCCCACATCTGAAGGCCTGAAACAAGCAACGATTTATGTAAAATGAATAAATAAAACGAGTCCACACACGCACGCACATAAGCTTCTACTTCTGATTGAAAATGACAGAAAGTTCCTCTCACTTGAGCTTGATGACCTGATTGTTGAGCTGGAGCGCCTCGTCCGTTCGACCTTGCAACTGCATCACGTAAGCCATCTGAGAATGGATGACGGCCAGCTCCGACTCTATGTCCTCTTCGGTTATGTCCTGCAGAAGATGTCACAATTATGGGGAAAAAGAGAAGGGGGGGGCAAAGCAGATGATAAATAATTTGAATGTCGCAAAATTTGATCAATAACGTTGTCAAAATCCTTTACAGTTAGATAATTTTATGAATTAAGACAACCCAAATTCCAGGACATTGAATTTCTACACCATGACAAGTAACGCTGGCTCTACAGGTACAGCAGATGTACAGACAAACTTACTGAATCGTCAGCCATTGACAGCCGGCAAAGGTCTGAAACACATGAAAATAAAAAACATTGTATATAAATCATGATCCATTTTTTTGCCTCAGTTGCAAAAAGGTTGGCCAAAATATTGGATAAGAACTGAAACAGTTGGACTGCGAACGGGACTACGTCTGACCTTCAGCTTGTTGAAGCTTTTTATAGGCTGCAGTCAGCTGACCCTGGCCAATCAGCATGCAGGCGGCATTGTAGCACAGCTCGTACGTCGATTGGGGAAGGCCTAAATCTTCCTGCCAAGCGAAACACCAAAAATGAACAAAGTTGAGTATCTGGGTTCATTAAGGTGATGCTTACCACCGGCCCCTTCTCCCACTGGCTCATGGCGGCCATAACAGCCCCAAGGTTGGTCTTGCGCTCCTCTTCATACTCGTCCTGAGAGTTCCTGATCAGATCCGTGTAGACAGACTTGCACTCATCATAGCGCTCCAGTCTGTACAACTGCACAAAGGGAGAAACAAAACACAAAAATGTTTGTTTCCTTTACAGTAAAACTAAATAGCACCTGCATGTTCAGCACAATGACCTGACTCATTATAGGTAAATACAACTATTGGTGTCTTCAGCTGGTGATTATCTTTACTTTACCTCACCTTTATTATATAGTAGGGGAGTTCTTGTTACACATCTATGATAGTTAAGGCCATCCAAATAAATTTGAAATTTTTTGCCGTATAGTTCATAAAGGTTTTAAGGTGGTCCCATTTTAAGATCTTTACAATTTCTTGGACTAACAACAACAGTTGAAAATACTGTGCAGTATTCTAACAATTTCATTCTTTGCTTTAATTATTGTCACGGCCATTAGAGATGAACATCAAATTTAGCATTCTAAAAACCAGTTTGATCAGAATTACATCAACCAAGAAGTAACTGGGGCAGCATGGTGCCATACTGGTTAGCACGTCGGCCTCACAGTTAGGTGGGTGTGAGTTCAATTCCACCCTCCCTGTGTGGGGTTTGCATGTTCTCCCCGTGCCCACATGTGTTTTCTCTGGGCACTCCGGTTTCCTCCCCCATCCCCAAAACATGCTTGGTAGGCCAATTGAGCACTCCAAATTGCCCCTAGGTGTGAGTGCGGATGATTGTTTTGTCTCTGTGCCCTGTGATTGGCTGGCAACCGATTCAGGGTGTCCCCCCGCCTACTGCTGGGACACGTGGTATCGAAGATGGATGGAAGTGAAGAAGTAACTGGGAATGTTGTACACCTCTATTCAAATCAGATGGGTACATTCTTTCTTTCGGCACATCTCACCACTTGACCGTAGAGCTCCTTTAGCTTGTCCGTCTGCTCGGGAGCACTTTCGATGGTCTTCAGCGAGCTCTCTACTCTGTTCAGCCGGTACTCGCAATATGCTTTCTCGAACACAAGCTCACTGGGAGAATAAAAGAAGCACCAAAGGGGATGTTTCAAAAGCAAGGGTAGATTTATACTGCATTGTACAATTAATAATCAGGCTTTGTCAAAAAGTGGAGAAAGATAGGACATCAGAGTGCTGCGTAAACACACAGATGAGATACAGTCTTCCTATGTAATCATGATTTACCTTCCGAGGACCTTGTTGTGTATGTTCATGAAATTTAAAGCCTCCTTAAAGGTGCCATTCTGGATAAGGCACACAATTTTACAGTGAAGGGCCGTGACATCCTCCCTGTTTTCTTGCAAAACTGTGACAAGAGGAGGAGGACAAAGAAGCACACACCTTACAAAAGACAATCAAACCTATTTATTAGAACGCGAGCAACATTTACATTAGGCTTTGCCTTATAAATGGCACAAATAAACCAAGATGAACCCACTGTGAGGAAATGGACACGTCACAAATTGCGGGAAGGCGGTGCAGAATACACCACAACATCGCATAATACACGTGTATTACCTATGTAACAACTATATTATTAAATATTATATGGAAATACATCAGAGAGAAAAAGCAAAGGCGAACAAAAAGTGACATTTTGCTAACTAAGGGCCTAGAGACTAGCCACATGCTAACAGCTGTCTTGGGTAGTTAACCATAGCTTAGCCACGATGCACCGCTGACAGAAGTAACAAGTTAGCGCAGGTGCAAAACACAGAAGTCGACAACATGTCCGGCTTCACTATCGGCAAGGACACCTACTTTTTGTTAGAGCTTTCAAGGCTCTCGTGTAGTCCCCGTTCTGTCCGCAGCGGTTCACTTCTGTCCACAGTGACGCCGTGGACGGGCCCCCGCTCGCCATCTTTGCTGAGTGGAGTACTGGGCGACAGTCGGAAGTACAAACGTGTACATCCGGATTAACATCAAACGAGTTGACACTATCGATCAAACGCTATCTAGTTTCATATTAAATATGTTATAATTTCTCTAATTTTTTTCTGGTTCTCCAAAGCGTCGTTACAGAGTTTTTATGATGAATATACCAGCAGGGTCCTCGGTTTACGAAGTTCCATTGCTACGCAGTCGACGTAACACGAATATGTAAGTAAACCATATGTTTCCGAATTCCGTTAAGACTTTTAAACATAATTAAGGTTTTATTTAATAATGTGATTTTGTTGTGCTTTTTTCTTTCAAACGACCGCTTTGCTATGTTCGCGTACACTGGTTAAAAGTGGGTCAACATTTTTCAATCAAAGCAACAAGCTGTCTCTATTCAGTTGCAGACGTTAATGGCACACTTTCACATCCCTTGACAAAGGCCATTATCACTTATTTGACCTATTAATAAAATAAACAGACCTACCATGATTTTTTTAGAGCCATCGCACAAACTATCTAATTCCGACATTCGTGCGAGTCTTTGAAAGCATCTCGATCGACATCGAAATGTTCCCGGTTCCGACGCAGTCCTCAGCGGATGCGAGGGAGCTATTGTGATCTGGCTTGGCTGTTGTGTGACGTTCCTTTGTCCAGTGGAGATGGCGGGGATTAAAGGTGCAACTAAATGACGTTATTATACATGACATAACTACAAATGAACACTAAGAAAAATAAAACGGCTTCCGCTGCGTTAGCTTGACGCAATCCTTACGCACGCGTTTGGCGTTTTTCAGGCTAGCTAATGGAAAAGTATAGCCACAAGGCCGACCGTAGTCTTTATAGCATTAGCTCAACATATAACACACCATGTGCGTGAATGCAGTCTCTTTTCGTGTCATGAATCGGCTTGTGCATTATAACTTTTGACAGCATGATCTCATATGACGTTGTCAGGTTTTTTTTTTGGGGGGGGGGGGGACCAATACTATGTTATAGCATCGCTCATAGGCTAAGGCTAACCAAAGCGAAAGTTGGGCGATTACGCGCTACTAATCATGTAAAAGATAAATAGGGCGTTTTACGTGTTAAAATGTCTTGGTAGCCTTGTTTGCGTTACTATTGACAAAAAGCTAATGAGTCACATGGTATGTATCTTGGGGCTTTGCCCATTGTTGTAATTGGTAGTGTGTGTGTGCGTGTGTGCGTGTGTGAGGGGTGGGGGGGTCATAACGTAGTTTTAAGACCCAGTTATTGATCATTTAAAGTTCTCTATAGAAAGCACTGTTAAAAACATTTACTGTTACGCCAATAAAATACATGACCATAGGTAATACTGTCACAGCGCATAGTTTTGACATGGAGGCAATTCCAACATTTTCTTAACAATAATATGTTCTGAGCACCCCGCCCAGTCAAAACATGATAATCTGAGTTTGAGTGTGTTTGCGACTGTCACATGACCAAACCCAGCAAACGGGTGAGCTCCTTGGCACCGCAATGTCATTTTCAGTCACAAGGAAGTGAGCACAATGTATTAAGTTTGCTGTTTGGTTTGCCACATGTTTAACATCAGAAAATATAGGTAAAACAGAAAATTATGTATACAAACTACAAATTAGGTTGATATGTACCAGAATCAATCATTGCTTTATTTTTCCAAAAGAGAGTGATGTCTGATACAACTTTTTTAAGACCAATAACCACGACACGTCTTTGCTCTTGGAGTACTCACCGCTACAGAGTACCAAGAGTACTTTTGATGTGCGAAGTTTAAATTCCATTACACACAATGACAACAAAGATATTCCTCTCTGAAGCATATGATGATTATTCACCAAAATGTCAAAGTACTAATGCATAACTAACCAAGTACCGCTGAAGAAGATTTAATATCAGATTTTCCCTCGTCCTAAGTCTCAGTGGCTGGCCTTCACTTAAAATATGTCTATAGTATTGGTACAAATACTGATACTTGGGTGTCGGCCCAAGTTATTTCATCAAGTATTCCATGTCCCTCACAAATACAACTTAATTACTTACTTCTAGTTGTCTCTAATCAATTGTCCTTGCTGTCTTCTAGCTCTAATTGCGCTGTCTTTCGGAGGGGCCATCGGCCTCATGTTCCTCATGCTGGGATGTGCCCTCCCCGTCTATGAGTAAGGAAGCTGTAATGTTTTTTGAAAATATGTTTGATACTATTAAGTTAATGGAGCTTACTGTTGAAATTTTAGGCAATGAAAAAAAAATTGAATTAGGGCCTTCAGCTTGTCTAGTTATGGTTCACGTTCCAAGTAATAGTTACTTGAATCAAATATACATCTATGCTGTTCTCCTCTTTATCGTAAGTAGCCCTTTGGGCCCACTCCAAAAATAAATGATTTGCTCAAATTGAACAGACAACACAATACATTTTTTTTTTAATGATGTATGAGATGGAATCCCCCTTGAGTTGTCGTGTGTCTCTGGTCGCAACAACACATCAGCTGTTGCAATGCACCTCTCTTTCTGCGCGCAGCAAATACTGGCCACTCTTCCTCCTCTTCTTCTACATCCTCTCGCCCCTCCCATACTGCATCTCGCGGCGGGTCGTAGACGACACCGACTCGGCCAGCAACGCCTGCAAGGAGTTGGCTATATTCCTCACGACCGGCATCGTCATCTCAGCTTTTGGCCTGCCCATCGTCTTTGCGCGAGCTGAAGTCGTAAGTCACCACAATTGTGCAAATGTTGAAAGTCGCCACCAAACGCGGCCTTTAGCGTTACGACGGAATGGCTGCTTACGTTTGCAGATCGCTTGGGGGGCGTGCGCGCTCGTCTCGACGGGCAATATCGTCATCTTTGCAACCATCATGGGCTTCTTCCTCGTCTTCGGATCCAATGATGACTTCAGCTGGCAGCAGTGGTAAACCGACATAACGAAGGAGGGTCTGAACCGTTTTTATTATAGTTAATGTTATTATCATCTTTATTATATTATTATCATCATTGTTATTATTATTATTATTAGAATCATGATTGATGGTCTTCTTATTTGATCTTTGTTGTTATTATTATTTATAGTAGAGTCTCTCTGAAGCCGTGCAATAGCTTTTGTTTTTCTCTGGCCTGCTTAACAGAAAACTGACATAAAGTGGGTTTATTTGTTCCGCTTATTTTGGGGAATTTCTGTCCATTATCTTCCATTACTAATGTCGTGATATTTGATTGTTTGGAGCCAAACTGACATGGAGAACAGCTTGCAATTCTTTGAAAACTATAAAAACATCAACTGAAAGTCTCAGAAGGCCTCCATGTCAAATCAATTTTGTTATTTTGAGTGCATTTAATCCAGTCCACAAAGTGGCGCTCAGTAATATCCTTCTTTGCTGGTTTGCCAACTGCTAACCTACGTTCAACAGTCTACATACCGAGAGGCAGGGGTGGGAATCACAGAATGTCTTGCAAAATGATATTGTAATATTATGCCTACAACAACTTACACAATAATCAATATACACTATTGGTTGCATCAACTTTTATCTTAACTTGAACTCGTGTGGTATTATTAGTTCTTAAGACTCCTGAGACTCCCTGCATGGAAATATTCATTCCGCATCGAGAATGTAGATGACTGGCGCTAATTGTACCGTTTTGCACTTGATGTGTTGGCAGATACCCCAGAGAACATAACGGGCTGCATAACAGGCAATTACTTGTATGGAGACGGAACGATAAGATATTGATATTTTGTCCCATCCCTGCCTGGACTTGTTGTGTTGGCAGATACCCCAGAGAACATAACAGGCGGTTGATTACTTGTATGGATACAGAACGATAAGATACTGATATTTTGTCCCATCCCTGCTTTTATAGGCTTTTAATTGAAAATGTGGTGCCATATCACGTGAGGTTGTTTTGTTGCTCATGATGAAAAGACAATAAAAAATCTTTTTCAGTCATCTCACTGACATCCATCCAATCCTATGATGCATTTTTTTTCTTTATGTTATCCTGACATCACTTCAGTGAAGGCATTGATTGTACAAAGCACTGGAATGAAGGCAGCTCTGAAAAACTACTGACATCATTTGTGTGTTTTCTTCTGTAATGCTTTTAAGTCAGTGACGAAACATACCTGCTGATGATGTTTTAAAAGAAAAAACAAAAACAAACAAACCTAAAAGTGAGTGAAAGAGAACACTGAGAATTTCTTGTTAAATCTGTCCGACATGTTCTGACCTAGTGTGTTGCGCAGTTGACGTTTGCGCGTCTCTCTCCTTGGCAGTTTGCTCCCACACAGGCAGTTGTGTCATCTTCATTTTATTTTGTTGAATAGAACGTGTTCAATGGCAGTATGGCGGGTTTATGTTTTCAAATAAATACAATTTTGGGACATTCTCTTTGAGCCATGCAGTCATTTAAGTTGATTTGACATGATCTCCGTAGCTTGTGTTATAATTATATTATTTATATATATTTGTTTTTTGGGGGGAGTGCAGGGGCGGCGTTTGACAGTTTTTTAATTAAAAATTCTATGTATATATGAATAATAAAACACGACAAAGTACATACTTAAAATCATTGCCTAATAATGTGTGATTGATTGAAATGATATATTTTTCAAAAGTGCGGCATGATGGGGCACTGGTCAGCACGTCCGCCTCACGGTTCGGAGGGTAGGGGTTTCATTTCACCTCACTTTCAATTTGGGATTAATCTCTCTAAATGAATGCAGTCAATGTTGTTTGCATTTTTCACTATTTAAAGCACAATTGACTTTTCTTCAAGTGTAGTAGATGCCATTGTTTCCTTACCTAAGTGAACATCAGAATCAGGATGTGTTATTACCTGCCATCTGTTTTTGCCTCAGGTGTGGATTTGAATTTTATGCTTTTTATAATGGAATTGAGCTCACTGTAAAGACTATATTTGACGCCACATGTCTCGACCTATAATAAATTTGCAGAACACCTTAGATATCATTAGTCACTTCTTAAGTATGTTCTGAAATGAATAAATAAATAAAGCAATGGGCCTAAACACGTCTCGCCTCGCCTCAACACCTCACCCAGATTAACACTGGTGTGCCCTCAGTCGACATGCTCTCGTGCTGCTTTAAGATTTTATTAGACGAGGTCTGATATGTGTTGACCTCACAGGGTAATTTCAACTGTAGAATCATGGGAAGGTGGCGACAGAAGTAAACCAAAAAGACGGGCCATGAGGAGGTTTTTCCGGGCGCAGAGGGATGAAGACTTTGGTCGGATCCATTACCTGACAGCCAAGTGTACGCATTTGGCTCGAGACAAAGGTAAGCAGATATTTGTGTGCCTGTAAATGTTAAATGAGGTTTTAAGTGGGGCATTGTTTAAGTGTGAATATGCGAACATGATTTTAATGTTTAAATCTAACAATTAACTCGGGTTAAGGATGATTTCATGTGGTTGCAGCTGTGTTAGACAGGGAGGTCCTGTTGTCCAGGGAAAGGGAAAAGAAGCTGCAAGGAGACTTTCAAGCTGTGGCTGCTCAACTTTTCAACCTGGAGAAGACCAATGTGGAGCTGAGGAGGACACAGGACCGGCTTCTTAGCACCATCCACCAGCAGCAGGTGCAGTCCGCGTTCTTAAAATAGGCTAAATTTACATACACAGGACCAAGTTGTCAGTGTAGGGATAATTTTGCCATAAAGAATTATTTATTGGTCACTGAAATATTAAGGCAAGGTCCAATATTATTGGTTATTACTTAATCAGTAAATCAGTGATTAGAATTTTAGTAGAATGCTGACCAATATATTTATTGGTTTTAATATTTTAAATGTTTTTAATGTCGCTGGTTTAAACCAGCTTTAATGGTTAGCTTTGAAAACATGCTGATTTGGCACCACGCAGAATTAAAAATCATTGAGTTTTATTGTTTCCCTACTAGAAAAACCCATGTTTTTGGTTTAACAAAAAGATACAATGGAACTAGTATGGGACCGAGGACAGAGCCTTGGGGTACGAATAATGGTTATCAAAAAAGCACCCCGTAACGCAATTGCTATCGTCATACCAGAATGAGTGCCATGAAGCATTAACGGTGTGTAAATGCAAATGTTTGGCAATAAAAAATCTAGTTTTTCGTGCATAGTACACATTCCACAGAATATGATTGTTTCATCTGATTTCAATGAGTTCATTTGTAATATTCAGATCATTTTTGTCTTGTTCTGAAGTAGAAAGGAGCTGTTTTATGAAACCCGTTTCCAATTTGGCACTTTAGGAGTTCTTATAAACAATTCAGTTTGACAGGAATTTGGGCCGGCACGATTGACTCACTCGTTTAGGCTTGCCTCGAACTCTTTGACCTCGAGGCGTGTTCTCAACAAGCTCATTTTGAAATTGTGCGACATCGAGGTATTGAGACTCTAAAACGTGTATCTGCTGTATCCATCTGTTTATCAATCATATCCATCATCAGTCTGCCCAATTGTCCATCTTCTAATTTAACCTGACGTCTTGTATATAGGAGTTGGTGGAGTTGCTCCAGCAGCGTGTGATCATCCTGGCAGGGGAGAGCGAGCGCGACACACAGCTGCTGCGTCAAATGTGCTCGGAGCTGCTGTGCCTGCAAAGCTCCGAGATGTGGTTGGAGGGCCTGGTGGAAGAGCTGCAGGCCGAAGCCCAGATGCAACGCAGCAGGGAGGCCGACAGCCTTCGGGCGGAGCTGCACACCGAGGCCCACTGTGGTGACGCAGTAAAGGAGGGCCTTCGTGCGGAGCTGCAAATGTAAACTATTATTGTGGTTGCAGTTTCTGCACTGCATTATACTGCGAGCAGTTTCTAATATTTCCCCCCTGTAATGCGGTTATCGTATTATTAGAAACAGATCAAATGAAAGAATGTGAATACTGTATGTACTAATGGGTTCTTCATGTCTTGACGCCAACAGTAAGACGGAGGAGTTGGAGAAGCTTCGTGATGCCAACAAGATGCTGACGGAGGAGTTGATGGATTTGCGTTTTGTTCATGAGGAACAGGTGAGCAATAATAACTGTTGTAATAATCAATAAATAATGACTTTTAAATTACCTATCATTTAAAGGCAGAATCTTGGGTGTCGCATTTTGTAGGCATACAGACTATTGTCCATAATATGAATTTAATGACCAATCCAGAATAAAGCGTTTCCATCATGTCAATGCAAAATAAAGCGCTCAAATAATAAATTTGCTTGACTTTGCTAACCATGATTAGCGTAATGAAAGCATACTTTGGAGATTTGTTGTTATCATCAGATAAATTCAATAATAAACAAAATACAAATATGTGATACATGCATTTGACCCTCTATATTATGGGCCTATAATTAAAAAAATATGCATTATTTATGTTTTGAAGGCAAAATGTATCATTTTTCCTCTCATGTATATATAATGATAAAACATGTTATGTGCTCAATTTAGCACAATAATTAAAAAAAAAAAAAAATATATATATATATACCGTATTTTCCGGCCTATAAGGCGCACCGGACTATAAGGCGCACCTTCAATGAATGGCCCATTTTAAAACTTTATCCTTATATAAGGCGCACCGGACTATAAGGCGCACCATTAATGCATCATGTCAGATTTTTAACCCAAATCAAATCATTCTCCATTTTATCTTTTTTATTTCAACTTCAGACGGAACAAATTACTTTATAATCATAAAATAATGATCCATAGTCTTTTTGAGTCATGATTCATAGTCTTCAGCGGGCCACTTATGATTGATTTCATGACACAATACTTCGGGCCAGTTTGAATTTAGGAATTTGGTCCATATATAAGGCGCACCGGACTATAAGGCGCACTGTTGGTTTTTGAGAAAATTTTAGGTTTTTAGGTGCGCCTTATAGGGCGGAAAATACGGTGTATATATATATATACATTTAAAATAATTATTTGACGAGATCATCTGTATTGCCTCTTTTGTCCAGTAGGTGTCAGGTTTGCTCAACGCTACTGCCCTTGTCTTCACAGACAAGCGGAACTCGAGGTTTAAAGTCGGTTGTTTGTCAAACATTTAGTTCCTCCAGGAATGATGAAACGCTACATTAACAATCGGAGAACTCATGAAATATTCCTCCCCATCAAGATATTCTTCTTCATCTATCTTTTTAAATTCACATTTGACTTGAACAACTCTCCAACCCAGTCAATCAAACCACAAACGCTCCGAAATCCACAATTACCTTTCATTGTGTATCCACAAGTCAAAGTCACGCGCCTAAATAAGCCTAGTGTGAATTATGGGTTACTTTCTGGTTATTCCTGCAGATATTAGTCATATAATAATGAATGACGTCGTTTGCAAGGTGAGAGCTTTGCGAGGGGAGAATGACAGTGGTTCGAGGAAGCTCCAGGAAACACTGCAGCAGTTTGAAAGGCTGTGTCAGCAACAGCGCTACTGGATGGTGTGCGTCAAAAGGTGGGACATAGTCTGAGGTCAAATGTCAAATGTTGACAGTTTGGACACAGTTCCAACTTGGAACTTCCAAGTACTACATTGTTAAAGTGTAATTTTGGATTTAGATTAACTGGTAGGTTTGGTGTCAAAATGAGACAATAGCTGGGTTACATTCAGAGAAACGTTTTAGTGACACAGCTGGGTGAAATGTGATAATAATGATGAAAACACTGCCTGAAAGTTGTAATTTGTATCTCAGCTTTAAAAACAGCTTTTTGGAGGAGAGAGAAGGTCTGCTTCAGAAGGTTCGCACTTTGGAAAGTTCGGCGAAACAGTTCAAGACGTCATGCGATCATGTTTCCCAGCAAACGCAACGCTGCCACCTACAGTATGACAGCTGCTGTAACAGGTTAGCAGGAAAATGCAATCGACTCTTATTTGCACTATTCTACTGTAATTGTTCAAACATGACAACAGTCAGTCACGTGCTGTAGCACTTTATTAGTGTGAAGGCGAAGGTGAATGTTATTCTATACCATTTACTTTATTATTATTATTATTAGTGTGAAGGCAAAGGCAAAATTTCGCCCACTCATTTCTAATGGTACATTTCTCATACACATCATTCCCGTTGGAAATTCACATCATTCAGCACATTCAAATGACTTTGGGGAGGATTTTCAACATTCCCAGAATTGCCACGTTTTTCACCCTAAAATTGGCCGTACAATTTCATTTCTCCCTTTTAATTTCTACATTTTCTTAACCGATTCAATCCCTTCCAACTTTAAACTGTTCATCTTATGCCTAGCTATTCCAAAACTTTCCACGATTAAAAAAAATCACATTTTCACTTCTAGAATTCACGCAAAATTCCACAACATTTTTTTCCTTTCTAATTTCTACATTTTTTCAGCTGATTCAACCCGTTCCAATTTTTAACTGTTCATCCTATTCCAAAACTTCCCACCTACTTAATTTTAAAATTCACGCCAAATTGTACAAAATGTTATTAGTCCCTTCTAATTATTTGACCAATTGAACCTGTTCCAACTTTAAACATCATTCTGTAGCATTCCCCAAATATTTATTCAACTTGTCCGCCTTCACACGCAATTTCTCCAGAAATTGCAAAAATCTAGTTGACTAATGTGAGACAAAAACCATTTCTAAAATGGTCTCACTTCTAAAATGAATAAAATTACTAATTTTCTCCACAGATGCGATCTGTCGTCATGGGACACTGATTAGGAGATGAAGATCAACAATGAGGAGTGTCCACAACAGGTATCTAAAAGCTGAAATTTACTGCATCTTTGGTTAATTCAGAATTTTATGAGTCAGCCTACAATGGAAAAATCGTTCGAGTTGAGGGAAAACTTTTAACAATTATAATATGCCTTTTTTTTCCCTACAACCATGCCCGTCGTTATTCTTGGACATTCTAAGACTGAAGACCAGTAGCAAAAAAAAAAAAAAAAAAACATAACATAAAACAATGCTGTTTTCTTGGACAACTAAGATTGAAGATCAGTAGCCAAAAAAAAAAAACTCAAAAAATAACATAAAACTGCTGTGTTGACCCAAATGAATGATGATTGTCTTTTGGAAGACTTTTAACAACTTTAAAAGGATTTTTACTTGGACAATCATTTCGATTTGTACTTTTTTCCAGACGCATATAAAAACATGGTGGACTATCCAAAGACAGAAATGTTCAAGTATTTAGACAGTCTATTCTAGGACAATTAATACCAAAGACCAGAAACAAACCCCAAAACCTGAGCTGCATTTACTCACATGGAAGATGATTGTCTTTTGGAAGACTTTTACAATCGTTAAATGACTTAAACTTGGAAAATCCAAACACGGCCGTTGTTTAGACATGGGAAAAAAAAACATTCAAAAACACGGCAAAAAACCCAAAGAGAGAAATGTTCCAAAATATTAAAAGAAAAAGTCTTCAAAGACAACAGACCGGTGGGGAATGTCTGGGTTTTGGTTGCGGGAATGAAATAGAAGAAAACAGAGCTAATATTCCGAGATGGCGTATTTCCTAACCTAAAAGTCTTTTTCGATACTTTGTGGCCACTGGAATCACTTCACAGCTTTTATGCTAATCATGGTTTAGCATTAAACGAGCAGTGGTGGTAAGTAACAAAGTATATAAAGATATAGATATATACACGCAAACCCAATGAAATGGGGCGCCGGTCCCATCTCTCTTGCTGTTTTTATTTTGTCTCACGGCACGGCTACGTATATTTATGAAGAAACAACTCTCTGAAGTCCAAACTGTCTTGAGTTCATGACGCAACCATGCAAGCGCTACTTGATGATTTCGTTGAAATGTCAGTGGTGGGGAAGTAACTCTGGAGTAAAACAAGGATGATACGTAAAAGACGCTCAATGCATTCAATGCTTCTGGAGGAGTACAAATATCTGATTTCAAATGTCAGGAGTCATTGGGAACAATATACTCCAATACAGATACCTTTTGTACTTCACCACATCTATAGTGGAATGTTCCTTTTGGTTCCCCCTACTGTTATGATGCAATTAACTTCCATTAGTTGTAAACATAAATAGACAGCAGTGATAAATGTGCATTTGATCAGCGACAAACATGGAGTCAGAAGCGAAAGAAGGCCAAGCCAAATGCTAATAGAACGCATCTGTGTTATATCATCATGTCTGGAAATAAACATTTTCTTATTACTTTAGTATACACACACGGCACACAACTGTGAACTGGAATGTTAGCACTGACGCTAATGCTATAAAACAAGAGTGCTAGAGTAGGTGATCCGAGGTCACGTCGCATCAGACTTAGTATATTGCAAGCCAAGTTATGGTTTTTCAAAATGTTATCTTAAGGTCGCATTACGACACCACGTTCCTTTAAAGGTCGATACGTAAATAAAGACGAGGAGTCTAGGAGGACTTTGGATTATTTTCTTTTTTTCCGGGACCATCCTTTAACTACAAAGGGGCTTTTTGGAGACGTCTGGAACGCGACGACGTGCAATTCTCAAGGGTGAAGTTGAAATTTAAAACACAGAGACATTCATCAAAGGCTGTCGGCGGTCTCGGGGATTTGTTGCGCAGCCGAGGCCCTAGAGTCCAATCGGGTCCTTTAATTTAGTTGAATGTGGCGCAAAAACTCATTGGAGGCATTCACAGTCGGACAACAATTTAAAAAGCAGGTTTTTTTTTTTCTTTTGAGCTAATTTTATGGCTAAATAAGAAGGCATTTTGGTTGACATGATAACATCCAAGACTGTTAGTCATCCGATTTTGATTTTGGGGCATTGGAGTCACATCAGCTTCATGTGGCGTAAATCCCAAAGCCTCTTTCCAAGGCAGCAGCGATGACTAATGGACAAGCACTGGCTGCTGATTTGCTTCCGTGCTCCATTTCTCCACACCTCTTTCACTGGCTCTGCTTTGCATTTGCTCAGGATAATTTCAGATTGAGTGCAGATGATTTTTTTTTTTTTTTTGAGATAGAGTGAAAGACAATCTTGCTGGAGGAACAGGGGGCACTGGAGGGAAAATGTTAGGATGTGAGAAAGGATGGCTCATCGGAAGTTCAATTTTGTTCAAGATAATCTTGCTGGAGGAAAAGGGACCACTGGAGGGAAAATGTTAGGATGTGAGAATGTGATGGTGAGGATGTAAGATGAGTTCATCGGAAGTTCAACGCAATCTATTCCATGATGATTTTCTTTTTTAAATCTGTCATTGGAAATCAAATAAATCACTTTGGGGTTGTTTGAGGCTTTAGTTTGCTGGGAGAGATCATCAGGTACGCTGCAGGAAATTATCCAATTTCAGGTCAATTGATAAAAAAATGACTACCCACTTCAAATTATTTTTGCATCTTTTTATTCCAATGACGTAATTTGCAAATCTACCTGTTGCTATTCATCAGAGGTGTCAAATCCCGGTCCAGAAAGTAGCAACCCAAACACAGTTTTACTTCAGCTACAAGTGTTTTGTACCAAACAAGGAGCCCGTTTACCAGCCATTGATTAGAAGCACTTGCAGCTAACACCAAACTGGGGCTGGTTTGCTACTTTGAACCTGACAACAGTTTTGTGTGCAAATAAACACGTTCACATTTCATCTGTTTTTGTAAATTGGGACAAATCCTTATTTTAATGTTAATTTTTATTGAGAGTGTTGTTTTGAGAATTTTTACCAAATTAAATATGTGACATGTCTTGATAAAGGTTGGCTAGCACTGGGTGGTCACATTCTATACAGCCGTATAATATAGTTATATCATGGGGTGTAATGGTCCTGGGAAAAAAAAGCAATAAAATGTAACACCTGTTTTCTGAGTTTGGTCATGTATGGGATTTAAACTCGCAAGGTCGCTTGGAACATATTGTAAAGAACATTTTAGACTTTACGTCCCCTTAAAAACATAGTACAATATATATAAAAATAATTATGTCTTAGCTATAGTTATTTTTTTTTTAAATTTACATTAGGACATATTGGTGACTATAGGGAACACGTTAGCTCGTATCTCCCCTAACCCTAAACTCCCCGACTTGAACATCTTCTGTCTGTCTGCAGTCTCGCATTCAGGTGCTTACATGCTAAAGAGTTGTAACCCCGCTTCTGAGCGCAACCTCGACCCTACTGTGAACTTGCGAGTGGGATTTATGCCTGCTCCATCATTTAGACTTCATGAAGTTTTCGCCACATTAAAGTCATCGCTGACATCATAGCTGACATCAGTAAATCTCAGTGATGTTTACCGACTAGAGAGTGTAAGTAATTACCTCTGGGTTGGGGGATTTGTTTTCTTGGTGTGTTTTTTTTTTTTTTTTTTTGCTTTAAGGTCTGTCTGACATTGTGGAAATTTTTGCTTGATAAGACGGTCTCTTAGTTTGGCCAGACGCTTGATGCTGCTACTCATCTGATGCCAAGAATGGCTTAGGCAGACAGAGCAATCCAGATTGCGACGATGTTGACTCCAGCGGTGGTGTTGATTGATGATTCATGAGTAGTTACCGATACCAAGCACCAATACCACAAGTACTTCTGATACAAAGAAATTCCCCACCATAAAACAATGCCATACAATTCTAAAATAAAGCGTACCTCAATATAGCAGTCTTCCTTAAAATATTAGGAAATGAATGGCAATCTTTTTTGACCTTTTAATTTCTTGATCAGTATATAAAACAAATTATTTACCAAATATTTCATCCTCCACTGTTGTGGTTTTTAAACTCATGTCCGCTACTGAAAGTTGTTACAAACCAGAACTTTTCCTGCTATAAAGTTGTTTGGAAGCCAGTATTGATCAGTGATTCCAGGTTGTGAAATACACTATTTTCCTAACCCGGTCACACACCGGACTTTTTCCGTCTGCTTCACTGGTTATTTATTGAAACGTTGCACGTAAAGCAAAAATATGTTTTGCTGGAATCCTAAATGAGGAAGCTGTTTGCTTTTTATGGGTACGTAAATTTGTGAGAAGAGGCCGCTTCGGCGCGTCTTCCCAGCGCCTGCTGGCACATATCTGATGCACGCATGTTTCTTATTCTGAGTTCCCGTCACGCGCATATTTTCTGTTTATTGTTTTTGATCTTCCTCCCTCAGTTTATTTTTTTGCCCTCAGGCGGGGAGTACTATCCATCAGATACCAAAAACCTCCTTGAAGATTAAAAAGTCTGCAGCCGGGATGTGCAAACCACAGTGTGGAATACAGTGGAAGCGAAAGGTGAACAAAAGTGCTGGTTTGGAGTTTACTCACAGTTTTGTGGTAAAAAGCATCCTCAAAATTCAAATAAAATGATCATATTATGGCATTAGCAAATCAACAAGCGTGTTTTGATTTGGCTTATAAATGTACTAAATAGAGCCCATTTTAAACTGATGGACATATTGAAGTGTCTGAAGCCACTAGTTTTGCTTGGTTTGATTTAATGCTGCAGTGTTTAATTTCTTTCTCCAAATCAAAGAGAAAATATGCAGAAATTTATAAAGAGAATATCATATAGAAAAAATATACGAGTATGTCAATGTCGATGAAGACATTTTTTTTGTCTATGCTGAAAATAATTTCATACTTTTCTGAAATGATTAAAAATAATAGATGTTTTTTTTTTTTTTAAGTAGATGAATGAAGTTCTATTTTTGGGTAAGAAAAAAGTCCTACTACTATGAGAACAATGGCACAAATCTTTTAGAATAAAATTCTGTTGAGAGAAGAATATCAAATCTAAAAAATAATGATATAATGGCTGTTAATAATAGTTTACTAGTTTAATTATAGTTCTTTTCTCAAGAAAAAAATATAATGGAAGTAATGACATATATTTTCTGTCACCTTTTGATCGTGTCTACGAAACACATAACTGACGTGAAGGCCCATTTGTGGTTGACCATTCATGAGTTAACTAAACTGCAAAGTTAACGTCGTTGTAGGTTTAGTCAGGGCTATACTTGCCAGATGTGGTAGAAATCAGATTGATATCAGATTCTTAAAATTGGCAACCTAATTGTGACCCTAGTCCCACGCTTTCCTGAATGCACTCATCATCTAAAGACCTTGCCATCTGTCGTAGCACAATGCTGTGCACATGGATGTGCGTGAACCCTAACTGGCTCAGCCCATGGGTAACGGTGGGGGCCCCCCAGACATGCGCTCGGATGGTCGTGTGAGCAGGTGATGCGCGGTGTGGAGGTCGTTCCAGTTTTTAAACTGGAAAAGTCTGTTACTGTCATACGGGGGCCAACGTCAGCCGCCGGCCTGCGGGACAGATGTGTTCCACGTGGAGCGTTCCCGTCTACGGACTGTTTACACTGGCTGCTTAAGATGAGCTCATAGCAGTATTCCAGTGAAAGTATGATTAGTATTCTCAGTAGTTGTTCCCAGGGTAGTTTTTCTAATTCACACAGACTAGCGGCTAATCCTTAAGAAGGAAAATAATTTCAAATGGAAGACTATTCCTTTGCTGTTTTTCTTTAACTGTATGGTGATGCTATGACAAAAAGAGACATGAAATTGATCTTAAAGTCAAAGTCAGCTTTAATAAGACACAGGTACGGTTAACACCACCTATTTGCGGTTTACTTTTGACAAATTTGCTTCTTTCTTCTGCGGAGGTTATTCTCAGCTATTTGTGTAATCCCTGCACATTTTTGGGGACCCTTCTGTAATTCTCCAAGATGGCACAAGATGGCTCCAAAGTCATGACTAACAGGTTAGTTGGCTAATTGGTGTAAAGGACTTAATTATGTTGGAGTGACACGTCTTGGCTGTTCTTAGATATTTTGCATGTCTGAAAGGAGCTAAGTTTAGAATGTTTAGAATTTCTGGGTCTTTTTTTGGAAAATCAAATCTCTTTTATTTTTTACCATCAATGCTAAAAGCTCAAGATATGATTTGAATGCTTTAGATCACATATTTATGTCTATTCAATTCATATATACTGTCCACATAAGCAAAACAATGTGGCCAAATTATGTTTAAAACAGCAAATTGGTAATAGAAAGACATTCATTAGCATTCCTGCTAACAACTCAAGTATGCGTAAAATACCCCACGATAAGGACACTTTTACAAGTCATTATGTTTTCAATTCACTGCTTTACTTCATTTTAAATGCAATGACAGTTAAAAATGATATTTAGAGCAGTGTCTCCCACAATTTTATTAGCCAAAGCACATACTTTACATTCATAAAATTCAGTAAACACCATCAAACAAAAACACTTGCATCATGATGATATCATCTCAATTTACTCATTCTTGAAAATACAGGTCTGTGAAGTTAAGCTATTAAGCTATTAGGCTATTATTCTGTTATTTAAATGGCAGCAGCTGTATCTACAGGTCAATTGTACCTTTTCCCATCAAGTGGAAGAGCATTTAACTATTCTTTTGATCGCGTTTCGTCATAAATAGATCTAGATTGATACATTATTATTAGTAGACAAATATGTTTTTGGACCAATCTAGTGAAATTGGAAAACAGTAGTTGGGAATCACTGACTTCTAGCATTGCCTGTACAGTTAAGAATATTTTTCTGATGCATTTCAATGAGGAATAGCTGGGTCGATTGCAGACTTTAATGATGCAGTACTTGTCAACTTATTTCATGTGTAGTCAAATACAAAGTGTACTAGGTTGTGAACAGTCTCTCCACTGTTTTATTTGTGTGTGTGCATGCGTGCGTGCGTGTGCATGCAAAAACATCTGCAATCTATTTTCTCTCAGAACTGAAATGGCTGTTGGGTGCCAGGGCACGACTGTTTCCGGCCCCATTGCCCCCACCTCCATTTAGATTTTCCTTTTCTTGAGACAGATTGGTCACACTTTGTCACTTTAAAAACAGCCGAGGACATGTAAGGGACACTGAGTGGTCTTCATGTTTTGACTGAAGGACAACTGAAGACTTATCCATTGAGGACTTCATCACGAGCTTCATTTCCATTCATCAATGGCACGAGATGTATACTACACCTAATGGTGAAATTGATCAATGTAGCCCTTTTATATAGAGCAAGTAATTATATTATTTTTATTATTTTTTATTTTTTTTTAAATGGTCAATGACACATCCTAGACATCCCTAAATTCCTGGTATGGAGCACACACACATATTTAAACTGATTTAAATGAACATTACATTATTATTTACCATTTTATTGAGTTATTTATTAAATTTCTAAATATTACACCAAATGAAGTTAAAACAAAGTTGAAAATCAATATTCAAACAATACTGTACATCTAAATGTATGCATTAAACATCTGGTTGTCCCATTGGTATATGTGCCGTGCTTTGTTACAGCTCCAAATGTTATTAAATGCTCTATATAAATAAAGTTGTATTGTATTGTATTGTATTGTATTGTATTGTATTGTATTGTATTGTATTGTATTGTATTGTATTGTATTGTATTGTATTGTATTGTATTGTATTGTATAATTAGAATGAAAAAGGTGGACTTTTTTTAAATAAGTGGGGGGAAAAAATGATTGAGGAGAATTTGCTGTTGTACCTCAATTGGCCTCTTAATGTCGCTGTTGCACCACGATTTGGCCCCCAAAACTGAGCGCCATCTTGGTATGCTCTGAAAGACACAGAGACCAAATGTGTGTTCAATTAGCAGCCTAGTCAACACCATTGTCTCAATTGGAATGTCGGTCCGGTTTTAAGATAAGAGTCTTCCTTCTTTTATCTCACACTTGGAATCCCACTCAAGAAAGCAAAGACATAACGACAACAGCTTCACTTTCTTTTGTCGCTCTTTGAATGGATGGCAACTTTTTTACATCGTGTTTTTCTTTCCATCCTTTTGTGCTAACACAACAAAACCTAACAATAAAAGCAAAACAGATGGACAGTTTATTTCTAAAACAGCAGAGAACACAAATGTAGATCCTGTTTAATTGCTAATTGTGGCGAATTCACAGTTAAGTGCATCCAGAGGCGAACACGCAGGAACCCGTTTAATGAACGCTAACAGCAAATAACAATACCAATACAATTTGAAGGAAAAGCAAAACAGATGACCAGTGTAAGAGTAAATAAAGCAGAAGGCGGATTACTAACTTTGGCCAATTTACTGCTAACACACGTCTAAAGGCGAACATATTAGATTAAAGTGAGAGTAGCAGTAGCTAATGATTAAAACTCCCCCAAAGTAATGCCCTTTAAGATGGGAAAGGATCACATGATTATTTCCATCATTTTATAGCTATGTTCAAGCTCGAATGTTCAATTGCTCTTTCACCTTTGCTAATGCTTTACGGTAATGTACATCCAGCAGCGAATACGCTGTTAGCTCGCGGCAAACTTGGGCTAATAGTGGCGAACGATATCAATATAGCAGAATACAATAGCCTAAACAAAACAAAAACAAACAAAAACTAAATTGATTATTTGTAAAACAGCAAAGAACACTACAGTCCTAACAAACTGCTAATGCAGGCCAGTACATGGCTATCACACACGTCGAGGCTAACACATGGCAGTACAAAGCAAATCTAGGCTAATTCACTGTTTACGCGCAGCTAACAGTGGCTAATAAAAATAAAAACAACACCATTTCTGTCTAAAACAGCAATCTGCTAACATTGCCCAACTTGCTGCTAACACACAACCAGAGGCGAACACGTGGTTGAAGCTAGAAGATGAATATAGTTAACCCCAAATCTAATTAATATAGGAACTATTTTTCCCTAATTATATACAAATTAACCAGGGTTTGGACAAAATTTTGTTCCATCTTATGGCATAATAGAAAGAGTACAAAAATACACCTGAAAGTTGCAAATACCGTCGCACCGGAGTATAAGTCGCACCAGCCATAAAATGCCCAAAAATGTGGGAAAAAACCCCATACATATGTATATAAGTCGCTCCTGAGTATAAGTCGCCCCCCCACCCAAACTATGAAAAAAAAACGCGACTTATAGTCCGAATATTACGGTAGGTAAATTCTGCAAATCGCTGAGGATAGTTTCAAGAGAAAAAAAATGCAATTTGGTGAATTTGTTTGCTTTGCTTTGGCTCATATCTTTTAGCGTTAAATCAGCAGCGCTTGCGTGTTCCCTCGCGTTTTCCTTCGTTATCAATGTGTTTGCAGTGTGTTAGCCATCTCTTAATGTGTGTTTACTCACTGTAGACTTCTGTTTGCTGTGTGTAATGTAATATATCTTCTTGACGGTGTGTGTCGACAATTTGTTAGCTTAAGCGATTTGTCCGCTTTCAATTTCTCTATTTGTGGTGTTTGCAGTGTTTTAGCCTTTGGATAGGTCCGAGTTGTGAAATGACCACAGCACTACGTCCTATTTTAGATGTAAATTAGGATTCTGTTTTGCTTCTATTATGAGTTTCGGTGTTTTTGCTGGCCACCGTTAGTTGTGCATTAGAGGTGCCTTAGCCTTGTTATTCCACCCACCTAAACCCCATGAGCCATTGTGTGAAATATGGGAGGCACTTCTGGTGGGCGAAACTGGGTTTTTATCTCTACGGGAGTAGACTCCATTTTCTACGACAGTTACAGACTTGAACATTTCAATCTCCCTTCCGCCAAATCTCGCGGGCTCGGAGGATGACAACAATCGGAACTCTGTTGATTAAGACGTGAGGAATTTGAAAAGATCTGAGCTGTATTTATACCTTCACATTATAAAGTTAGTCGCGTGTAGTTAAAAGAGGGTGGACATTTAGCGAAGAAGACGTAATAATTGTTTGCAGACAAATAACATGGTAACCACATGACGGCGACGCTTCTTGTAAACAAATCTCACATCAGTTGATGTCATACAGCTGCAATCATTCTTCAAAATTTCCGTGAAAATATCTGCGTATGTCAACTTCAAACGCCCGCGGCACACATTAGAACTATTGGCTTCAATATTTTGAAATTTATGAGCAAAATGTCTTCCTCGACACTCAGCAGATACCGTCCATACAATTCAAAATATTGTGCCAATCCTAATCATTTTCTTCAACAAATAGTAGTCCCCCACACATTTAAACAATAGCGATTGTAATGAAAGCATTCATTTCTGTTTAGACCTAATTTAGCCATCTATTTAGCTTGCATTAAAAAAATGATTATTTTAGTCATTTTTAGCCTCAGTTTGCTGAGTGCCATTGCTTACCTGGAAGATAGTACTGTATTCCTCAAACTATTGTGTCACACAAGTGCGCAAACACGCACACACACACACATGCACACACACACAAACACACACACTAACACACACTCCCACACACAACACACACATACACACGGTAGGCTCCTGCAGTGTGGGGTTGAGGTCATGTTCTTTGTGCATCTTATAAACCTTTGCTCCAACTTTGGCATGGCACTATGACACAATAAAACAAAATCCCTCCAGCAAATCCCCCCCACAGCATTTTTTTTTTTTTTTTGTCTCCAAAGTCATTTCCAGGCTTTTCCAAAAAACACTCCCATCTTGCCTCGGCTCATCCAAAAGTATGTTTTTAATAAAACTCAAACATGGTGCGTGGCACACACAGGGCGGCCGCTATGGCGAGGAATATGTTTGCAATTAAAGAAATATTAATGTGCTGGTGAGTCAATGTTATGTGCTGATGTTGTCATGGGCTTTGTGCACGTTGCCTGGTAGCACCACTGTGAGAACGCGAGCCATTGGTTGGAAGCAATAGTACAATTCAAATTTGTTTATCAAGATTAAATTAAGAACACGAGCGATTGGTTGAAAACAATAGTACAATTCAAATTTGTTTATCAAGATTCAATTAACATCAGTATCTAGATTGATTAAAAACATTTATTAAAATCAAAACGTGAAGAAACCGGGACAAGCGATACAGATAATGGATGGATGGATGGATGGATGGATGGATGGATGGATGGATGGATGGATGGATGGATGGAATTTTGTCACGCTATGTTAGGTGATGTTACGTTATGTTAACTTATCTCAAACATTTTCCCATGTTGTGTGATTATGTTAGCTATATTTTAACAAAATATGTTAAATAGCACAACTGTTAAGTTGTGTTACGTTATTTCATGTGGCATTATGTTATATGCTCTTATATTATGAACTCATCTTGATGCACTTTCGAGTAAAACAATTAGACTTGTTTTGATTTGATTTCATTTTAATCTTTTAACCAATTGTCCGATTAAAATTAATTGTTTTTACGCCACAAAATTTAAATGTATTTCAATTGTCCCATAGTATTAATTATTTAAATATCATCGTGCTAGGATGCTATTTCTACGTATTTCTAATTGAATGTGCGCTCATAAATTTGCTAACTTCCTCTTTATGCGTTTTATTAAAAAGGTACTAATGATTACCAAATGATTGTCTCTAAATGTTATCACAATGTGTACATTTCTACTGTAGATTTGTGATACCTTCCATGTTCTTGTGTATACAGTGTTGCTTCCTGTCGATGAGAGTGCGAATCCAAAGTCCACGCAGCAAATGGAAACAACGTGTGTGAAAACATTCCACATGTGATGTGCGTGACTTAGTATGAAGGAGAGCTTATTAGCGTGTACCTTTTGTATATGTACACATGTTCTGTGCGAGAGTAAATCCATCTCCACCGGCTGGCCTAGGTCCGGGCCAAGAAGACGCGGGTGACATGGGAATCGAACCATCTGCATCTCCTCCTGCCTCCCTCTCTATGGAAAAGAAAGTCCAGGGATGCTCCCCGACGCACGGCCGTATAAAACAATGAGAGACAGTGGGAAAAGTCAGGGCTGGGTCAGACTGTGCACATGTCTGGCCTCTTGTTTGATTTACCACTCCGTACTTTAGAGAATCACTTGGGATGTTAAGCAATCGAGATGCTGAAAATCAAGTTCACAATTGTAATTGCCTGACGCAAAGTTACACCACGTAATGCTATGACATTACATTACTCTAGGTTTGTTGTGTTAGGCTGAGTTATGTTACGATATGTTACCGTATTTTCCGCACTATAAGGCGCACCTAAAAACCACCAATTTTCTCAAAAGCCGACAGTACGCCTTATAATCCGGTGTGCCTTATATATGGACCAATATGGATTCGTGGATGAGGACTAATTTATTAAAGTAAGCTTTACGTGTTTATTTTGTGTTGTGTAATATTAACGTTTGAGCAACGTTGAGTTATTGATATATTGTTATTGTTTTCACTATTTCGAGTGTTACTATATCGTGATTGCATTATTTTAATATTATTATTATTATATATATATATATATATATAAATTATTATTTAATATTTAATTATTATAATTTTTTTGAATGAGTCATTTGATCATGAAAAAGTTCACATTTTGCTCCCACACTTCTGGTCAGACCACAGTCACTGCTCAAGCAGGGTTCTCATTCATACTTCCACACCAAAACTATCATATATTCATATACAAATTTACATCTATATGTATAAAAGTTAATGTCTATTTGTATTAGTTTTATTCGTACATTGGTTGATACTGTGTGAAACAAAAGGTTTGAAGAGGCTCATTTGAGTCAAGTTATTTTGGTACATAGAGCACTGGCCATAAATTTGTACGGACAAGGCAAACCAAATTCTATGTTGTAGCATCTCTTTCATTTTGGGGTTTCTTTATTTAACGACACCGTACTTTTTCAACTTATTTTTTCGAGTAAGAACATACAGTAGTCAGCATCTGGTTCAGCTTCAAACATCATAAATTTGCCGCCATGTTTCCTGGCTACAGAAACGCTCCTCTGCGATTTGCAGAAAATTGCCAGGGCAAGTGCTGCCTTGGACCTCGTTCACGGGGGCCCGGGGCCAAGAGCGTCACTCTTGTAAGTCGCAATGGCAGACAGGTTAAACACACTTTACACTGAACACGGATGATTACCGTATCCAAAAACAAGCAAAAGATTATCTTGCTCCCGCGCTATTTTCTGCATCAAATTGTCGAAAGGCAGCGTGCCAAAGCACTTTAGGACCACAAGCTCCCTGAAGAAAAACAATGTATTCAGGTGGAATAAAGAGCATCTATTCATTGCTTTTGAGTTTCTGCATTAAAACTACCCTGGCACAGGCAAATCCAGGTACTTTGAGTGTCAATTAACCCGGGTGGCGCGGTGTCAATGGCTTGCGGTTGAGCCTGCGACCGCAGAGGGGCTTTTGGAAAATGTCTGGCTGTGAAAGACAGGACGAGTCTTGTAGGCAAGCAGATGGGCGGTGTGGGTTCTGGTGTTTTTTCCACAATGTCTAATAAAGGATCCTTCTCCAGATCTACGCAGTGTCACGGATCGTTCAATATCTTCATTTAGTGATACAAAATGGGCGTTCGTAGCTACCAGAAATCGGCTTCAGGATGAGAGGCCGGCTGGTTCATGATGGCTGGCAGTGAATCCAACTCCTGACACCAATGCGGTGCTGAGGTCTTAAGTCATGTCCTGAAAAACTGAAACCTCAAGCCAATCCTACTTCTGTCAACTGGGTAGCGAAAGGCCTTTTGAATGAATGATTCTTTCTTAGAAAGAGCTGAATGTTGATCCAACTTCTGACTGCCTCCTCGAACAGATGTTCTCAAATTTGTATCGTGCTGGTAATCCTACTTCTGACACCATTGTGCCCCACCAGAATAGAAGACTTTGTGTCCAATGACAACAAGTTGAAATGTATCTACTTTCTTCGCTTTGGTCCAACGTCATGTCCTAAAAGTCTTCTGCTAGAAGATAAATGGACAGCGGGCCGCATGTGGCCCCCGGGCCATAGTTTGGAGCTCTTAGATGAATAGCCACTTTCTTGTTTTGATTATATTAAAATGTGAATAGAATATTGAAGAGGAGAGTTTAACTACCATTTCTAATTAAACCTGGAAATGTAAGGGTCTATTCTTGCTTCAAACACGTGTTGTTAATTTGGATGCTCAACTCCTTGTTAGAGAAGAGCCAGTCAGCCTGAAATTTCACGCAAAAGCCAAATATTCTCAACTTTTTGTGTTTGTTTTCTTGCCATGTAATCAATCAATACGGAACTTGTTATGGACTGTACACGTTAGACATTATACTCCCTGCTTGCTGAACTTTGACACATATGTTTTGTTTGATGCCTCCGTACATTTGTTTGCACAGTTGCCCAAGGAACAGAGTGTTTCCAGACAAAAGCTCTTCTCCGCAAAAAGCTTTGGAGGTACGCTCCGACGGTTTTTGAGGCCAGGCCAGAAAATCTCAAATGCGAGCACTCTGGCAAGGTGCAAGCGAGGATGAAACACAGGTTGGAGCGGCTTAAAAGGTAGCCTAATATGAAATCAAATGAAATAAAATATGATGTGACCTCCATAAGGAGCGTGTCATTCAAGCTGCGCTGAGATCAGTTCTCGGACGGTTGGTCCACAGACACCACACACACTCCACTGTTATGACTAATAACGCCAAAAAGATCCATTTCTACTTAGGCCCAGCGAGTTTGAATTTACTGTCAGCTGATGTATGAAGTTATTATGACAAGTTTTGGAAGAGCTGGCATGTACCAGCCTAAATTAAAATACGGAGAGCACATTTTTTTGATTGTTCTCTTGTTGGCAAAATGAATCGACGCATAAATAATGATGTGATTTTACTTTTCCAGACGCTTCTCGCTGAGCAGAAAAATGAGCTGCCGGTGAAAAGGTTTCCCACAGAACGCACCACACATTTTCGATGCCAAACACTTGGTGTGTAGTTACGACAAGTCTACTTTGATGACGTAGTTAAAAAATTGTTAACAATGTGATTCGGTTAGGCAAAAATGTTCATGATTGTACCCCAAAATAAAATCAGATGATTTCTGACCGTTTTAGGTCTCGATTATCATGATTATCTATCAATTTGATTGTCACTTAGTTGATGATTATTCATTGCATATCTTGATAGAATAGTTGCCACAAATTTCTAATTAATTATTACATTTCTAACTAATTTCCCTTTATTGGACTATCACTTATTAATATGAAAAAAACAAAAGTTGAAAAACAAAACGTTTTTGACAACACAAGGCTATAGTTTGACTATGGCCTTCTAAGACTACATGAACACAAGGCTATAGTTTGACTATGACCTTCTAGGATTTTCTTTATTTTTTTTACATTCACGACGGTTTCACTGTCAGACTACACGATGAATATTGTTCTGTGTCTCAGACCACGTACATCGTGTCACACTACACATCAGTGACCAATCGCACCCGTCCAGTCGTTGCGTGCTTCCGATTCAGACCATCGGCAAAGGTCTGTCGGGTAAGCGTTACGTCCATGTGCGTGTTTCTCTGCTCAGAAAAGGCTAAACTAAAGACAGACCCGTTTCTGATGCCATTTTGCTTGTCTGTTTGTATGCACCATGTCTAGGAGGGCACTGTATTCCTAATGGTCAAAGGCCAAGAACCACTTGAAGGACTCCAGCACACCCGCAACCCCTGTGGGGACAAGCAGTGCAGATGATGGCTGGTTGGATTATCTTCTTCTTTTGTGAAAAGCAACAATAATTGTTTAAAATCAAATGTAACTTGGATAACTATGCTTATGGAAACATTGTCTTGGTAGTATTTCTGCCTCTTAAAATCAAAATTGGTAAAATTGAACACACTACCAGCTTGATCATGAAATTGATTAAATTCACAAGTCACCACTGTAATGGAAATGTATTGGAGTAGTTGAACATTTTTTTTCTCTTCCTGTAGAGGAAATTATTCACCAGCGGTCATTCTTCTTTGCACATGTTTAGTTAAAGCGACCCCGCGGTTGTGAATCAGAGTTTTGGAATGCCTCCTGTTCTATCGGAAGTTACTAGAAAAATAAATGTTGGTGCACTGTTTCCTCTTCACGTTTTGCAAAGGAAAGTACCGAATGAAAGTTTCCCAAATATGACACTTTCAGATCTTATTAGGATCATTTAACGTGTTAATTAGATTAATTAATTATGTCGCAAGGTAACGCCCCATATGAACATAATTGACGCAATTAATCGCGAGCGCCAAGTCAATTAAGAAATCTCTACAATTTTGACCCAGAGACCTACCCGTAGGTTTTGATGGCTCTTCCCTTCCGTGTTGCATGGCGTTACTAAGCTCCTCCCCGAGTCTCTCGTGTTTAAATTTGTACTCCTCACCTCAGGTGAGCACGATCTGCTCTGTCACAAATACGTACGTATTCATAATTAAATTATACTTTTATTTTGCATTGTAGTAGGAGGAAGGCATCATTCACCAGAGTGCATCTCTGCAGGGGCGAAAAAAAAACGAATGCATGAGATCCCTGGATTTTGCATTGCTGTATTGAGTCAGCTCTATCTTTTATTTCAGTCTTTTTGCATTGCATTTTTGAATAATGCACCTGGCATAATGAGTTTACTGATTTTTTTTTTTTTTTTTAATATCATTTACCAAGCACCCTAATAATCTTCTCTTCTTGGTGTGTTTAACCAATTAGTTATGCACTACAGTCCTAGAACACAGGTGTCAAACTCAAGGCCCGGGGGCCAGATACGGCCGCCCACATCATTTTATGTGTGTCATTACTAGAATTGCAAAAGTTTGGGGTCACAAGATTGTTAGGGTGACCCCAAACTTTTGAGCGGTAGTGTATATATTTATTCAGATAATTATTTATAGATTATATATATATAATCTTCTGTGTAAAAAATCTTATAATATATGTATACTTATAGTCATAGATTATATATAATCTTATACAAATATAAGATATAATTTATATTTAATTCATAATATTTTATTATAATAATATTTACACTACCGTTCAAAAGTTTGGGGTCACCCAAACAATTTTGTGACCCCAAACTTTTGAACGCTAGTGTATATGTATTTTTTAATATTTGACCAGTTTTTACTCGTCTGATTTGAAAATGAATTATTTGTCAGTTTGTTTTGTAGCTTTTAATGTATATAATATGAGGTGCTCATACATTTATTTGGGTTGACAGTTATAATGGCCCTCCGAAAGAAGCTATGCGGCCCGTGAAAAAAATGAGTTTGACACCCCTGTCCTAGAATCCAAAATCTTTGTTTGGGGACCTTTAGATATGAGATTAAAATGTTAGTAATTAGATTGCTTAAATACAAATCCTGTCATTATTTGGATGTTTTTTAATCACCTGACAGTAATTCTTTGTTTTCAGGGTCCATCTCGTCGTGCCTGAGCATTGGCCCAGGTGAAGTAAGTCAAACCCAGAACAGCACGACCAAGATCAACAAACGCAGTTAAATACGCCAAGGAGGAGGAAGCAAAATAAGCTCGTACGTCGTTTGCAGTGACGTGGAACGGCCTTGGGAGTAATCCCGGGAAATTGATTAGTCAAGGAAAACAGCGGCAATGTAGGTAAAAGCTTTTGGAAGGCAGTTTATCTAAGATGTGGCTGACTTGCTCATAATATGTTAATTAGATCAATATGTTATTTTTTTAACAATTTGCTATGAAATGATAGACCCGTGGAGGCCCCTCCAAGGACGTGATAGCGAAAAAAAGATTTGTGTCTTTTTCAAACACACAATCAACGGCAGGTTTTTACTCTTTTAAGCTCAAGGAATTCTGCTTGTTGAAGAATTTGTCACGTTTATTTTTTGACTAGCTACTGAAAAGACTCAACAAAAAAGGCTGCTATTGGAAAATATCCGTTAGTTTGGTTCATGATTTGCAAATCTCACATATAGTAATGACATTCTCATAGTGTATATTTTTGTTTTATTTCTTCTTCTCCGTGCAGTTAGCTTCACTGGAGCTTCAAGATATATTGCTACAGTTGTAAGACTCTTAGCTAATGTTCTGGAATTACAAACCTTAATTGACTTGTTCTTTTAAATATTTAATAAGGCATATGTTTGAGAGAGACACACTGATTCTACGTCTGTATATAATATACTAAGTATATTCCCAAGCCTTAAGGAGAAGATGTAGCTTATCGCCAACTACTGGCTTGGCATGCTCATTACAGCGCTATTAAATCACTTGCTCACATACGTCATGTAATTTACAGATTAATATAGATCTACTGTACCTTCCAAGCACGCCTAGCAGGCATGTTCGCTTTGCCTGAATTTAATTCATGCTGCCATGATTTATGCTTTCTTGTTCGAATGTGGTCATTATCTTACAAACACACGTTTAACTCTCATTATTTTCTTTTTATGGGCACTTTTGCTTTGCAGCGCCAAAAAATGCCAGCTAGTCTCTCTTTGCACATGTCAAAAAATAGCCAGCGGTACATATCAATTGTCAGTGTGTATTTTTGAAAGTGCCGTATAATATCATCTACAGGGCAAATTACGGCGAGAGGGTTCTGACTCCAAAACCGCCTTTTGAATGTTGCTTCTACAAATAGATTAGAGTACGAGCGGTTTATGGAAGCGCGCCACTTCGGATAATTTATCAAACGTTTCTCTGTGTTGTAGATAATTTAAGGCGTACTGCAAGGATCATAACTTTATTCCTGACTATTTATTCGCCACAGCCATGTCTAGCAGCCATTCATTCATTTTGTTGTGTTTCTCTTGGCCACACTGATTCAGTATTGTGTGTGGATGTTCTATTTGTTCGTCCAATCAGATTTCAGCCATTGTGTTGCCATGACAATCGAACCTACCCGAGGCCCATCAGAATCAGCAGTGCAGGGCTATTTCTTTAATCAATCAGATTTCTCATTCCCCCTCACAGAGGCAGAGCGCTAGCCCTCAATGACCTCAACGTTTTTCTGTCTTCTGATTGGATGGTCGGATGGAAACCTTTACAGTTCAGTGGCACGGGTGGCTGCAAAATATATTTCCAGGGTCAATTTGACCCGCAACATTATTGTCTGTTTTGTCCCTGTAAAATTGTTAAAGCAAGAGCGCCACAGTTGAGTAGCAGCCGATAAAAGCGAAGAAGGAAGCTCCAAATTTTGCCAACGTGCAACACTTGGATTGGATTACGGTGATTAGGCGTAATGTCTGTTTGGCTCTGCTCATCGGATATGATCTAAGAATTGGAAGCGGAGGGATGGTTCTTGATAAAAGGACTCTAACTTCTCAATTGAACAAAAATGTGAGAATTTAAGCCATGGGGTTGTTGACGCAAGAGTGAATATTTCCAATAAGCGGTGGAGAAGATGAGATGCAGCTGCTTCTTGTCGGGAAAGATACGCCGAAGAATGACTGGCGACTGGGCTTGTGTGAGGTCTAGATCGCCAAGCTTCCTCACTTCAATCCGCAGCCACTTCCAGTCCAAGATGCAATATTATGCTGCTAGCGATGACATGTACAAAGGCAGGTGGCAAATGAACTCACACTCTGTACTTATGTTGCTGATACTTGGAAGACAAAAGTTTTAGGGTTGTTTTTTCTCATGTATTTTGTATGTCGGGCGGCTCGGTGGCGCACTTGGGTAGCACGTCCGCCTCACAGTTAGGAGGGTGCGGGTTCAATTCCACCTCCGGCCCTCCCTGTGTGGAGTTTGCATGTTCTCCCCGGGCCCGCGTGGGTTTTCTCCGGGCACTCCGGTTTCCTCCCACATCCCAAAAACATGCTTGGTAGGCCGATTGAACACTCCAAATTGTCCCTAGGTGTGAGTGTGAGTGCGAGTGCAAATGGTTGTTTGTCTCTGTGTGCCCTGCGATTGGCTGGCAAACGGTTCAGGGTGTCCCCCGCCTACTGCCCGATGACGGCTGGGATAGGCTCCAGCACGCCCGCGACCCCAGTGGGGACTAAGCGGTACAGAAAATGGATGGATGGATTTTGTATGTCGTGAAAGAAAAATGTTCTCTGTAAAGTCAAGTTTTTATATAAAGTCCTAAATAACAGACAAGTCTCAAAGGGCTTCACGTGTACAGAAATTGACAATTATTCTCAACATCCCCTTCCAGGATGCAATGGATGCAGAGAGGGCACATAGAACAAGTTCACTGTACGGATAGCTAAAATCTGCGAGTACTTGTACCGGCAACTGACGTCAGAGGCAAAAAGGTTTTTCATTGCCTATAGTTGCTAGAAGATAATGGCAAAGCACAATATTCGTCCAAATAGAGCTCCTTAATGCATTTCAACTTAGTAGTTCTCAAGGTGCCACAAGATGGTGGCAAAGTATTGCTATTTGTTCAAATTCATGTCAACAACTCTCTCTTTGTCACCAAGATATTTAAGATGGTACCAAAGAGCAAGTTTTGTCCAAATCAAATTCCTTAGTTCACTATAACTTTTACGTAAAGTCAAGTTATTTATACTATATTCAACAAAATGGTGGCAAAAAGCAACTCTTGCCCACATGACGTTGCTCAGTTCACGTCAGTATTGCACTGATATTCCACCAGATGGTCGCAAAGCATTTCTTTTGTCTAGATGAAACTCCTCATCTCCCTTCAACATTATTCCTTGCTGCCAAATGACACACAATGCGGAAAAGCACTACTTATGTCTAATTGAAATCCTTCAAGTCACTTCATCTTATTTCCTAGGCACCAACATGCCGAAAGGTCGCGTAAGAGCACTACATTTGTCTAATTCAAGCTCACCATGTTAAACAGCTCATTACTACAAAAATGCCACAAGAAAGTAATACTAAGCACAAAAACTGAATCACGTAGGATAAATATAATATAAAATAAAATAAAAATAGTTGACTTTGAAAATGCCCAATTGTTTCAGGTTCTTTGTACCTGCAATAACAAAGTATACCACATGGCTAATCCAACGACCACAGGCACATTTCATCCAACGTCAGTCGTGCATGTGTCTTCCCCTCGTGTTGTGTGGGCTCAGGAAGGCCCTGAAAGGGGGGCAACGCCCATTCAGGATGAGACCGAGGGGCTGCGGTCACGACTCAATGTGTCCCATATGAGATAAAGCTCGAGGGATGTGTTCAGCAGTGGTTCTTTTCTGTTCATGGCATCCAGGCTAAAATAATGTCACTTGATGTCACTGCAATGCTTGGACTGATTTCATCAACATTTTAAATATTTCTTTTGGTTCAGTAAGGTGAATTTAAAATCGAATTTGTTTATACATATACGTATATCTTATTGCAAATATAGTTGAAGTTACATAGGACAGCACTTATGATTCCGGAGGTGCTGGGCAGATTAGATTTAAATTCAAGCCCGGCATACGAAGCTTTTCAGGTGACACAAATTATTTTAACAGTCTTGACACCAATTACACCCAACAACTGCTAAAGGGTAATTAGTGAATCGTGACTAGAGTGACCAGCGGTACTCAGTGCTACCAGTAGCAACTCATCTTGTCACATGTCATGGTAACAAGAGCTTGTTATTGGCAATTACTGCAAAATAATGCTAAGCCCTACAGTGTTTTAACAGTATTTTAAATTACAATTCATTTGTTGCGCCTAATGAGAGTAGTGTCAAATTTGAGATCCGCATTGGTATTACTTTCTCACATTGACGAGGGCACAAGGAGGTTCAAGCGCTTCACATGGATAAACACGAGGTCTGGAAGAGAAAGTGGCTTCGCCATCCAAGAGCTCCGTGTTCTGCCACGTTGGCGACTTTTGAATTCAAAAAGGAAACGGTGCCATTACATAGCATATGGGAAGTGAAAATTGAATTAAGACCCTGCCAGCTCTCAGACATCAAGTACTACATTAACTCTTCAGCGTTTTTTACTGTGTCCAGTTAGAAATTTCATTTTGAGATTTGGAACAAATTTACTTGAGCAATCATCTTATTGTTTTACACCTAAAAAAAACACAAATCCAATCCAACAAGGATTAAATATCTCAAATCAAAGCAGAATATGCTTGTTCTTTAGCGGCCAAGCTATGTCTTCTTACTTAGAGAAGATGATGTAATTTGTATCAAGCATTTTTTCCCTTGATTTAAAATTTAATAGGGTATGATCATTTTGAATTGAGATTCTTATTGAAATTTATTTAAATTAGCCTTAAAATAAATACCATAATTCTATGACAATTAAATAAAATATATACTTTAATAGAGTAGTGTTTTTTTATTTGAATAAAATACATTTAATAGAACAATACAATAGAAAATTATACACAAATATACTGTACAAAATAAGTGACACTGAGCTTTTGGACGGTATAAATTTGAATTATCCAATTTCCAGGACCCTGCTAAATTAGTTAATTAATTTCCATAACTATTGATAATCAAAATGCTTGATGGGTTGGATTGAAGAATGGAGCCCACGGGTTGTATTTTGCCCACCCCTGCACTGTACAGTACTGTTTGTGATTAACCCCCCCCCCCCTCATGTCCTCGTTATGTCACCGAGTTCTCGGCTGCTATCAGCGCTCAGCGCTCCAGCGTGGATGAATCATGGAAAATTGCATCAATTATCTCAGGACCGGATCCTCTTCATGTTTATAACCTTTAAACCAGTGTTGTTGTTCCTTGTACTCATTTCGACAAGAGGAAATATCAATATGGTTTGAATCAGGCCTGAGAATACATTATTCTTAATGGCTTGCAGAAACTTTTCATGCCAGCAGCAAAGTGTGGTAAAGACTTCAAAGTGATTTGTGAGCGTTTCGGTGGTGTATTTTTCTTGAGAATTTGTTTTTAATATTTTTGTATTTTTCTTGAGAATATGTTTTTATTTTGTGCAGAATTAATGTAATTCATTTATTTAATTTGGTTTTAGATATTTGAAGCAAGTTTGTTGATCATTTTTGCTTAAATTCTTAATTTTAGGTAAGATTTTATTAGATTTAGTATTAGCTTTAGTTGTTTTTTCATGTTTAGTTTCAGTTATGTCATTAGTAACTATAATGAGTCGACCAATGGTAAGACGTCAAGGGGAATTATTTCCCTGACCACCTCACATAGTGTTGCACTATTTCTGACTGTAGGAAGTTCCGTATTGCATTGTCAAAAAAAGACGTTAACAAATGGAGAACAGACCACCGCTGCGTTTTCAGATAGTGGGTGTTCTCCTGTTTGACCAATTTATTGCTCTCTACCACAATACAGGAATTTTACTTTCGCTCCCAAACATTGGGCGTTCCAACCCTCACCGTTTCCTACCCGAGAGTTTTTTTTTTTCTTAAGAGTTGCCAGAAGATGCAAATATACGTTGATGAATGCTATTTTTCCCTCATTTTAAAGCTTGCCGTTGCTGTGTCGGCTCCTCCCATCCTCCTCAGGCCAGTTTGTTCTTCCAAGGTCTCGTGAGGGCCTGCTAATGCAATCAGGTCGAAGCTCGCTCAGACATAAAATATAATAGACGGGGAGAGCGTAAAGAGTTATTGGATCGAGATGAACGCTTTCCTCTCGTTTCCGTTTTGGTTCAATTTATTGGCCCATCTGACCTCCTGATAGTCTGCTTTGTTTGCCATCCAAGCTGACGTCGTCGCAAAGTGGCCACGTGTTCAAACGCTGACGTCATCTCGGTCGCCTACCGGCAGACAAATGAGATTTAAAGTAGGCCTATTACGTCGTGACAGGTGGACCCAAACACAAGGAGCAGCTGTTGGTCTGGCGATTTGCATGGAATGGACATTTAATAGGAAAACAAACAAACAATGGAGTTGATAAATTTCCACGGGAATGGACGGCGGCTGGAACAGCAGACAAAAGGACACAAGGATAAGGATTTCTTTTTTTTTAAACAAACTCACAATATCCATGAGTAAGTTGTACCTTATAAAACGAGTAAAACCTGTAGGCTTAAAAAGCAGGAATAACTTTGAATTGGACATTGAATGTTAGGCTGAGACTGTTTTTGCTCTTCTTTCAAATTTACAACAGTAGTGTTTTGTCATCTAGTGACCAAAGGTGAAATTACACCAAAAATAAACTTCAGTACCAATGAAATTTAGTTCTGATTCTGTATGCCCCCCCCCCCCCCAAAAAAAAGAATTCATGAAGTTATTCGGATTATGTGCCATTCCATGTGACTTTCTAATGACGTAAACAAGCAGTCAAACTAAAAAAGCTCACAATGCATACATACATTGATGAAACTGCCTTTCCCAGACATCTTTTAGAACGGAAAATGTCTTCCATTTCCCCAAAAATCAAAACTGGTCATTTCTAAACTTTCCCCCTAATATAGTCAAGACTAATATAAAAAAAATCCATGAAATGATTTGGATCATGTGCCAATATATTCCATGTGACTTTCTAATGATGTAAACAAGCAGTCGAATTGTAAAAGCTCACAATGTGGCCAAAGAAGGCCTTGACGACATTGATGAAACTGCCCTTCCTAGACATTTTTAAGAGTGGAAAATGTCTTCCATTTTCCAAGAAATGGAACCTGGTCATTTCTGGACTTTCCCCCTAATATAGTCAAGAATGATGGGCTTGGATGGCTCTGGCATGGACAGTGAATGACATCAACATGGTCATTTTGAAAGTCTGCTTCTGATCTCGACCCAGGAACATTGTTTCGCCACATTAAATAAAATATGACACAGTGGGTGACTAGATCCTGATTATTTACCCACGCTGTAAAACGTTTGAACTGAGTCGCAAGCAGGAAAACGTAACTTACATTAGAAAGACAGTTGAACCTTGACTTACGAATTCTAGTTCGTTATCAGCCGTCATTTGGTTGGATTTTTGCTTTTCTCTTGCCTGCCAAAACGTACGCTACTAGCAAGCTTCACATACGTGCGTGAAGTGGAATTTATTAAACTGGACCAAATGTGAAACACACAAATGCAAAATGACAACATTCACATGGAGCTGCTGTAGGCTACAACTTACAGCTGGACGCTCTCATGCAGACACATGATGGTAAATAATCATCACGATCGATCTATAGATGCTCTCTATAACGAAAGATTTTTAACATGGTCTTTCTGGAAATTCAGTCATGCAATTACCCCACCCCTAAATCTATGTGAAAATTGACTTTGAGGAAAACCAATTGTGATGGAAATTTCCCTATTGCCTAGGACCACACCTGTAACTTTTGGTTTTGAAATGGAATAAGCCAATGATTAGTCCCATTGGGTAAATTAATGACATTTGGAGATCGAGGGATTTTTTTACTTTACTTGGATTGACAAAAAGTGCCCATAAAGACTCTTAAAGGTGTTAATTGTAATTTCACTCATGGAGGCCGCACTTCATTACCAAGTTCCTTCAATTGAACTGAAATTTAAGTTCTCTGAGAAAAGCAATCCACGGAAGCAATCGAACAAACATTATTATATTTCATTATTATTGTATAGTTGGACGTGTGTCTTTAAGGGAAGTGGTCTCATAAGTTACATCATTAATGTGGTTAGTTATTGGTTGTTTGAATGCCTTGGAAGAACCGTGATGTTTGCAAGCTGAGCCCACTTTGATGTCCAAATCAGTCGACCGATTTGGCTGGTGAGCATACACCATCTTGTACAATATAGACAACATCTGTCATTGTTTTCTGTCTTCAAGTCCCAGCAATTTGCATCGGAATTCAAAGCGTGTTCATGTTGAAACTGAACAAAAGGCTTCTAATTGGCCTCATGAGATGCAACCGCATGCACAGCCGCTAACAACCACGAAAAACATAGATTGGCATAAAAAAAACTACAGACAACAGAGACTTCAATAGAAGTGGTACTAACGGATTATGGGAAATTGTTTGACAAAACCTCACACGTCTCAAAAAGAAAGAGGAAAGGCGCGTCAGCTTCAATTGTTTCCAAAACAGACAAAGTATATTTTGGTAACAAATTCTTCAATGGAGATCTCCTCAGCAATGTTTGACACCTAACGTGATAATTAGGAGGAACTCCGCGGGGGCTCAACCTCCCCACTCCCTTTTGACCTTCATCAGACTCACTTGGCTAATGACGCAACCCCGCTGCTTGACAACTGACGTTGGCTTTTCGGCTCAAACCATCTGTCCTCATCTCCCCGGGACACGGTTTGGCCTGGAAATTCATTGACTTCCTCTCCAAAAAGTCCTTCAGACAAGTCAAAGTTGGTGTGGGAAACTTGATTCATAGGTCATAGTAGGAATTGCTGTCATCTATTTCCTGCTCAGTCTATTACTATAAGCAGTTTTAATGGTTTTTTTTTATGGTGTTATTTACTAGTGCTTCTCCACAAACTTGTATCTAAGTCTCGGTATGTCACATAGAATTTTCTTCCCTAGACCAACTGCACTACTTTTCTATTTAGTCAGGGCTGTGGTGCTATCATATTTGTTTTAGAAAGAACTAAAGTATTGCCAACATGTACAAATAGTAAATCCTAGACGTGAAGCATTTGACCACGATAGTAATATTTTTAAACTGTTGTTGTTATAACCCAATGCAATAAACAATAATGATGTATTGTAATAGATCTGCTCGATAATTTAAAAAACTATTCTGGTGGAAATGAAAAGCAAGACTTCTATAAATAATTTGTGTCTACTCATACCAACAATGAAGTACAGTGCGACTAAACATGGATTTAAAAATCGTGTATGGTTCTTGGCCTCTAACCGGTCTCGAGATTGGAAGTCAAAACATGGTGGCGCCACTCATTCATTAAACACGGAACCAAAATGGCTCTTCCAGACATTGAGTGCAAGTCTTTAGGTCAGGGTGTGAGCGAGTTTTCTAGCGGGCCACAGCCGTAAGTGTCAAACGTCCAGAGAGCCAATCTGGTGGTTACTTGAACTTTATACGAGCCCACAGTTGAGCACGTCAGCCAACTTGCGGATGGGATCTGACACCTTCTTGCCTGGTCAGGGCAACAATGATGTGAAAAGTTTGCCCTCAGTAAGGTCAAAGTGCGGAAAAAAAAAGTGTTTCCACTGACAGGATTATGACCGAGACTATAGTGCAGCAGTGATCTTGACGTCACCTCTCCTGTCTCCGGAAATGTTCCATTTATTTCATTAGCACAAATCTATTAACCAAGCCAGTGTTAGCGCAGACCTTCAAGTTCATCCAGGTTATTAATTCAAAGATCTATAAGAAGAACTTTAATCCTTAAATATCTGTAAAAAATGATTATTTGCTTTGTTAATGTATTCTACAGAGTAGTCTAGTGGGTAGTTTCTCCACCAACAGGCCTCGCATTTTGTGAACCGCATGAGGGTCACGGGCGTGCTGGAGCCTATCCCTCACCTGGTTGCCAGCCAATAACAGGGCACACAAAGAGCAACCATTCACATTACTACCTACAAGCCATTTGAAGTGCTCAATCCTCCTACCATGCATGTTTTTGGTAAACAGACCAACGCGGCCACAGGGAGAACATACAAACTCCACACAGGAAGGCCGGACCCAATCGAACCCAAAACCTCTGCATTGTGAGGCGAGCGTGCTAACCAGTTGACTACCGTGCCACCCTCAAAACAAGGCTGATTATACCTAGTAAAGGCAGTATGTTGGCTGAAAAAGTTTAGAAATTCACAATAGGGTTTCCCAAAAGATTTTATTTTAAATATAAATACGGTAGTCACCTGCTATATCATTCACATGGCTTTACTCATCTTTACTAAGTACCGTATTTTCCGCACTATAAGGCGCACTGGATTATAAGGCGCACCTTTAATGAATGGCCCATTTTAAAACTTTGTCCATACATAAGGCGCACCTGATTATAAGGCGCACTGTCGGCTTTTGAGAAAATTGGAGGTTTTTAGGTATACCTTATAGTGCGGAAAATACGGTAAGCACAATCACACTAAGTCAGCATGACAGTAAGTTAGCAACCAGTCTTAGCATACTTATCTTCAAGCGGTATGATTTGACATCAAACTCGTACAATAGTTCCAGCAGTGAACTTTACACAATCGGAAGTTGTCTGCATAAAAAAGTGCTATGTGCAAATTACCTCAAGGTACTGTAATGTTGCGCCCCTCCTTGGCCCTATCTATTGCATTGAAGAGGAACTACTACGCATGGTAAACAAGAGCCAGTCGGTAATAACCTTTGTTAATACAGACTGGGAGTGCGTCGATATCAATATTTTTATAGAATTGTCATCTAGAGTGATTAAATGGTTTCCTGATATCGTGGGTTTTTCCATATTAAGCATGGTTGTGGACATATACGCTGTATATTTCTGTGTATAATCTAACATCCACTTAAACCTCGTTGACTATTTTAAATACGTTCAAATTATTCTGACAGGACCCCCACCCCCTCCAACCCTGGCTTCCATGCTGCGTTCCAAGTCTTTTGTGGAGAAAAAAAAAATAGCAATCCAATCTTTTCTTATCCCTTCTGATTTTGGAGTCTCCGCAAGAGCCACAAATCACAGGGACGTGCCTTCGCCTCGGACCACCCGTCCTCTGCGTGTATCACACTTGAAAGGAGGCATGTTTTATCAGTGACGCGCCAGAGATAAAACTTTATTCGACCTCTTAATATTGAGAAGCAAAGTGTTTTTCTTGTATCCTGAACTCCCTATTAGGTCTGAAAAACAACAAGACCTAAAGGCCGGTGTAAATCATCACAACAGGCAGTCTCTAAATTGAAATTGCTGCCTTCTTGTTTGAACCCATAGGTGCGGATATTCGTCATGCGGCAGACGCTAAGCGCTCAACTGTCTTCAACACGTCATTTTAAGGGGGCAGGGGGCCAGCCGTGGGGTTCTTAGTGGACGCCAGCCAAAAGGAATGGAAACAACCTCAACCAGAGAGAGAACAAAGCGCATAAACAATCATATTGTAAAGAAGAAAAACAAGCAAAGACTATTTAGTCTGAGTTGAGTGATGGAGTACATACGCTGTATTTCTATAACACAACAGAGGGAGAGAAATATTTACTTTGGCCAACGCAAATCCAACATTTGATGTCCAAGAAACTAACAAAGGCATGCACGTCAGAAACTACCTCCTGAATATTTGCTTTTCCCATTATGTCCAGACTAAAAACTAACGTAATTATTAAAATAAGAACCCCCCCCCCCCTTCAAAATGCTTTAAAAAATGAAAATTAATTAAAAACCAACTCATCAGTTTTGTGAAGCTGAGCCATGATTGGTTGCGACCTAAGTGAGACCTCTTTAACTGTGATGGCATTTTCAGTCAACAGGTAGCGGCACCATGAGGAGGATAAAAACTAGTCTATTTAGCTCTTTAACTCATATTTCTCAATCACAATATTAAGCAGAATGGTGTGATTAGATTAGTGGGGACACACAACATATTTATTTATTAAGAATTAATTGGGGCAGACTTCCCTTTAACACCCTAGGTACAAGTATAAACTATGACGTTCTTTTATACACCAGGTACAAATGTAAGCCGTGTTGAATGTTTCCTCGATTCTTCCTTCAGCGGCTGATGGGTTGATATAGGCTTGGTTTTCTTGTCGCTTGTGTTTATTTGGCATGGAAACACCATATTCCATGCCAAAAGAATCAACAATTTGGCTCAGGGAACATGACAGGTCTCCGCCCTGGCCTTCCACAATGGCGACGTTGAGAGACGTTTTTGGGACTCAGCAATAGTGTATCCTTCAATTACGCAGAGGAAAGAGGGATTTTAAAAAAAAGTCTTTCAGCACTTGAAGGAAAGATTTTTTTTGTTTCTTCATGTCAGCCACAGGTACGCCCCAAATCAGATTAAACACGTGAATGCAGCATGTCTGCTGCTTAAGCCTCTCACCATCTTCATTATACACTCGCTAACAGATGAAGTGCTTTGGAAAAATAAAATAAAAAGAAGAGCGCTCAGCTGTCAGCATTGGCTTCCCGTTGCCCCCGCGTGGTCACGACCATTTCATTTCCTTTTCCGTGCAGGTAAATCCCCCGCTCCTCCTTTCCGTCATGTTATTACAGGTCAGGTTTTTAATATTCGCTCCTCAAGATAAGACAAAGTTTTTAGCTATATGTACTTATTATGGCTTGTGTGGGGGTTTTAAATGACATGTCACCCGGTGGACTATGGGAAGAAAAACTTTATTAAAATATGTCACATTTGTATTCGGTTTCAGCCATCCCCATAGAGAAAAGCTTACTTAAAGATGGTCGGGGAAACTTCATTATGAACATTGTAGGCTATATGTAACATACTGCATTTTAGACAGCATAGTGGAGTGAAGAGAAGACCAATAATATGGAACCATATTGGTCGGAAATATGTTTTTCTATAAGAGAATGCAAATGCAGAGTAGGAAAGTCAAGGGCACAAGTAAGATTAAAATTTTAATTCGTACAAGATATGATGCCATTATGCCATTCGGGCTCTTGGAGGACTATAAGTAAAAAAAAAAAAAAAGTAGAACTGAAAGCCGTTTAAGACAGCATAGTGGAGTGAAGAGAAGACCAATAAAATGGAACCATATTGGTCGGAAATATGTTTTCCCATAATAAGAGAATGCAAATGCAGAGTAGGAAAGTCAAGGGCATAAGATGCCATTATGCCATTCGGGCTCCTGGAGGACTATAAGTAAAAAAAATTAAAAACTGAAAGCCGTTTAAGAATTGAAACCAATTGGAAATAATCTTTTTGGGGGATTAAATTTATCTCACCATAATTATTGTTCGGATTCCAATTTAGGTTACTATCTTTTTAATTTACCCACCAGTTCGCACAATTTCTCCCCATAATGCAAAATTCGACATCTGTTTCCCTATAAGGGCTTTAAATGTTAGCTATTGTTCTGAGGAATGCAACCCTTTATGTTAAGATTGTCAATACAACTATTATGCTTTTCAATGAGTCCACCAAATGATTCTACTTGTTTCCATTTCAAAGCATGCAGCAAAAATCGTTTGGGCAACCACCCACCATCTTTTACTGTTATCCTGTACTGTTGTACTGTTACTACGATATTTTCCAAGCTAAATACAGAAAAAAAACATAGACATATTGCATGTAGTATAAATGGTACAGTTTGTGCTCTAGGTCGGTTGCTGCACATTGTTGTTAGTGGCCACAAATTTCCACTGACTTCCTCCCAAGACCTAATCAAGGCTTCCCGCTTCCCTTGGAATTCACAGATAGGCCGCGTCGCCTACACTGATTAGCAGTGACAATAATAAAAAAAAAAATACAACCAAAAAAAACAAAGGCTCCGCGAGGCGGTGGCTTTCGTCTCGAAGAGATATGATTCACATAGGCGGTTTGTGGTGGAAAGGCTCAGTCAGTGGTAATCACCTTTCACTTCCTTTGCTTTCTCTCGCCTACTGCACTCAACGACACCAACAAGTTACAATTGTTCTGTTTTTCCAAGGAGCTGTTTTTCCCTTCATTATTGTTAGTTTGCACATAAGAAAGGTTTGAAAGTGCTGTCAGTACTTGCACAAAAATAGGGCCCAACTTAACTTGTAGTGTGAGCTATGTCATAGTTAAATGGCACGCTTTGGGGTTTTGTAGCTCGATGCCACAGTCTGTATATTTGATACAAAGGTTAGCGATATTCACTAAGGTCTCCAGCTTGTCTTTCGACTGTATTGAGCTAGCTTACTACTCACCATCCTACTTATCTAGGTGGCTACGCAGCAAAAGATCTGTATATTCTGTACAGAGTCAGCAATCACTTGAGCTATCTAGCTAGCTATTGGAGCTGCACAATTACATTTTAATCGTGATCACGTTTTTGGCTGCTACTGGTTAGCTTGTTATAAGGCGCACCTTCAATGAATGGCCCATTGTAAAACTTTGTCCATATATAAGATATATACATTTAGCTTGCGGGCTGAACTTTGGACACGCCTGCTGTAGTGGCTCAATATTGGTCCATATATAAGGCACACCTGATTATAAGGCGCACTGTCGGCTTTTGAGAAAATTGGAGGTTTTTAGGTGCGCCTTATAGTGCGGAAAATACGGTACTTTCTTCATCATTTAATTCCTTTACAAAACGTCCTAAAGGCGACTCATGGCAGAGAAAACCTAATTGGTAAAATTAGCCTCGTACTCAGCAATAGTTCACTCAGCAGCCTCTATTCATTGTGACAAAGTGCTTTACTCCACACAGGTATTTTTTCCAGCCGTGACGTCGTGCATGGGTGTCAAGGCCCAGACAGGTGGCTCACAGCTGATGTAATGGAAACTCGAACCCTTCGGGCCTGTCTGCAATGAGCGGCCCTCCGCACCTACAGCTGCCCTCGTCAAGGTAAGCCCTCCCCCCCTTCATGAATGATGCTGGGGTCAGTTCCCAGCGGCGGCAACTGGATACGGTAGCTGGGTCGCAAATGGAGCGACGTGGAGGAACTGGGGCGAGTTCACGGTTGCGTAGAGTTTCACGTGCTGTCGACAGCTCGCCGAGTGCCCAAATACGTCAGCAGCAGGACTTCTATTTGTTTTAGTTGTGGGTGGGTGTTTTTTTCCAGCTGTTGTTGTTGTTCTTTATTAAGTGAACACTGATGAAGAAAATGGTTCTAAGATTGTGACAAAAACCACAATATGAATTTTCTGTCAATCATCTTTTTAAAATATTAAACATTAATAAGGTCATTACACAGTCACATTCCTTTTTGGGGACTTCCGTACAAAACGGAAATAAATGGGCTTTCTACTCACGCCAACATCTTGATCTGAAATAATCTGCATACAAAACGCACAGGGGAAAACGACACAGTTTTGGGGTAAGCGAGGCGTTCACGGGGACTGGCGTACTCCGTCTTGTTTGCACAGAAGGTGCACGTTAGCTGGGAAGATTTAGCAGCAGCTGCGTGCAGCCTCCAGGTATGTGTGGTGCGGTACTATGTCTGTGCTGCATTGGCTTTGAGCTTGGCGGGGGCCACACACAAGATAAGCAATATATATATATATATATACATATATATATAAGCAAAATATTGAAAAATATAAGTAACATAAATGAGTAAATACGTAATTGAGACATGGACAAAATTTCCTCTGAACCCCAAGCCAAGTGTAAAAGGGACACTAAATTAAAATAAATAATACATAATAAAAAAAAAAAAACATCTTTCTGAATCTTTATTTCTTTGATTTTGAAACCTGGGTTGAAAAAATTGACAAAGAAAAAACAGCTCTCAAACTTCACAAAACAAACAAACAAACAAACAAACAAACACAGTAAAGTTTACTTTACTTGACATTGCCGCTCCCAGCACATTTTTCGTGTTGATCATCATGCCTGTGTCTATTCCGTCATGGACGGGACTAAACACTCTGGCGGCAAATGCTGGCGAAGTTTATCGGACGCCTGTGTAACATGGAGACAATTTTCTTGCAGTCTTTCACGTGTGGAATGAGGCCTTGCTAATCAAGTGTTAAACCTTTGCCAAAGTGACATGGGCTCCAAAATATTCCCCCGATGGCGTAGTACCGGACCGGACAGCTGGAAGCCATCGGGCTGACCGACTCCGTGGAGGTCAAGAGACAACCGTGAGCCGCGTGCACTCCGCAGTTAATTGTCTTATTCTCAAACAACCTTGGAAAGCGCGGGAGCACCGATGAGATGGATATCAGGGGCACTTGTTTTTCCTAGTTGATGAACGAGACCAGAAGGCACCATGGGCTTCAAGGGACATGGGGCCCAAAATCATTTCGCACTTCATCATAACCATGTTGTTTTGTGATTGCCAACCACTGTGTTGTGAAATGATCCCATTTCACTTTTACTGGTCTGAAAAAGTTAATCTATGTATTGAACCACAACGCCATGGAACAATTTTCATCTGCTAATAATACATAGCTAGGAAACCGGCGAGAAATAAGAATGAGTGGATGTTTGAGAATCTGTCGCGCAGTTTGGCGACAGACTCTTCACGCTTCGCTTTTTAAGCACAAGTGCAGATCATGGCGTCGAAGATAGATGATCATTATGAGGGTCTTAGCGTAAGGTAAATTAAGTGGTGACATCCGTGCTACCGTTCTCGTGAACTTTGTGGCTCCATCCCTCTCGCCCTGCCACCCTTTCTCCGTCGCCGCCTGTAAGCCGAGACCCCCGCACACTGACGCCAGGAGCTGAGCGGCAGCCATGACCTGTCAGACGGCATTAAGTTGGAGCGCACACACACACACATGGTGTTGTGGCGCACCCAAAACAGACACATTCAAGCTACCACCCTGAGGGAGTTCAATTAGAAGACCCCCCCCCCCTTTTTGTTTTGTTTTTTTTCTTCACCAACCCTGATATGAACTCTGGGAACCCAGCTCGCCCTCAACCCTAGATGCCCTCCCCTTGAAATTAGTTTATGGTAATTCCACTTACGTAATGAGGCACTATAACCACTTTTATAGCTTCTTGTCATCAACAATAGCAGGACCAATTCGAAGCTTCTTTACGAGGCACACTGATAAAGTCACAGAGAGTTTGTTAGTTATTGTGCTGAAGAGCAAATACTTTGTCACTGTAGAAACGGAGATTTTGCCCGTCTCTTTAACCGCAGCTGGATGACAATTGAGTTTGCTGCCACCGTCTGGTATTTGTAGCTCAAGTTTTTGCTCGCAAGTCTGAGGAAAAACAAACAAAAAAACAAACAAAGATGTCTTGTTTTTCTACATTTTTTAAGTTTTGATTAATTGAAATCTTAGCTTGCCCAAAAACTGACAGCACAGACCCAGAGAAATATGAACCAGACTGTAATCAGTGCTCTTGTGTTTACCGGAGTCTTTTTTAAAACAAATACCTGCACTTCAATTTGAGTTCAGAGTGCGAGTACTCTTGCCCCTTCTGGTTATTGTTGGATATTCAGCACCCTCGTCATAAAAAGATCACATCAGGGGAGTTTTTTTTGTGCAGGATTGTCAAAGAAAAGGACATTACGCTCCGTTGTCTGAGAGCAAAGTTTGTGTTGGATCGACTCCACGTGGAGGACTCTGGACGGAGATTAGGGACGAGCCACCCAGAGCGCCGCAGAATGGTTTTAATAAATGCGTTCAGAAAATAATACACTTGTTTTCTTCTTGGGCCAAACATAATATTTACTTGGTAGAAGGCCTCGCACGACCCGTTGGACGAGTTTCTTCAGTCGTTACGTTTCAAAACGTCCAACTTTGGGAGATTGTTTTGTTTTGGGATCCATCTGGAGAAATTAACTTGATTATAGGCACAAGATACACAATATTATTTTAGACAAATAGAAAGTGACACCTAAGTGTAATCGTTCTGTATTAAAAAAAAAAAAAGTGTGACAAATGACGCTAGTCAATAACCAACAATCCGGGTTTGGTACAGATCTTTGTTTTTAGGACACAGTTACATAAGTGTACATTTGGTAAAGCAGGGATCAGCAGGGAACTGTATTATACAGATTTGTTTTTTACCATTTAATTTTTTTAGGGGGGTGCACCAGCCCCCAACATAAGCTCTTGAGTACCTTAATTATCATTGGCCGTTATGTAAACAAGACAATTCAACCATACTTGGGCGTTTAAATCTTTCATCTTTACCTTACTGAAGAATGACAGAAGTAACACAATGTCCATTGAATTGAAGCCGTTGAATTTTGTAATTACTGTATGGATATGTAAAGTTCAATAATATATAGTACACTTTTCTTTATTTAAAACACACTTTATTACGTTTTGGCTCTGAAAGAAGGAAAGTTGAGGAATTGTAGTTTCATTGACTTTATTACACAATACTAAGTGACCTTTTATTATTTATACACTCCACAAATTAACCAAACCTAATCTAAAACAAACACCGTAAGAATAACTCAACTGAAACAAAGCATTATTGAGCAAATGTAAATTGCAAAAATCAAAACAAAATAAAAACAAACTAATGAAAAATCCAAAACTATTCCAACCCTTCTTCAGAATCAAATTCCCAATTGCACATATTTGGATTATTGCCATTGCTGCAGTTTCATTCTAACCAGTGTACCGCATTTCTATCCCGAGTGGATTTGTTCAATCAACTTCTTGGCCCTTGCTAATTTGTCAAACAAAGTTTTTCATGACATAATCCATCTGTCGCGTCATAGGAGTTCTTGCAGGTTCGGAACACACTTTTTGCATGATATAGCGGTTCTGCAGAACACGCCATCACCTTTTCATATAGATTTCCCAATAAGGCATTGAGCAGATGTGACTGAAAGACAAGAAGTATCCTTATTTTCATCACCATTGCCAAATCACCTATCCGAGCGTAATACGTTTACGATATGCCATCATATGACGGGAAGCAGCGGCAGCACATCTGGCGACAATCAGGGCACAGCGTTTGAGTCTTGACAGCATCAGTCGTACGACGGGCCAACCGTTCTCACGTTAGCCAGAGCCCGGAGTTTTTTACCCCATCTTCCTCCCTCCGCCTGTGTGGTTTTTGCCCCCCGAGCGTGTTTGTACAGATGACTGCCTAATTACGTTTAACTCACTAAGACCTCGACCCTTCCCTAAATTCACTTTTCCCGGCAAACGTGGGAAGAAAAGGCGTGAATAGAACAAGTTGACACTCATATTTGTGGAAATGCATGCAAGACTGAGCAAGGAACTAGTTAGATGACAGTTGGCCAATTGTGGTCAAGTATTGTCAGGAAGTAGCTGTTGCATCATTTTGGAGGGGATTTTTTTTTTTACTTACGTAATGTCAATGGAAAAAAAACCCCGCTTGATTTTCATTATGAATATAATTTGACTGTTAGGGTCACGTCATGCAGAAATGAAAATCAGATTTTGTCCAAGAGAATAGAATAGTCAATAGAGTAGTCAAACTAAATAAAAAAAGGAATTTGTTACAATAATGGCATCGTGAATTTGTGATGCCGTAATTTCTCTCTCTCTCACTCACTCTCTCTCGCTCTCTCTCGCTCTCTCTCTCGCTCTCTCGCTCTCGCTCTCGCTCTCTCTCGCTCTCTCTCGCTCTCTCTCTCTCTTTTTCTCTTTCTCTCTCGCTCTCTCTCTGTATATTTATATATAGTTATATATATTTACATATATTTATATATATTTATATATATTTATATATAATATTATAATTTTAATATTTTATATATATATAATATATATATATATATATATATACGTGTGTGTTCATATCTCTAAAAGTGAGATATAAAGTCAAGATTCCTCCAGATGGGCTGAAGGTTTGTTGACATTCTTTCTAATGTTTCCTTCCATTTGTCGAGAACAACGGTAACGTTGGCGGTAGCATTCCCCAACCACCTCACCCCGGCTGTAATTTACAGATGGCTGGCAATTTCACTGGCGCATGGAAGCTGGAGCCGTTACCTGATGACATAACAATTAAACGCAACAGCGGTGCGCTCCATGCTATTAATCTCGAAGAAAACATCATCCGCGCATGCAGAAATTTGAGCTAAAACAAATAATGGCCCTACAAATTACGCACGTGCAGGAAATATCAAGTGGCGCGCCATGAGATTTCCAGAACTGGCGTAAAAAAATCTCGCCTCCGTCTGTGTGTATTAATTGTTTACTTTGGGTAAAAGCAAATGACATGTTACAGCTGCAGCTGGGCTGCGTTGAGAAAGCATTGAAAGCGTCTGCAGCCGTTTTTTTTACGGCTACAATCTCAGGAAAAGCCAGGATAGGTTTTTCCCACAAGGTGTCCCAATGTAGGTCAAGAAAACATATTGATTGTGAGCTGTTGAACTTTAAAAAAGAAAAAATATTTAAAAATAATAATAACAATAATAAAAATAAGTATTTTTTCGCTGATTCAGAATATATTTCTTTTTTGTTTGTTTTGGGATAAAAGGAAAAAAAATCTGAAATTTACGCAAACATGTTAGGTTACAAAATATTTTTTCAAATTTTACAATCACAGTCATGTTTTTACATGAATAAAGTTGCAATAAAATAAATTTGTGTGCCAGACAGTTGTTCGTCTGCCCTGCAATTGGCTGGCAAGCAGTTCAAGGTGTCCCCCGCCTACTGCCCGATGCAACTGGGATAGGCTCCAGCGCGTCCGCGACCCTCGTGAAGAGAAGCAGTTCATAAAATCGATGGATGGATGGAAATCTAAGTGCTGGTTTTTATTGACTGCAAAATACAATTGGATTCTCACATGAGGGGGAAAAACAGGAAATTAAAGTTGTAATAATAAAATATTTCTGCGTGAAAAGATTCGGCTTTTCTGCCTGTCAGCATCCCCAAAAGAGAACCACAGCAATCTTTTGACCCATCTGAAACCATCAAACTCCCGCAAATTTCCCGCACGTACTGTCGAAGCAACACCTGTGGCTCAAATGTCCACATTTCATAATCACATGTCAGCATTGTGGGGTCTTATTGGATTTCATGTCATAAAATTGTTTTTAAATTGCCCTCTGGCTTGTAAGTGGAAAATGATAAAATGGTTCCTGTTACGCTGTCAGCTTCCATCAAAAGAACCCGACTTAACACTTTTAGGCAAGGTTGACATGTTGATGAACGAGCTGACACGAGCGCCAAAAGTGTCAATTTATTGCGCGGGATTTCTTCCAAGCCAAAGAATGTACAGTAAAATTGGCCAAACTTTCAAAGGCTTACATTTGCGCTGATGATTTTCAGTGCGTTTTTTTTTCCATGTTCATGCTCACAGCAGGTGGCCCACACCCTGGACTGCTTTGCCAGTCAATCATAGGGTAAGATGTACACGTGAAACTGAGTCAAAGTACCAAAAAATTAGGGATATTCTCTGAGAAAATTCTGTATAAGCTTTTCTAAACATAAGCAAAGACTCTCACCAGTCCATAAATGTGAAGTAAAAGCTGTACATTTGATCTTGCTTTTCTTATCCCCTAGTTTTCATAAAGGTTCCTTTGTTGACAATTTCTTTTATATATAGATTTTGTTTTAGTCATGGTAAGAAGACCTCACTGACCAAACAAGACAGAGGAAGAGAGAATCGCAATAGTCAAGCTGTCAAGAGACAAAAGCATGAATGAGCATTTCTAGTTTACAATGACATAACAGGGACCTTATATTAGAAATACAGCCCTGTTTGAAGAGCTTTGGACCAAGCCCTGCTGTGACTGGAGAGAGAGAAAAATAATTGACGAGCCCCATAGAGTTCTTATAATTGCCTTTAATAATTGTTGAAACAGTAAGTGTATCATAAAATTTACAAAGATTTTTTTTTTATTTTCAAGTGGTAATAGCTTTGGTGGCAAATCAGGGTATTCAATGCCCCCAAAACATGAATTGATGAGTTCGTAGCAAAGAGCTGAGGATAATTTCCATCTGTAACAGATTTTGGACAAACAGCAAAACATATGACAGATAAAATCTTTTAACAACTATGATGTTGATGGTTGAGTTGAACGAATCAAATTATGATGATGTAGCTATTACCTGTTTGTCTTAAAAAAAAAAAAAAAAGATTTAATTTAAATAGTCTTCCAATTCTAGAATCTGTATTTTTTTTATTTTGATTTTTATGTAACTTTTTTTGTCCAAGTCAGGCAATTGAGAACAGATTCTCATTTGCAATGCCATCTTGCCTGCAGACAACTGAGAAAAACAAAAACAAAAATACAACCAAATCCAAATGCATAACATAACTGTGCAATATGACATAATGGAAAAAAGGTTTACACGTTCAAAACAGTTGAAGCAAGTTTATAAAATACTATAAAGAATAATGATAATTTGATATTGGAATGATTGACGTAAGTTGTATTATTTGTTGTGTTTTACTGTATTAAGTGTTTGGGGCAGAAAACTCAAAAGACAATCGACCAAAAGTGGTGCAGACTTAGGCAACAAAGAGGCTCCTGAAATGGGAGCGTGTACTTTGTGATATGACCTGTGAGCAGAGAGTTGAAATCTAGTTCAGGTATTGATAAACACTGACCAGGGAATTTGTCATACACTGTACTGTACCGTTTAGATTGTGTAGTGTAAAAGTAAAAATGTCGCTAAAATATGTAGCTCGGCTGAATAAAAGCTGAGGATAGCTTCTATATAGCAAAATAGGTCTAGTGTCTGTGCTTGCAAGTGAAATGTAAGACCACCTCACACGCAATTTGGCGGTGGGAGTGTCAAGAAACCTTTAGAGGAAGTGGTCATCTGCACGGGTTGCGTGACCCGCATAAAGGACTCGGTCAAATACGATAATATCCATATGAATCCCTCAATCCCTCGCCGAGCAAAACCACTCTCAGGCCACCACGAGGCATACCTACGAGGTTCAAATTCCTCCGCCTCGACACAAGGCAGAACGCTTTGTGAGTGTTTTGGCTCCCCCTTCAAACTCTTCTGCCGTTTCTGCAATTTCTTTATGGCTTGCCAATAGTGAGAGGCCTTAAATCTGTTTGCACTGGCGGCGCTGAAAGAATGTACATGTGTTTCATTTCAGCTCAGATAAGACCACAACTTGTCGGTCCGAGGCACTGAGACGTGTCTGTCTCTGCTGTCACTCGCGTGTTTTTCAAAGCTTTCTGGATGTCGTTCGCGTGTGATGACGGATGAGACACATTTAACGGGTTACTGCGCTAGTTGGCTCGGCAACAGCGCGGCCTAATGCGCACAATAAAACCTTCATTGGCCATTTAGTATTCTGAATTATGCTGGAGGGAGAAAAAGGTTATTATAAGTGAGGGAGGCCATCTTTTCTTTCAAGCGGTGCTGTTCAGAACAGTTTGCCAAGGCACAATTTAATCGCTTGAGCCATCTTTGTCAAATTAGAGAGACTCAACAGAAAAGGCTTCACCTGTCGTCTTCCTGCAACAATTAGCTGACATCGCTTCTCTCGAGATTCTCATTCCATGCGGAAAGTTTCCACTTACTTTTAGTCATCAGGCAATTGAATGAGTGGTTGGTATGCAGGACGCTCCTTCAACAACGGAAGACATACAGATAAATATTGGAACTGAAGAAGCCCTTTTGATTGAAGTTTAGCTAACAAAAACAGTCCAATCACCTGGATAACTGAGAATCAATAACAATAATTAAATGTATCATTAGGATGATCTACATTTATTTGGCTTGCAATCATTCCAGGGTGTACAGAGCCACCATCTCACTTGGGATGGATGTATTGAAGGCAAGCCATGTTAACATGTTCCATATTAAAACTGTGACACCAAAAATCCTCTGTGCTAGCGGATATGCCGGTTGGACGCCTTTAAATCCGATACGTCCCGATTGAAACTAATAATAATAATACATCAGGCACAGAAAAACCATCTACTCAGCACTAATTTACCTTGGTACAATTGTTCCAAGGTTTGAAGACATTCCAACCAACCGGAATGCGGTTTTCTTTATGTGGACTCCATCATTTTGAGATCCGGTCTGGTCAGAGTTCAAAGCATGTGTTACACGACTAGTTGTTATTCCTTTCGTGGAAACAGAGCCTTGTGGCAGCCATTTGTATGCTTTGGATCGCAATGAAATTTGGGATTGATCAGACCAGCCTTCCTGGTGGGTCCATAAAATATCCGCCCAGAACATTTATGAGCCCACCGTACGTGACTCGTTCCGTCTATTCCATTGACAAAAATCTCATAACTCCACAGTTAAGTATCGTCGTTACTTAGCGCAGGACTGACATTGTAGATTGGACCTCACGTATCGTCAAGTCAACATCATATATTTAACTCGTAAAGAAAAACACTTGCTATTCTTCTTTTTCCAAATTATTTCCAGAGTGCTTGCTGAGATTATTTATGACACGACACCCTCGGGAGCAATTTATTGCAGCATCGATTTTGATGCAACACCTTGAAATTATCCCTGGTATAGCAAATCGTATAATGATTCATACCTACTCTTATGTTTTCCCTCTTATGATATACATAATTCAAATATAACCTCGGATGAACCGAATCGGTGCCGTCACTCAGTGGGAGAATGCAGTAATGACCACGTTTTGCTTCAATGTTTTAAAGTTTTAAAGTCTTTGTATGTAAGCTATAATATTCTATTGTATTGTGTGGTCAAGTTACTCGATCAGTACTCGATCAGTACTCGATTACCCATCCAACTTGATTTAGATTAATATGTCCCGTCATCATTCAACGCTGGACCGTCAGTCATTGCATGTCCTGAATATGCCCGTTTCAGTTCTTTTTGCTCAACTTTCTGTTCTGTAACAAGGAACTGAATGTCAGAAATCATAACATCCATACATTCTGGTCCAATTAGAGTTGGTATGTTCAGTTCTCTCCAACATGCTGTTCACATTTCAAGATCATAAGACTACAAGACAGCACTAAACAATTGATCAACAGGAACTCATTATTGTGAGGCAACAAACCGGATGGTTTCAAATCATCTTAAATTGTCACAGAATGTCGTTGGCACCTAAACATAAATAGAGACAGCTAGAGTCACCGAAAGACATATAGAAGTGGGTAGCCTTGGATATTTGTATCAATCAAACGTGTTGTGAATTTTGCCATGTTGTGAATTTTGAGCTTTTTGTGAGTCCTGAGGTTTGACACGTGCATTCTAAAGTTCAGAGGTCAATTTAAATCCCCCGGTAAAGGTTAGCGTGCATCTTAGGTGATTGCTTTTGTCGTGCCGCAATACAACAAATGCTGGCTATTGAACTTGAACCAAAACCCATCAAATGCAATGATACTTTCATTATTGATCACTAGGGACTGGTTTTTGTTTACTCTATACAAAAAAAAGTTCCGCTTTTTTATTTTATTTTTTGTGAATCTTTCTGGTATGCCACTGCAAATTGTGATCCGAGTTGGTACAACTTTGTCTTCTTTGTCAACACAATCCAAATGTCAAACGCCAAAGACAGAAAGGAGGACAACTGATGGGACCCGTCTTGTTTGAATTACAAAGTAACGACATGCGTGACAGGAATTAATGGGGCTTCAAAGAAGACAAGCGGTTTACAAACAATGGCGGTCTCATGCCAGTGTCATCCACATGAAAACATGAGTTAGCGGTTACAACGGCAGAGAACGTCTTCAGCAGGGCAAATCATGTAAATCTCTTCTAGTTCACTAAAGCGGGATGCACACGTACCAGCAAGCTGGACAAATTTGAATATTGCGTGATTATCAAATACATCTAAAAACTAATTTACTGGTTCTTTTATCACAAACAAATTACCTGACATGTTTCGGCTATCACTTCCGCCTTTATCAGATGCCTACTCTGATCTTTAATTTAGTTTATGGATGTTGGTCATAAAAGGATTTAATATTCATTAAAGTCGGGTTGCCACAAACATCTCTAATAATAAGCTTGAAAACACAGACAACCACTGAAACACATTTAAATACATTTTGAAAAAGAAAAATGACCGTACTCATCAGAATGGATGTGGACTATATTTTCCGCACTTGTATCTTACCTATGTATTATATCGCTCAGGAATGAAATGAAATGTTTTTAGAGTAAAATTTAATTTTATGTTGTCTATATCTTCCCATGTACTCTAACAAAATGCGACATCCCTGATTTTCTGTGTCTCCAGACGCTTTGGAGCTGTGAAAGTGATTAACTCGAGACTTTTTTTTTTTTTTAAGTGAGAGGGTATTTCCTGCTGCTGACACGCTTGAATAGATGATGTGCTGAGTTGCGGTGCCCCTCTGTTTTTACAGTGGCTCCTGTCGCAGTACAGTAATCCGGAGTCCCTGATTTATAACGTCTTCTTGGAATCCGGCCCACATCCCTCGGATTATGTCTCAGAAACCAGATTAATTCAGGAGTAGCTGGGAAGATGGTTGGAGGAATGAGAAAATGATTATGGTTGTATTAGTGTGCAAGAGGTTGCGTTGAAGCTAACCCCAGCACAAATTAACACAAGGCCATTTTAACACAGGCTGTTGAGGTCTGAAAAAATTTGGCTTTCCACTAGTTTCCGAGGAAGGAAGAATCCGAGCTGTTACAGAGCTGGTGTGAATTCAAACACCAACATCACGTTTCCCACTCTCTTTGGTTGAAAGCCGTGGCCATTGCTGAATATTTCACGTCTCACCAGATGATGACTTTGGTTTGTATAGCGAAATGCTATATTGTTGTGATGTTTACAATAATCCCGAGAGGACCACACCCTTTATTTGGAATTGCAGTAATCAAATTCTTAGTAGGATCCTAAGTACGCCGAAAATGTCAGTTTGGGTGTAATAGTTCTGTAAAATAATTGTTTGCAAAGAGGAAGAATGTTTAATAATGTTTAAAGTAGAAAAAACAGGAGAATCCCCAACTGATAAAAAGTTCATAAATGTCGAAGAATAGTGGAAAATTCCAGAAATAGCACAGGAAAAATGGTGAGTTTGAGAATAATACGCAGGGGGTTAGTGTCCTTATGGTTTTGATGCAGAAAATTAGTGTCCAAAAAGCTTCTCATTCACTTTTTTGGTTGCCTTCAGTCGCTGCAAGTTTTTTTTTTTTGTCTCCGGAAGCTTCTTAGGTTCACTTAAGGCTGCTTTATTGTGTTCTTGGGTCTACCTGCCCCCACAATTCCCACCAATGTTCTAAAAAACAAGAACATCAATCAGTCCTCACGTCATATCAATAGTAGCAGGTTGGAGTTTACATCCAAATGTGTTCTTTCCCACAATGAAGTCGAGACTACTGCATATCTTCGACTGCTTGACTGCTTAAACCACACGGCGGTATGCGTCAGTAATTAATTTAAATTACACTGCTGAAATGTCACTTCCAATGAAAACGCATTGAAAATCACAAACAGATTAAGTCCAATCGTTACTTTAATAGTTGTTTTTCCAGTCCTGCGGTAGTTCGTCCCCGTGGGTGCGTCTTCATCGAGGTCAACTTGCAAGCCAGCGTCTCGGCTTGCCATCAGATGTCAGTCTTGGATCTTTGTGAAGAGCTGGCGGTTTTTCTCAGCGTAAACTGATCCGAAGGGGTGTCGGGCGACGGCTGCTCGGTGTGATGCCAGTGAATTTTCGTTCCTTTCTTTCTTTCTTTCTTTTTATTGGAGGTATTACTGTGAAAGCCACAGACAAGAGGGCTGTTCTTTTCCTATCTATTATAATATCGAGCAAATTCGAAGCATATTCCAATTAAGATTATCATAGTTAATGGAAACTAAAAAGGCACTTTATCAAAGCACCACATTTTCTTTTCACGCAAAGACAAGATTCTTAAAGTTAAAAGAGCATTATTGAATCAAAACCAAAATTATGACAACGTAGCATGCCTGTATGCGTTTTATAAGGTTTTTGAATAGGCCGATTAATAATATTTGTCCTTGTAATGAGGTGAATGGAACTAGATGGTAGATGGGGCCAGTTAATAGTGTGGTTTTAAAGGTCTCAGCAGGTTTTTAAGGAAATCCGTAATTGTCGTTAATAATCCGGTTGGTGGTGGCTCCGCCGCCGCTGATGGAAATGCTGGAATGCGCTGACCCGACTGAGCCAATCGAGCACTTGATGAATGAGTTGTGCAAAAGTGTGGTGGTGGTGGTGGGAGGTCTTCTCTTGACAAACCTTGCCAGGCTAAAGAGGATGAACCCCTTGGATAGTCTTCACAAAATCAAACCAACGCCCTCCTCGGAATCGACCGCGGAATGTGTGAGTTTGCGCTCGATATAGTATTTTGTCAAACAGACGCATTCTTACGTGGAAGCAACAGACGATCGATTGAAAACAAGCGAGAATCTGCTTTGGTTTGAGCTTGCATTTGATGAAACGTTTTGGTCGTTAAAATCACACAGCAAAGTCCTGCTAATCAAAACTGACCAAGCGTGGGAGGCTGTGTAGAAGTTGGCGAATAATTGCATATATCAATGTCAGTGCCAACATCAAGCTAGAGCTTTGGAGGACGCTTACCAGCATCGTGTTGCTGCCCTGGAGTTTAAGTTGCCACCGTGCCAATCATGAATCTCCAAAACAGACACTTAGCATCCAACTGGGCCCATGTGGTGTTCATTCCCAATCACGTGGGATTCCCTCTGGCCCTGCGGTAAACTGAAACCATTCCTCTCTGCCTCATCAGTCAAGTGCCTCGTTGTGACCCAGACATGCTATACTTTTGCTGAGACTTCCAAAAGCCACGCTTAGGCAAAGGTGGTAAAAACTGTGACGTGTGTAGAAGTATGGATACTTCTTTTACAAACTAAATATTATCCCTGTTATTAGTTCAGTTATTTGGTCTGTAAAACAAAAAACACAGCATATCACGTTTAATAGTAAGCTAGCATTAGTTTGACTTTTATCAATTTGTGTTCTCTGAAGTGAATAATACAAAATGCTAAATGATTACATTTTATGTTTTATGTTTATATTTTTAGGGCCAAACGTTTTGTGTCTTCTATATCAAAATCCAGTCATCATAATTTACACTGGACAATTCTTTAAAATATTTTTTTCATCAGGGATGCAAAAAAAAACCTCTAGATTTTTTTTTGCGCTGATTCTGAATCTGCCCTTGATTAATCGAAGTCTGCTAGGTTGATGCTAAAATACAATTATAAACCCCATTGAAGGGCTAAAGAATAACATCAACGTTGTGGTGTTTAACAACAGATATTGAAACATAAATGGCGCAGCAACACGTTTAGAAATACAATGATACTCACAGGTATATTTATATGTGGAAAAAAAAAGACAAATACGGCAGCTTATTAAAAAACTAAACTTCTTTGAGATATGTTAAATGCAGTTTAAATAACATAAGTCACACCTCTGGAGTACACTAAACGACATACCTTGAAAAGTCAACTCAAGTATGCCTCAAAAATATTTTCACCCTGTTACTCCCCATGACTGTGGCTCAGTGAGAAGTGAAGTGTAAACGTCCAACCGGCTGACATCTCCAGTTGCAATGGGGATGGGTCACCCACACCAACATGACTACTAATGATGATGTGAGCGCAGAGGGCAGCACGGCGGCATCCATCACATCAAATGTTTTCTGAACTTAATGGATTATCTGCCACACCACTCTAATCATGTGCACATGTGGAGCTGGCGGTCCAGATGGGGGGGGGGTTAGCGACGGCGGCTACTGTGACCAAGCACATTACAAGACACTTGGGGAAACCCTTTCAGGTTCGTAGCTGCAAAACATGTCAGAGGTGGCTAAAAGTCAGCAAGAACAGTCTAAGAGCCCATCTTCTAAAAGAGCAACTTCATTCGTCTGCTGAGGCACGTGGCTTTAAAAAATTAGGCAACAGGTGGGAGTAACTACTTGAGGGTCACTCCTGCCAATACATCCCTCACTTGCCACCTGAAACTAAGATTAAACACAAAACACATGACAATAACAACTACTGTATTTTCCGGACTATAAGGCGCACTGGACTATAAAGCGCACCTTCAATGAATGGCCTATTTTAAAACTTGGTCCTTATATAAGGCGCACCATTAATGCACCATGTCAGATTTAATTTAGGAATTTGGTCCATATATAAGGCGCACCGGACTATAAGGCGTACTGTCGGCTTTTGAGAAAATTTTAGGTTTTTAGGTGCGCCTTATAGTCCGGAAAATACGCTACTAAAAAAACAGCAATATTGCTCCTATGATATGTCAACAATCAAAGTATTTCTGGCCTTCACTTTGGTTTAGTTGCAAATGTAACATGCAGAAAGAAATTATTTCACAAAAAACTTTCACTGAGGTTTCCTGTTCGCGACTACCGTGTGTTCAAAAATAATCTCCGAGCCACTCTGCTTCTCTCTGACCATTTGGAAATTCCGAACATTGTTCAAATACGCCATTCAGTATTTTTGAGTGCCCCAAATAGGAGTGCTGAAGTCCAATGCGTTAGGAAGTAGAGACAGAAATCGTTCAAGCACGAGCTGTTGACTGCTTTATAACTTAGCTTGTATTCAGAAATCATTGGGAGGGGAGTGCATTGTGTTGGACTGTGTTCATGGCGGCAAACAAGCTTTGGTTGGCCGAATCCTGTGTCGCATTGACATTAGTTGCCTTGCTTCCTCTTCCATTTTTTATGCTTTAGTTTGGCGTTTGGCCAGAACTAGGACCACTATAAGAATCAAAACAAAGTTAGGGAAACAAAGAACAAAACTGTAGAGATAATACATTTTTGGGTGCCTCGCAAAGAAACAGGAGTGTGCCGTGCCAGTCTTCTTGTCTTATGTTTGTTGAGTTGGATGACACTACTGCAGGTTTACCTTCCGAGGAAATGCGGAGTTGTAGGAAACAGCTGGCCTATCGGACAGTGGCTGCTTTCTCTTGTGATGTTAGAAAAGCTCGCACCGCTACGACAACATGGAGAATAAAAACGAGCTCCTCTCTTTCTCTCTCCAGCCTTGAGACTGGTGCCCGTCTGAAGAAACAACAAAGCAGAGGTCCCATATAAACAGATGGAAATTTGTACCAATGGGTATGGGGAAGTGTTTGACAGCCATTAAAGAACTCGAATCTTCTCCAAGGCCAAACAGTTTTAGTTAAGATCCATAGCAAATTGTTCACGTTCACAGATCACCACCTCATGGCTAAATTTTAGTGTCCTCATCAAAATTGCTGAGTCATCTTGAAAAAAATCTACACGTCTATTTAATACAATGAATAAGGAGTTTAATTGGCAATTAACTATTTTACGGTGAATATTGATTGAGAGACATTGAAGTGAGTATTTCCCTTAGATGCTAAATCACTAAGGTCTCCTTTTTGTAGCTATCAGAGTAGTTTTGTGCTCTTTCTGTAAGTGTCACAAGATTCTGCCAATACGTTATGATGGATCTTGGCTGTTAAGATTTTTGTACGGTTTGTTGGGGTGGGATCACCCGGCTAACAAAAAATAAGTGTGATTATCCACACATCAACAGTGAAATGCAATTTTGTGACAGTTTCATAAAGCACAAAAACTGTTAAAAAAATAGAGGTTAACAGTCAAAATTGGGTTCTACTTCTTCATGACTAACTTTTTACAAGGTATTGTCATTCTTGTAATTTACAGTGGAAGGTAAAGGCAAATTGAACCCTTATAATTGTCAGAATCGTCATGTGTGGCCGAGCGATAATTAACTCAGGAGTGTGTTTAAATTGTAGCTTAACAACAAGAATTCGCACCCGTCAGACTTTCGAATGAACTTGAAAACAGATTGCGGTTTGTACAGTAAAGCATGTTCAATCAGAAGCAGATGTATTTATAATCACCCGTATGGAAGCCGATCCAGACTGAATAGTTCCTCTTTTTACTACACAGTCTACAAAACAATCGCACTACAGATCATGACGATGAGGAATCTACCGTTACTGTTCGTTCCACAACAAGCAAACATGCTTGACATGTGGATTCAGTTAGGCAGCAGTTGCTTATTTTGGCATTCCATCAGTACCCCAGACCAGCTGTCGAGTGGAGCCCATCCGCTAATTTCTTTTTGTTTTGGTCCGCCTGGACTTCCGAGAAACATCTCCACTGTCTTCACCCGCTAGTGACCAACTATGGGGTACTGGCAGAGAGTTCACAGTTGGTCTTTAGGAAAACTGAAAGCAGCTGCTTGATGCACAGGACAATTGATGAAAGTTAGTGGTGGGAACTCAAAGAATAAGGACAAAAACACTAAAACGCAGCACCATGTATGTCTCACCCAAAAAATCCAATTTGCGGTTTGTTGTTTGTTAAAATGGTGGACTGGTTGGTCGGCAGTGTATTGTGGGAGGATTAATTGCCATAAAGCAAGCCATCGAGGGGAAAGGGACACTAGTCATTTCGTCTTACTGTAATACCCTTGTGTGGTGAAACGTTTGAACAGTCACCAAGACAATTTTCAGACATTTATTGTATTGCTTGAGAACAGTTAAAAAAAACACTTTGAGCACAACTATGCGGGAGCTGCAACAATACTCAAAGGCAGTATTCTTTCTGCTCTGTGGGAACAACAACTTGGAGTTTACACTTTCACAGTCTCTTCTTCCTGCTGTAAATTACCCGGCACCTTTTACCTCATACTGCTCGGCATAATGTAACCATACATGCATGGTACTCCTATGAAAAAAAAGAGGTGAAACTAAAAATTGGCGTTATAGCAATGATTATTTCCGAGATATATAGAGGGCAGAACGTTGTATCTGGGAGGGAGCAAACAATAGGAAACCGAAAAAAAATAGTATATGAGCTCTCTGTAATTATGAATTTTCATGTCTGGAACATACTTCATTTCCCGCAATGAACGGGGTATCTTGAATCGGAGAGGTTCAGGTTCCAGTTATTTTAGCCTGAAGTCTATCTGACAGCAGGGTATCAACCCCCCCACGATCGCCTCGCTAACATCTTTGCATCCTGTCCCTACAAATGATTTCCAGGCAGCGTTTTCCTCCCCGTCGCTGGATTTACGACAAGATTACGGGGCTCTCCTTTGACCCCGGGCCCTGCGTTAGGCAAGAGTCAACTCCCCTCCCTACATCCTTCCTGACTCCTCCATCCAGCATCCATCCAGTGACTAGCGTCAAGAACAATGGCTTATTCTCCTGCGCCAGTTCTCCATTACGAGGCTTGTGGCTTGGCAGTGCAGCCGCCCGCCTCAGATTTCAACCATATGTACGGCGCTCAAATAAAAAAGGCTACGTGCTGGCAGTTTGGCCACATAGCTGAGCGCAAAGAAGCAGGCAAAAGACAAGATGGAGTAAACAGTCAAATGATAAGCAAGGAAATCACCAGGAGTAAACCTGACCGGGTTAAGACACGGACAAATTGACTCTCCTGGGAGCTGTTATTGGAAGGCAGTGAGGGGATGACCTTCACCCTCTCCTCCTCGTGGAGCCTGCTGTTCTTGTATTTTTAAAAGAAAATCCAAGGGACAGTAGCATTTCATTGCAGTCTAAACCCATATTTCATCAGAATTATGCCTATATGATCCGCTTATTTCAAAGGAGGCGATATGAACATAAAGGCTGCCGTGATTTCTGAGCTGTCTTCCAATGAACCTCCATCCCGTCTACTGAATGGCTCTAAAGCCAAATAAAACATGGCTGTCAAAGGAAATCACACTCTTAATGTGACAACTTTAACCTGAATGAATGTACGGCGCAGACAATATAGGCAGAAAACATGATATACTAAAAGCGCATGCTTTCAATGAGCCCTTATCTTCGAGAAGGTTGTCTTGACTGATACTTTGATGTGGTTTTTAGACAGTTAACATGATCTATGCTCTATAATATCTGCTTCGTGTAGGTTGTAACAAATACCTGGAAGACAGATGGGCAGTTTTTCTATGGGAAAGGAAACTTTAATCAAAGTGGATGCAAAAACTGCCACGAAGCAGAAGGAATCTGTGAGACTTAAAACCCTTTTGTGTATCTCGTTTGAGCCATATGACAATCGCAGATTGTATGTGGGTTCTGTTTGAATTTTTTTTTCCCATTGACAACATTTTCTTTGCAAAAAATCTTCTGGGCAGTTGTTATCGGGTTACCAGGTGAAATACTTATTGTATGGTTGATGTCTGTAGGGTTTAGAACGTGTAAAGTGTTGGGGAGAAACCATATATTTGATTTGTGTCACGCTAGAAAATGCGGAAAATTATTGGACCGTCTTTTGAATCTCTTGGGTTTCTGCCCCTGTCAAAGGGTGAGACTTGCTCTCTTTTCCATCCATAAAAAAACTCCAGCTGATGCCAAGCTCCAACATTAGATTGTGTCCTAAAAGAAACTGCCTACATTTAACAGAATCAATTCCTGATTCTCATTAGGGCTCATTCAGACATCACATATGCAGATTCAAGTTCAATTTATGTTAAGGGTTCTTGAAACTATTTTGTTTGCCCGGTTGTCAAAGAAATATCCACCAATTTCATGTTGCTCAGTGAAATTTGTGTCTCTCACAGAGTTGCGACTCAAGTACATTTTGAAAGGACACCTTTTGATTCCTATAATTGGGATGTCTGCACTTTAAAACCTGGTACATTTTGGAGCTGCCTGATTAGCCTCGAACGTTGTCGGAATAATAATAGGTAAAAAAAAAAACAACGGTTCCAACTTTTAACGATTGGTAGCAGGGTAAGATGAGTCAAGTCTGAGTAATATACTGGCTAAAGGCGATATAAATGATGGAAACGGCAATAGCTGAAACTCTATTCCCCATTCTTGAATCCATTTGTACATCATCAGACAACCTGAAGGTAGCAGAAAACCATTCGAAGTTACTCTAACAAAAGCAACTTGACACCCCAACAGATGGTCCAGCATCTCGAGGTTATGCTGGTTCCAATTTGTGAGCATTTACTCCCACTTCTCTCCTCTACATCGGTGCTTAATCTTATTTTCTCATTCAAACTACCCTCCCCAACAAAAAGACTTTTTCTTGTTGCCCAGTTAGATGTAACCATCTTAGATTGGGGTTGAAGGTCAAGTGCAACACACAGTAAGATGGGAGCGATGCAAGGGAGGGGTTCACTCCGCGAATATTTAATGAGGTGGGAGTGAATAAAGACGTGCATTCAGTTAGTGTCCTTTTTCGGAACCATTTCCTGTAAATGGTTAGCATGTGTGGCTAAAATAATAAAGTAAAGTCCAAGGAACCCTTTTGTGACCTCTGACATTGAGCATGTGGGCCAGTGAACATTGCTCCATTCATGGACCAGACACTTGCTGTGAATTTTGCCATTCTCGTTGGATCCCTTGTCGGAGAAACCCGTTCAATCCTCGGATCTGAGGAGACGAAGAATTAACTTTAACTTGCTTTGGCTTTTTGCAACACTGTAATGAAGTACTTTCTTTCTGTCCTATTCAGCAGTTTCCCATGTATTTAATTACTCAAGACAATCCTCGATTCCTCTCCGTTACAGTTTTACTCCAGGTCTCGCCCGTAATTTTTCCATGCTAGCCATATAATTTAGGCCTGCCAAATGGGCTAGAGTTTAACATGCTTTGGCAAAGCTCCAAGTCTGACTACCGACTGCTAACTCCCGACTGACGTTGACCACACCTGCATGGCTGTAACAGCTCGCTGTTATTTAGGATTGTGCACAGCCGTGAAATTTATCACCATAATCGGGAATGAAATGCGGCCGACGTTGTAGCGTTGCGCAATGGAAAATTGCCAGCGTCGATAAAAAAGACAGTTACTAGTTTGTACAGTTGTTTCCTATTTGTTTGTCCGGTAGATGTGATTCAAATTTTGTAGAAAGCAAACCGTATTTTAAACACATGGTTCTAAAATGACCACTTCTGTGTTCTTTTGGGCTTGGGTTCATTTGACCTTTTTTTTGTGGTTCCACTCATGATAGACATGCCCCATCGAAAGTCACAATGCTAGGTGAAAGAGGCTTTTGAAGCTGTTCTAAAGATTCTGTGGTGTGCTGTGGAGACAATTTTAAAATGTGATCATCATTCATACCGGAACTTGTTTACGTCATTCCTCACTCTCTACATATGTGCCGCAGTTTTTGGTTAGCAAAACAGTTCAAATGAGCTCAGCAATTTCACGTTGGAAATTCTCCACATTTCAAGGCCGTATAATGAAAAATAGCAGATCTTTGTGACAGTGAAACAAAAGCAAACATTTATCAGCAAAAACAAGCAGCTGAAGTTCATGTCTGACTCTTTATTTTCTTTCTTTTTTTTCTTCTACAAGGACTTAAACATTGTTGTAATAGGCAGATGAGGACATACTGACACATTCAATTAGGAGGCAGGGTGAGAGTTTTGCACTGTGTGACAATTACAGACCCCCCCCCCCCCCCCCCCCCCCACACACACACACCCTCCGTCCCTTCCCTCACCTCTGTTCCGACCGTCTTAATAATGTGAATTATGTCTTTTCATTTGCCAGAACCTAATGGACGAAGGTACCCCAGCTTGACTTCCTGTTAAAGGCAAAAACTAACAAGAGCTGTATTTACATTTGGCTCTGCAGTTGACTACTTGACCATGTGGCATGCAGGCTTGACTGGGGGGGGGGTGACCTTGTGCTCTCATGATTGTCCGTTTGAATAGGAGAGGGGGGGGGGGGCATAGAATAAAAAAAAACCCCAGCTCTCATGCAACCTTTAAGTACACCAGCAAAAACGCGCGTCTCCCCTGTTGCTTGCTAATTATCTTTGCCTGATCTTTTTTTTTGTTCTTATTCGTTTTTAGGCAAACGGAGTCAACGGAATATTGAATGGAAATGTTATGCATTCAATGAGTGCTCGAATCGCAAGGTTCCTCTCTGGAAGAGCTTGGTTTGACACCTTCAGGTCCTGCTTGGACCACTTTGATACTCCCTTCGATAAGTGGAAAACCAGGTAAGTGAAAACCTGTTGATGAAAGTGGAAAACCAGGTAAGTGAAAACTTGTCGATAATAGATGGCCATCGATGACGACGATGTTGATCGTATGGTTTTGTTTTGCCTTCACAATGTCTTGTGGGAAAAGCATCAGGCCTCAGACCTGACCATTTAAGAACATTCTATTCCTTGCCTTCAAAATTTCTCAACTTGCTGCTTGTCTGTGGTTATTGCTTCATTGACTTGCTTTTGGTCAGTGGGGGAAAACAGCTACACTGGAGTGAAAACAAAACAACTTGGCCATTGATTATTCAAATTTTTTGCCTTCAGAAAGTTTTCTCTGCTGCTTCTCTGTGCCTCTTGCGACCGTCATTTTCATCTTCAGCAATCGAAACGAATGCTTTGGTTCAGGGCAAGCTAATGCCTTGGCCGAATTGAAATTCCTTCAAATATTCTTCTGCGCTGCTTCTTGTTGCCCTTGCCGTCTTCACTTTTGTCTTCAGTAAGTGACAAGCATGTTCTGTAGGGTTGAGATCAGGTAAGTGACAACCATTTAAGAAAACTAGGATGGTGACCCCGAGATCTGCCATTTCACAGCACTTCCTTTAAAATGTATCTAATACGTGACAAATTATACCAATACAATGAAATATTCATTGGTGGTCATGTTTTAAACTCACTATACTCATTTACAGTCCTTGCTGCATTACAAATTACTACAATTTTGTGACATGTTCAATGTTGAGAATTAGTGCACAAATCAACCTTAACAGTTCAGCTGGAACCGCAAATTATCCAGCTGTAAAGCAACAAGACTCATAAATGGCTCTTATTTTCGAATTAAGCACACATAAGGGTTATTAAAACGACAGCCGGTTGCCAGCTTTTTTAAAAACGCCGAGCCATTATTTTTAACGTATTTAAAAAGGCCACAAATGTGTTTGCGTATCACTGTGGTTCTCACTGCGGTATTGTTTTGCCCATAAATAAAACCTGAGCGCCCGATGCAATCATCACAAATCTTTCACAATAAACACCCTCATGCCTGTTTCACCATACTAGGCACCTAAATAAAGTGCACTAAAACTAAAGTGCTCATGTTCAATAAATGTTCAGCTCAAAGAAACACACAACTTGTTATTCCATTTGAATGCTGTATTTACCGTACTTTCCGCACTATAAGGAACACCTAAAAACCTCAGATTTTCTCAAAAGCTAACAGTGCACCTTATAATGAGGTGCGGTCTATATATGGACCAATATTGAGCCACTACAGCAGGCGTGTCCTAAGTCCGGCCCGCGGGCCAAATGTATATATCTTATATATGGACAAACTTTTAAAATGGGCCATTCATTGAAGGTGTGCCTTATAATCCGGTGCGGCTTATACATGGATAAAGTTTTAAAATGGGCCATTCATTGAAGGTGCACCTTATTATCCGGTGCGCCTTACAGTGCGGAAAATACGGTACATACAAACCTTGTCTTTTATGTAGGTGAATTATCCATAGTTTTTAAGTTGCAGTAGTCAAGGCAGTTTTATTTATGAAGCGCATTCCATACACATGGGTCATCAATATGTTTCACAGCATGAAAAATACATTTGGTCAACCGGGAATGGCTCAGGGGCTCCGTGCAGAGAGGAGCCAGATGAGGTGGCTAGGGCATCTGGTTAGCATACCTCCTGGACACGTCTCTGGCAAGGTGTTCCGGCCGCGCCCAATCGGTAGGAGACCCCGGGGCACGCTGGAGAGACTATTTCTCCCAGTTGGATTGGGAACGTCTTGGGATTCCCCAAAAGTCACCGAGGAGAATCTGGACTTTTCTGCTTCCAGTTGCTGCACCCAGCAATAGGTGGTAGAAAATAAATAAATGGGTGGATTTCTGCAGAGTGTAGCAAATTGACGTATTATGTCACTATTACTTTCTATGTACATTTGATATACTACATTTAGCATTAAATTGTAATAGGATGTAGCCATTCTGTCGGCACTGCTGGGTAAAAACAAACAGAATCATAGCGGCGTCAAGGTTTTTTTTGTTAGAATGTTTATTCAGTATATGGAGCATGAGCCAAGACAGAACCCACTCAGGGGTAGATTGGGATGTTTTTAATTAAAATCTCAGGAAATATCACATTCACATTGGCAAGGCTCACTTCTAGTTACCATATTTGCTATTGTTCACAAGGAGATGAACTCCAATCCTTCCTCCTCATCTTTGGCTCGTGGAATTCTCATTGGCAGGAGTCTCTGTAAACAAAAAGGGCATTAATACGCATATTCAATCTACTTTATTTACCCAAAAGTCCCTTGAGATGCAGTTTTCAAGTACACCATTGTTTCTTATTGCTAAGAAGTTGCACACTTCAACAAACTGTTCAGAAATTGTAGAAACTTCAAATGCAAAATTGCCACGTTTGACGGCTGGCTACTAAAACCCTCATATTGACAATAAAAAAAATCACCAATTTTTTGATAGATGAATGAATTTTGCAAAGTACTGTGTTTGGCAGTTATACATGGAACTGAGGCGACCCCCAGTGAGTGCACGTACACAAAAATGAAAGTACAAAAGTACTCTTACACATCGTGCTTTTGGTATTAATCTCAGTCAGGCTTCTTTGTGCGTACATGCCAGTGCCCGTCGTTCATATGTTCTGGTGCCAAGTTATTGTTTGAGCGGTTAAAAGCGACAGAGCTGCGGTCAATAGCAGGAAATGAAGGTCTGGAAGGCCTTGACTTGGCTCAGCTTTTCAGTGGCGTAAGACCACAAGGAGAACGCATTTGTTTGTCAAGTATGTAAGTAAGCTGCTTTTACTCTTGAAATTGGGCCAGCTGTGTAACGCGAGTGGCCAGCTCGACCTGTTCCCTCATCAGCCCATTATGGAGCCTTTTGGAACCTTTGGGGCCACCTTACTTCTTGCAAAAAAAGTACTTGTTATACTGTGTTGTGTACTTTTGGAGAGCAAAATATTATATACAATATAGGTTTTTCTTATTAGGGATTTTTAAATATTTTTTATTACATTTTTATTACTTTGTGTGAATATATGTATATTACCTTCAAAACTGTTTTTCCAGATTTTTATGATATTGTATGATTTTTCCATATTTGCTTATATATGGAAATTAAACAATAAAACACCCGTGGCTGATACTCCAGTGCGACTTGTAAACAGAATTTTCCCCTAATTTTAGTGCGTCTTATATCGCGTGCGGCTCATATTCCAGAAATTACGGTATCTAGAAGATTATTTTTAAGAGTCAATCTGTTTTTCAATTATTCATTCATTCATCTTCCGAACCACTGTATTTAAAAAATACCCACATTATTACTACACTGTTGAATTATATATATTTTTTCAATCGGTATTGTGTATTTTAGGAATTACTCTTCATTTATTGTACTAATGTAGGAATATTTTTTTATGGACGAAACCAAACATTATTACGTTGAAGGTTACTTGAAAGATAATTTGGGTGTGTGTATTTTGTTTTGTTTCCAGTCAATATTACGTTGCGATTTTTTTTAGACCCATGTAGGAAGATTTACAAAGATGCCAACATCAGACAACTAATTTTGGAAAATTTATTATTTTGTGTAACTATTCTATACTTTTGAAATTTAGTTATTAATGTTTTTTTTATTTTTGAGGTTAGGTTTTAGGGTTTAATGTTGGTTGGTATGCTTTTAGTTTGCAGGTTAGGTTATATAGAGGAACAAAATATCTCAAACTCTTGTATGATGCAGTGACAATGGACACTAAGCATTATATTGTCTCTTGTATTTGATTCTGTCTTAATGTTGCCATGGCTTAGTTATGCAGTTTAGTACAGTAATGTGCAGTACAGTACAGTCAAAGCCCAGCTGCGGTCCCGGAAGGTTTCACATTTATGTTTTGGCTACCAGGGCCAAATTTAAACGTGCGCCATTGCTCCGACTTCACATTATTTATGTGTTCGGCCATGTTTAGGCTGAGCTGAAAGAGCGAGTCTTTATTTTTCTTCTGGGTCTTGCCACTTTTTTGTGCTCAAAATTCCTTTACGACTGTACAGTCAGTCAGCAAGTAAAGGCAGCAAAATCCCAACTAAATTGACATTCCTTATTTGGGCGTCAATGCGGATAGAAAACCCGACTGGCATCCAAATGCGTGCACACTTCTCCCACGTCTTCTCTCCAGGTGCTGATTTGTTATAACAGCCGTGAAATGAGCCTGAAGGAACCAGGTCTGATTTTTTATTTTATTTTTTTCATTTTGGGAGAGCGTGCAATTGCTTTGAAATATTCAACATGAATTTTAGCTTACCACCAGGGTTAATTAAACCACTGGTAGTTTAATTCCATCATCTGATGCAGAACACATGGTTGGACTAACCCCCCCCCCCCCTCACACACACACACACACACACACACTCGCTGTGTTAAAATTTACACATCGGACTGCGACAATTGGGTGGAGGTTGCCTCAGGTTGCCACACAGCACGCTTCTCAACGTGTATTTTTACAAAATGAACTGGTGTATGTTCATTTGAAGTTATTCCCTCAGTGTGTGACAACATATGAGCAGTTCTGTTGATCCACATCCCAGTGTCTGAGAGCTTGATTTGATTTCACGGATTATTACTGAGTCCATGATTTCCTATGGGGACCAATGTTTTCCAAATCCGTCTGCATTTTTAATTGTACTTGTATCCCGACAGGAGACAAACCAAACTCAACACAGCCCATTTTCTGGCGACGCGACCTGCAAATTTGACCACACACTCCAAAAGTCCTCGCCAGCTTCATTAGACAAAAAGGTGTGCAAAAAAAAAAAAAGCTGCGAGAACACCAAGTGTTTCCAACTCAAACAACACTTTAGGAATATTCTTACAGGGTTGGGCGTGGGTCACAAGCAGAACTGCTGCAGGCAGCAGTCAAGTGAGCATCACTACGTAACACTACTTCAAAGGGGACATATGGAATTTTGAAAGGGTTGTATTGTTGTAGTTAATTGGTCTCTCCAAGAATGAAAATCTAAACTCCGCCCTCTGTCATCATCAGAGTACCACCCCCCCAAAACTGTCTAAGTCTGAATAACATGTCAAGACACCTTGGAAGTGTTTTTAGTTACGAAAGAAAATCATCATGTCTCTTTTAAAACATCTGCTGACATATTTGATATATTGTTTGTGTTCCCGATCCCTGCAGCGGCCATAATTCTGCTTATTTTCCCTGAGATAACGTGTTTTATATTTGCCAACCTACAATTGTTTTATGGTGTTTGGAAGGGGAGGGGGGAACACCCTGAATTACAGCGAGAGTCATGTGGAATAGCGTTGACGTTTAAACTACTTTGGCTTCATGAAGGCAAGCCATTGGAGGAGCCCGGCCGTTTTGCTTATCGGACGAGGCTCGCTCATTCACATAAAGCCACACTGGGTTCATGTTCAAGATCCTGCTCCATTTCCACAGACACGATAATGTGTATCACGAGTAGCTACGTAATGTTCATATCCTTTTTATGATATACACTTCCCAGTCCCGTATGTGCTATCCTTTGAATTATTAAGCAGCGGTTTGACTATTAAACTATTCAGCTTGGTCTGCGGCAGTGACTCCAAGTGTTAACTACAGTCCTCTTTTCTTTATGGCTGAAAATATTTTCTTTTGTTTGTTTTAGTTTGGAAATTTTGGTGGAAACAAATGGCACCCTCAGATAATCAACCATCAAAATACAAAAAATAAAAAAGACAACTTTATTTCGGATCTGACAAGCATCTCTCTGAAAGTATTCAACTTTCAAAACATGAACTTTAGATATTTTATTATTTTTTTTATTATATTTTATTATATTACCAGAAGGCAAACCCACCTCAAACAATCGAGCAAACATACAAAATGCCTAAAAGAAATCGTAATAAATGCCTAAAAAATGTAAACAAAACCACCCTCACACAAACATCAACATAAGACAAACACCTCTCTCAAATAAACATCAACTTTAAATTCATCAGCACTAAATGTACCATTCAAATCACACATTATTGTGAAGTGCACACATTCAGCCTACTGGAGACTCTTGACATGGTCTTCTGTTTTTGTTAGCAACATTGCTTTTTCAAATACCACCGTTAAAAGTGTCCCATCCATAAAAAAACAAGTGTCCCATCCAAAAAACAACTCATCATAGTCATTAGTTGAGTTTCAAAGCACAGCTCGCAGACACCCTTATTCAACACCATGCGACAAAGAGGCCAAAGAGACCCCCAAAATAGTCCATCGCTCCCCCCTTTAAGCCCACAAATTTATACGACACAAAAGCTGCTGTTTAAAGAAAGATACGTAATTAGAGGCATAGCTGGGGTCCTCTGGGAGCGTGGCGCCAAGGTCCCTTAGCAAGCAGAGAATTTACTACCCTGAGTTCAATGGTCACGTCTGTGTTGGGATGATATTTAGTTTAAAGTTAGCGAGAAGGTCTTGGGGCAGATGAGTGTAATTCCCAAAGGAAACGACAATAGCGATGCTAAATATGACAGTTTTTCAACATGACATGCTGCCAGTGTTCATTGTTATTAGTCTTGGCTAATAACTGGCTGTTATGCTAACATACAAGGAGAAACACGGGCTAATAAAGCTGGCCTTGTTATAATGGATATTTGAACACAAACGGTGCAGCAAAACGTGTAGACAGTGTAATAATATGATAGAAAGATAGATCGATCGATAGCTAGATAGATTTTTCAATAAATGACAACATACCATGCTATTTTTGTTCAAAAAACCACTAACAAATATTTGTCTGTTTTTTTTTTTTTTTTTTTTTTTTTTTTTTTTTTTACACGGCTTGAACAGAAAATGGGAGTTGCATTAATTGCGACTCAACCATCGCAGTGATGTGGCCCCCGCATTGCAAACAAGTTTGACCCCTCAGTCTCACTCCCTTAACACTGATGGGAAAAATCCTTATGTCATCAACTAATAGCAATATCTCAAATAGCTGATCGTCATTATCTGCCAGTTTTGCAATCTGTTTCATATTTCACTTCCAAAAATCCCCCCTTTTCGGCTCCAGCGCTCACGTCAAGAATCAATGAACCCTAACGATAAGCATTTTATCGCCGGCCACAAACAAATAAACGCGGTCTGGGATCCCAGCCGGCTCAGTCCAAGGTTATCACACTACGTCCTCCCAGGTCGTTTCGGGTCCAAGCGTCCGACCGCAAGCGTCCGTCCAGAAACCGCAGATGCCTCCGGGGTTGGTCGGTTTACGCAGTGCATTGCTTTGCTTCTGGTCGCCAACCCTCAGGAAAAATAAACAAGGCTGCAAAACAAGGGTTAGTCAAACAGAAACAACTCTGTGGTCATCCTCTTACTTTGCAATGAAAACACCACCAGAGGAGAATAATTTGTAGGCTGATTACTGCTCTTTGACATCAGTTGTGACACAAACGACAACAGGAAGCAATGTCAAATAGGATAGAGCTACTTTTTAGTGTGTTACTTTGAAACGCTAATTTTATATCCTACCGCTGCTTTTAAAACGATACCTTTGAAACTTTAACCCTGCTTTCTAAACACTGACGCTAGTTTACTCAGTATTTAATGAATAATTTAATACTGGCAACTGCTGATTAGGGAGCCTCTCTGAGTGGACCCTTGATTTTCACTTAAAAAAAACTGATAAATATTCCACGTACAGGAAACTGGGAAAAATCCAAAATGTGAACAAGTATTTAAGAAAAACCGAGAATATCCGCTCGTATGCCAAAATGTTAATGTGCAGTAGTTTTATTTTGTAATATCACCGATCAGCACTAGATGGCAGTTCTAGATGCACTTCCACTAATTCTTATACTGTCTTATACTTAAGTTCAAGTAGATGGTTTTTTTTAACGTTTTTCTAGAGTGCAGGACAGAATCTTATGCCAGTTGATTGTTTGGCCCAAATTGAAAGGAATAACTCACATTTTGGGTTTGAAATGTAGCTTTTGTTTTAACAATCTGGATTTTGCTGACATTTCATTTATTACTGCATGATGAAGTTTTGTACAATTTCAGGCACATTTGGCTTTAGGGGTTCTTCGTCAATATAGGAGTAAATCGGATAGGATGGGATCCTTCCATCTGTGGTGCCTTCTCAAGATTAAGATCAGGGGATGCTTTGAGAATAATTGTCAATTTTTGTCCATGTGAAGCCCTTTGAGACTGCTTGTGATTTAGGGCTATACAAATAAACTGGACTTGACTTAAATCAAAGTATTACATCAAGGACATAATTCAGCTGCCACTTGCCGATTACGTGAGGGTCAGTTGTGTAAATACCCCCAAATGTTGACATCAGTCGACACCTAGTTTGTGTTGTTTAATTGAATTCTCATCAAATATATCAGCTTTGCCAGAACAACAAATTTTACACATCAAGTGTTGATTTTGTGTTGAAATATGATGACGTTCCTCAAGGGAAATAGGGAATTTCTTTTATTTTCATAGGTTTTCAGAAGTTAATCTAACCAGTAGACCAGCAGGTGGCAGTAGCGCACATTCTGCACTCAAAGCCACAACGGGGCTGCCTCCAGCTGCATGAAAAATGAGCTCTAACACTAATAAAGAGAGAAGGTAAAGCAATTAAAGGTTCTTGGCTCCAACCGTGTGAGAAAAATTCTACCTGTCGGCCGGCAACTTTTTCTGACGTGACTCACATCCTGGGGAAAGAAACGACGAGAGAGATGGTTAGTGTCTATCTTTTTACATGTTTGGAGTGGAAACACGCAGAAAGATAAGCGGGACGTCACCTTCGGTCTGGCTTTCATCACGAGCCCGCAGTCGGAGAGGGAGCCGGTCCGACTTCGGCCTGAGGCTTTTAACACAAGACAGCGGGACACTGAGGTGTGGAAAAAAATATGATGAGTTGCACACTTTAAAGTCGTCGTAAATTCTGCCCAAGGGAATGACCTCGCCAAAGTAGTGAAGAAAATCAAAAAGGCTTTTTTTTTTACTATATTAAAAGGGGACATTATGAAAATGAAATGTTTAAATACAATATAAATACAAATACTACTATAAATACCAATTGCTGGGCCTGAAAATGTGTGTGAGGGAAGTGTTTTGTTTTTTGTTACATTGTTTTATCCTTTTAATTTACGTGATCCCACCCCTTAGGCAAGTTCCTCCGCCCATGACTTGTCAGATAAACTACCCAAGTGTTGGCCGGAGTGCAATAATCCACTTTTTTTTTTCTTTTTCCTGTGGAACCTTATCGCAGCTCTCCACTAAAAAGTCACTCACGTCCGCAGCCACGCCCCACCGTCAACAACAATCATCACCGTCAGCTGCTCCTGACTTGTTAACTTCTCTACTTAAACCCTAGACTTGTGATGCTACCCGTACGCTCACTGTCCGCTCTCCAACTGACTCCCGTTGCTCACTTTGCCCGTTTGTTTGCTCATCCATTCCTGATCGCTCCCTGGCCTGTTCCTTACCACGTCTTTGCCTCACATCCTGTTTGCGCGGTCTGTTCTGGACTCTGTTTGGCCCGACCTTCTGCCTGCCACGATCACGAGCTTGCCTCGATGACGCACGCTGTCACAGCTCCTGCACATCTGCCCATCGATCCGCCAGCCTTTGTGTCCCCAGTCCGCAAGCAACCTGCCGGTTCCGGCCGGTGCCTGCGTAGCTTCTTTGCTGCTCCTGCCCTGCTGGCGTTTGGTATTTCTTTCGTAATGAAATCTTTAATAAGCTTTTTTTTGCAATAATGTTGTAAGGTTAGTGAGAATAAAATGATGATGACCTATTTCCGTGTAATAGCTTGCGGTGTATTTAAGGTTTTAATAAAACAAAATAAATAGGGCCGTCACGTAAAAAAAAAAAAACTCCTGAATTTGCTCATTGTTGGCTAGCACCTACGACTACTTGTGCCGTTACATAAAGATCTTCTTACAACTTAGTCTTTCTTGTCTTTTGCCGCTGTTCATTGAGGCTCTGGCTATATTTCACACCGCTGTTGACCTCTGAACCTCCAGGGCAGGTCAGACCCAGCCGGGTAGATCAAGCCGAGTATTTGCGGCGAATGCCACATGGGCCGCCAGAGGGAACCCACCAAGGCCTCGTCCATTAATCACGGTCCCGCCTTTGACAGAGGTGACCTCTCGCTCTCAAGTTTAAAGTCACTAATCGCCCTCTGAAGGCGAACGTGCCAGACGGCCGACGCTGAACCGAGCGAGACCTTTAACGTGTCGCGTTTGCTTCTCTTTAATAATGACCATTGTATATTTACATTACATGGACAAGGTCAGCCATCGGTGCTTTAACAAATGCTGTCAAAGCCGCAGTGAAGCTCAGACTAGTTGACTGCCGTTACATTTCTGTGGTGCCAGTGCAGGATTTAAATGCCAAGCTAAGATTTATAATTAAATGTATATTAAGTAGTTTGTAGTAAGTTTGTTGTGTTTTCTTAACTTTATATATTTTAATCATGTTGATGACATGGACAGATAGACATTCACTACATAGTAATCTGGTTTAACTGTCATTTACTTGTTCCATTTATTTTAGAAGTTTCAAATTTAAACTTGTATTTTATATATTTTATGTAAATTAGCCACAGTATTCTATTTTTCACTGTTTTTCAATGTTTTCCTAGTAGCAACATGTAATCGTCTTCAAAGCAATTAAATCACTTTAAATCAACATAACATTACTCTGAGTGCATGTTAGATCTGAAAAGTGTATCATTAGAAAATATGTTTCACAATTATCATTTATCATTCATCTTACGAACTGCTTCATCCTCACGAGGGTCATGGGCATGTTGGAGTCTCTCCCAGTAGGCTTTGGGAAATACGCTGGGTAGACTCTAAATTGGTCGCCAGCCAAGCACAGCAATTATCATTTATTTATTATGATGATGATGATTATTATTGCAAATAGCAGTTTGACTAAAGGTTCCTCGTAGAACTGAAACACCTACTCAAGACGACGTAAAATCATCAATCTAGCTACGTGTTCATATCTGTGCAAAGCATGACACTATCAGTGTAACATGTAGAAGCATTACGTCCTCACCTGTGGGAAAATCCACGAGTTGTCCATTGAGATGGATTGTCACAGTGCTTTTCTACTTGCCTTCAAAGTGCCACACTTGAACACAGCCCTTGTATCATATTTCATTTGACTGCGCATTTACAGCTCAACTCATGAGTGATTAATAGATTATAGAGAAGCCTTGACTCATCTTATGATCATTGAGCCCACTGAGCCCACTCCTGAGGTATGTCCATGTGATACGGGTCAGACTCTTAAAAATTTTACGAGTGTCCACGATGAGGTATCCTACGGAGTCAGTAAATGTCTGCGCAAATTAACTGTTTTATCCATCTTTTCCCAGTGATGAGTCATGGTAGCACGCTCCAATGCTAACTGGGCTAATGGCAAAAATGACTGATTGGAACCATGTGGACATTTCAGTGAGCTTGACCCGAAATTACTCAGAGAGTGTCACATTTGTCACGAGCATTACTACTTCTGCCAAGGCTGAACGTAAAAGGGTACAGTGAAATCTTTGGCCTTTCAAGGGATTCTGGAGTAAAATGTGCTATAGTGATTGTCCGTTATAGTCTGGGGCAACTTTGCTACTTCCAGCAATGGGTCTCTTGAATCTGTGCAGTGTATTTCAAGACTATCAAGTCTTTCTGAAACGAAATAAGATTGCCCCATGTCTGACAGATTGTCAGTTACGAATCGGGGCTGCTTGGCCACATTTTTCATTGGGTGTCGTGAATCGGAACAGTTTCCAATATCTTAAAAAGATCAACGCATTCTGATGGAAAATGTCACAAAGATTTGTCCCTGTGGCGGGTCATGGGTCTTCCAAAAGAATAAATAAACCCTAACCCTGTGTCCAGTATTTCAAGATAGTTCTTAGCGGCCATTTTTTGTTTTGCTTCAAACATTTTCTCTCTTCAAAATTCCCGAAATATATCATAATTTGTTATTGAGATCTCATTACTGGTTATGAGTAGGATTGTCATAAATTAAGATGTACCAGAAGAGTTCTTTTGTTGGCATTATTCTAAGATTAGTTTTTTCAATGTAGAGGCAAAATTTCTCAGATCGTACATCATTAGATTTTGCAAGTGTACCTAATGAAGTGTCTTGTGAGGGCACATGACATCATAGAGCTACAGCTGGCAGTGAGTGGACAGGTTGAGTCGAGAGAAAAACGTCCAATGAAGCACTAAAGCCTATGAAAAAGTCACGCGGCTTAATGAAACAAACAGGTGTATCCCCCTCGCTCCACTTTCAAGCGCTGCCAAATGTAACCAAGCCCATTACGTGAGAGCCGACAGGAACAAGAGGGGCAGACATTTTGTTTCCCCAGATGCAGCGGAGAATAAACACATCCTCATGTTGCGAGCGAAGAATGTTTAAACCTTCACCTGCTGCCAGCTGCTGCTGCTGCTGCCAGCGTGAACGCGAGCCAAACTTGTAACAGGATGAAAGCGTTTTTGGAAAGGCCTTGTTGTGGGCACATCTGATTCCTAATGATACAAGCCACTTTCATCCAAGTGATGGCCATGATAATTCATTAATTGGAGTTCAATCGTGTGAAGTTGACTGTTGATTAATCGTGTCTTGAAGCAATTGAGTCAAAAAGGAGCTCAACCGCAGAAATCCAAATCGGTGGTGCCGTTTCGAGCTGTTGTTTGCCTGAACATGACAAAAAATTGGTGTAGTTACAGGACTTTAAGGCCCTTGCATTTGGGGAAAGGGAGCCACAAATACACTTTCAGCCATTTATCAAATGAGACAACACACAAATAAAAAATGACAATGAGGAGACTCTCCCTCCTATTGATACTTCCTCGGCCACGCCCCCTTCACACAAATACTGCTGTACTTACAGTCATGGCATTTTATAAAATGTTGTACATTTTATATATTTCTAAAACTCATTCTGGAATTGATACTGTGTTAAATTGTTGTTTAAATGAAACAATGGGCTGGGGCCTGTCTAATTTCTAAAGTAAAAATAACAAACGCAATTCCATTCAATCTCACACATTTCATTTGAATACACAAACATACAGCGGGCCCCATTTTGAATGTAGCAAAAAAACTTTGAGGTTTCTATGGAAGTTTCTATGGAAGTTTCTAATCAGCCTTGCTTGTTGGAAGGAGAGAGGAAACAGCAGGATTGTTATTAAATTACTTCCACAGGCCCATCAGCTTCTTTTGATGATGCAGTAAACATATACGAGTAACACTTTATATAAAACGAATCCAGATAACCCAGCGGGGGATTGGTAATTGGTTTATATTTCAAACCGTGGTAATCTTCAGTAAGACATCTGCTTCATCAGTCTGTGTGAACTTCATGTGTTGAAATTTTGAAAAAAACTTTGGACAGTGTATGGCAATATCAAGGTTGTCTTCCAACTGCAGTTTGTTCCTTCGTCATTTGGAGGCCACATCATGCCGGGAAACTCAACATTTCCAGCAGTTGCATGAATCCTCATCAGAATATATTTTAGGGTCCTGAGCATGACCCATCAAATCTCACTCTGTAGGGCCTGTGAAAAGTTGGAAAAAAATTAGCCCCAGATACCAATTGGCTGGCTGTTGAGAAAATTGGGTGGACAGTCCATCTTAACAGAATACACAGCGCAGACCCTAGGACTGGTGTTAAACAGGAAGTCGGCCAGTTGTCGTCAAGTCCCAGATACTCCTAAAAGAGAGATCATCCCAAATTAGCACCAATTGGAAGCAGGTATCTTAGGTTCTTATTATTATGGAAAGACAGCTTTTGATTATGTTGGTTGATTGTGTGATTGTATCTGATTGTAGTCAAAGATTTTCATCTGGGAACTCAATCTACTGTACAATGAATGAGCTCTGTCTTTGTAATTGTGAGAATTATTTTAGTCTTGTAGGTGCTAAAGTGTAGGCATTTAATGTTAACATAAACTGGAAAGTAATGAGTTTGTGGGGTGTAAGAATGTCTACTATTACTAAGGGTTAGGGTTATCTAGTATTATTCTTGGTCCATAACTTTACGAATGATGGCGGTTGGCTGTATTTCTGAATTTTAGAAATTATATTTAACTATTCTGGCTGGAGAAACCACTGCGCACAAGCGGCCACATCTGTCTACTCCACGCAAGTGTTTCCGGGTCGGTAAAAGTGTGGCTCTTGTGCCAAAACTTGCGAACAGATGTGCTCTGACTGACGGTTTATTGTTTCGTAGGTAGAGCGTGAAAGTAAATAATTAATGTACGTACATTTTACTCCTTTTGAGCAATTTCGACTTTTAACCCCTCTGCTGTGTCCTATTATAATTAAAAAAGAGGCTATTTAATTATGGTTTAAGTGCAGGAACATTTGTTAATTACATGCTTAGCTGTTTTTTTTACTGCTGAATGTAAAATGAAAAGGCTCAGTGTAAGCTTCCTGGAAAGTGGCCATATTTTTTATTTATGTACTATATGTCTGGACCAGAATAACATCTTGGGACTATTTCGTGAACAAAAACGGACAAAAGTTTCCGATATACCCGGAATGTGCTTGTCTGGCAAAGCAAAAAATGAATGATATGATGATTCATAGTTTTTAAAACTTCTACTATTGATCTTTTTTGTTTGGCTCAGACCCAACGTCACACCACATTCGGAAGACTGGTCTGCGTTCCAGACTCCTTCTTAAAATGTCATGCGCTTAAACCAACATGCGAGATGATGCGGCCCTTAGCGAAAAACCAGCCTGGCCTCAAACGTCGACCCACAGATACGACCGCATGATGGACTGTCTCTGGGCTGCTCCGTAAATAGAAATAAATTCAGCGTTACACGGACCTGTGTTGTGGAAGTGGCCACAACTCTTGGCACGCACGCAGATAAAAGGAATATGTTTATATTGTCAGGAGGCCAGCAAACCAAACAGCTCTCATTGTGAGAGCCAGTAGTCCCAGATTATTCATTCATTATCAATCAAAACACCATCTGCTTTTTCAATGACTGGCACGTTCATTTGGTTATCTACTGGATAAGTCGGGCAAAATTAAGGAAAACATGCAAGACCGTGCAATGACTACACTTTTGTCTAGCACAAACATTTCAAGTTTGGACATAATTGGACAAGAACCCTGAAGGATCTCTAGAAATGACTACAATGTCCTTCAATTTGTGACTTCATACCAAAATGGCAGACTTCCTGTGCCTTTTCTTCCCTGGATTCTCGAAACGTTTTTGTGGGTCGACTTATGGCAACATTCATACAAAATTTCAAGTTGCTCTGTAAAACTGTCTTTGGGTAATTTGTTGTTTTGACTGTTCGCCTGGAAATTGCTGAAATGACCCTCGGATTTTTGGGCGAGGGCTCTTCAGACTTTTTTGTGGGTCTGCTCATGATAGACTTGCTTGCCGATTTTATGTTGCTTGGTGAAAATGGCTTTAAGGGTTGGATTTTCTTTGACGGTCCCCTGGAAACACCCAAAATGACACGAAATGCTTGTCATTGTTTATCATGGTTTCTCGTGCCTTCTTTTTGTGGGTCTACTTAAGCCTACCAAATCCTTTGTTGCCCAGTAAAATAGGCTTTACGATTGAAGTTTTTAGCTTGATGGGTAGTGTCAGCACCGGTTTACGGGATTGAACCACTCTTTTTGTTCGTCTTCCTGAGCTGTTGACAAACTCCAAGACAGCACTGGGATTAAAAATTGGATTAAGCAGGTGTCAAGTGCACATACACATAGCGTGGCATTAAACCTCGTCAAGTGTCAGCTTTGAAATAAAAACACTTTTGGGTTTCAACCCATCTGCACCACATCATTCAAAGGATGCTTCAACAAAAGGCGACACTAAAGTGTGCTATATGTGTGTTGCACATGTGTTTCAGCAACACCTGAAGTCAGGCTTTCATGTTGAATGGGAAATGTGTGCAACAGCTGAAGAAGGCAACACTTCCAACGTTTGCTACAAACATGCCAAGTAACATTAGCGTCCATGCTTCATAAGATGCAGTGAAGGACATGCTGTAAGTTTAACTTTTGTTTGCTGATCATACAAGATGGTCTGATGCATTCGAAAGTCAGGTAAAAAGTTAAAAAAATATGACAAAAAATGGATCAGAAAAGAAAGTCAGATGAATTTTATTTCTACAGGCCTCAATCACAGAAATGTCTCACAGCGATGCACATGGTTGACAATCATTCTCGACAATATATCAATATGCATGGAAGAAATTTCGACAGAAAAACATGAAAATGCAGCAGACAACAAAGCGGAAAAATGGAACAATAACTAAATGATTTCACAATAGCAAACAATCTTACCACCAGTGACCTCAATTCAAATTAGTGCTCATTGGTTATAAACAAAAATCCTGACCTCATGCTGACGATTAATTGTCAAACAGATGTTGATTCAAGAAATCTTCCCATACTAATCATCCCAAAATTGATTTATTTGGGATTTTTAATTTTCAATATGACTAGTAGACACAAAACCAATATGCGTTACGCTCTGTGAAGCAGACCTGCCGCTGCGTGTTACTTCCATCACAACATCATGTCCTCCCCATGCCAGGAAGCCAATCCAATTTGAAAGCGACACCACTGGATTTGGATACACGCGGCGCTCCGTGAGGATCGCTTTCCGTTACGTTGATGACAACCTGTTTACAGCATCAGCACATGTTCAATCATTTGATGATGATGATGATGAGGATGATGAAGTTATTGCTTCCTTGTGTTTCGCTATAAAAAGTGCTTGGTCTGAAAGAGGACATTATTCAGAAATCACTCTGCTGGGGACTGGAGTCACAAGACTCTAAGATGAACTCAAGGTTTCTATGTGTCTACACTAGCGTAAACAGAATATTTTGATTAATATTAATTTAGTGCAATTAAAACCAAGCAGATTAATCTGTTTACATCAATATCAAGGCTCTGCCACGTTGTCCTATTCTGCTGCAAATGGCTCGTAGCTGCTAGCTATTAGCGGTTGTTAACTTCAACCACTGTCAAGAATGATCTGGATCTTTCTCTGCATTATTTTGAAATGTATTCAATTGGAATCTTGCATCATTATGCATTTTTAGTGTGGTTGTTGTTGTTGTTTGATTTGAGTGAAAAACTAGCGAATGTCAATCTGCGAATCCGCAGGGATTCCCTGTACTAGTGATGAATAGTCATCTTTGGGGTCACTGTGATCTTTGTCTCTTAATGATAATCGCAATGCAATGTGCACAGGTGCTGTCATAAAGCAGAAAAATGGCAGCAGTAAAAAGAAAGGCAAGAATCACATTATGAATGTCTGTACGTCTGCTTTTAAATGATGTGTCGTAATGGGATGAACATGAGCTGTTTTCAGACACACGCGTTCACACACGTCTTGATTCAAAAACAAGCTGTCACGCTCAACCTCCCTTGCAGGGGTCAATCAGTCTGGATCAGCCATTTTAGTTTTTGCACCTGTAGTTTTATATACTTTTGAGAAATCTCTCTATTTTCGTGTTACTTCCTTCTTTACCCAGAGAAGCTAAATGGTTTTGACGTATAGACACATGCAAAATAAAAACACCTGCAGAGCAAGCAACATTTTTAGAGCACATTAAAAGAACATGTCTTGTTTTCCGCCCTTGCCTGATTATACGTCGGATGCATGTCACGGCTCCAAGGTTGCGCGGCACCTTTTTAGCTGTGAATGTGAGGATCCTGTTCTGCACATTTCTTGCTACGAGGAGAGCTGTAACATAGCAGGATGTTAAGCATAAAATGGAGCAGTGTATATATTGAGAGCTGTTTCTAATAAAGTGAACCCTCACTAGACGAATGCAAAAAAAATGTTTGATTAAAAAAAAAAAAAAGCAACAAAAAGAAAAGTTCTCAATACAAAAAGATCCAAAAATGAAAAAATATGCAATGCAATAATACAAATATGAAACAAAAAACAATGAGAAAAAAAATTGGGGAAAAAAACCCACATATAGACCCCACCCCGAAAAATTACAAAAATAAAACATCCCATGAAAATGACAAAAACATATTTTGGGCAATGAAAAATTGACAATCACAAAAAAGAAAAAAAGTCTTCCAAAAGTGATAATAAAATAAACAAATAAATAAATCCCAAATAAAAAAATAAATAACCATATAACATGATAAAAAAAGAAACCTGTAATAAATAAGGCAATAAACAGCAAAACAATCGAATGAACATGAAATCCATCCTCCATCCATCTATTTACCCTCTATCCGTTCATCCATCCATCCATCCGTCCGTCCGTCCGTCCGTCCGTCCGTCCGTCCAACAAAAAAGAAAAACCTGCCATAAAACCTCAAAGAATCCATCTATTATCTGTACCACTTGTCCCCACATCATATCCCCGTGGTCATCGGGCAGTAGGCGGCGGACAACCTGAACTGGTTGCCTGCCAATCGCAGCTCAAAAAAAAAAATCTCACTAAAACAAACAAACAAAAAAATAGAAAACCGCCAAAAAGATGTTGAACTTATGTGGAAAAGGAATTACCCAATTTTTTGTTAAGTTTTTCTCCTGAAAGCAAGTAGCAATTCTCAGAGGAGCTCAGTCAGCATTGAGCAAAATCGCAGCAAAACACTCCACCTCGTCGTAACCCAATCATCTCCCTCAGGAAAATCCTTCGCGGCCTCACCATCGCACTTGACATCGGCTCCGATTCAAACGCGTTGCGCCGTGTGTGCTCAAGAGGAAGTGTGTATCTACGACCACATTTCAAGTAAAAAAACAGCCGCGCCACTTCCATTTTTTTATTTTTTTTTTGCCGTATCTTCCCATTGTACATTCAGCTTGGGCTGTGCATTGATTTAGCACAAATGGCTTCCATCCCAAAATAATATATGAATAAACCCAAAAAGTCTTGAAAAAACAGGACACTCGAATTTTTGGCCACCTGGGGGCATAATAATTACATACATATATTTAGAAAGTGACGGTCACCAAGCCTCAGTATGCTGTAGTAATATCGCACAGGTACTCAACTCTGCCTTTGGGGGAAATTTGAAATATCTCACCAGCAATATTCACGACTAAATCGAAGTGCGACAACTAAAAAAAAGTCAAAAGAAAGACACCATTCTTTTTAGAGGATAAAGAAGAAAATGCTGCAAAATTACTTTTTAAAATATTTGGACCGATATCGATTGTTGTTTGTTTTGCTGTAATGTGTTGCAATGTTTTCTTATCCACACTCTCCCATTCATTAGTTTTGGGTAACAGTCATTTCCAGTTACGGATGACATCTAAACAAAGCAAAAATAAACCAGTAACACACAAAAAGCCACACAAAGATACACAAAACAATCGTTTGCGTGTCTTTTTATTAAGCGGGTACTCAAATAATAAACTTGTTTTCATTCGGATTTGGCATGTAAGTACAGATCATGTTTATTTCCTAACATTATGTAGCACACTAAACATAACTACTGGCAAGTTAGAGTCAGTTCTCATTTTTCATTCCATTTCTTGTGGAAGCTTTGCATAATTTGACAGTCAAATGTGATTATGTCCCAAAACGGATATTTCATCTCTGAACTTAAGAGTTAATTCTCATTTTTTCCCCATCCCTTGAAAATTGCCAGGTGTAAATCCAAATCCAGACTTTTCTATGAAAGTGTGTCACTCATTTATCTCCTCACTGCAGACATTTGAAAATAGACGGGTGACAGTCTGGACCGCTACTCTAAATGATCGCCAAGTGAAAGAAATCTTTTTTTTAAGCTGACAACTTTTTAAGATTAAAGTCAAAAGTTTTACTTCTGTGGGATGCCTGGTTATATAAAGCTGCTCTTTGGAGGAGATTCTTCAATACACCTCACTCCTTGCAGTTTATCACATCAAGAAAGTAGGTTTTTTTTTAACTGTGACTTTTAAAAGTACGTAGTGTTCTTTTTTCCTGCAAAAACTTACTTTAAATCAACAATCAGTATTAATTGTGAAAATTAAGCAAAAAGCAATAAAAATAAAAATGTGAAATGTGTGCAAAAAATGCAACGGAAAATTAACAAAATGAATGCAGTTTTTTATAACATTCTGATGTTTTACGAATGAAAAATACACAAACAAAATAATTATTGTTGGAGACTTGTGACAAAAGTTATTTAGGCTGTTGTTAGCAACATACAGTAATTGACGTGAAAAGGGAATGTCGGATGTGCAACGTGTCAGTGCCTCGCGGCGTTTGTTGGCGGTCTCCAAATTACTTCCATGTTTTGACTTCTTCCTCTCACTAAAAGGAAGTACAGCAAACCAAAAAGTGATTATAAGCCAGTGAAAGACACTTGAGGTCATTAGATAACAGGAGTCGCGCTCTGCTTTTATAGGCGCGATTCTCTGCGGGGTTCTCGCAGCTGAGTCTGTTAACAACATCAAACAAACGTTTTTTCTTTTCTTTTTTCCAGCTGAAGTGTCAGCCCGTTTCCCAAAAACTACCCGGACGGCTTCTTGTCGCGAATAACAATGACATCATCCAAGCTGTGTGTGTTCAATTTTTTCCCCTTGTCTTCCAATCAAACTGACGTGTACAGACTTCAAACGCCAACAGAAGATGAAGCCAGCCATTGAAATGTGCATTTTAATCACATTTCATCAACTGAAATAATACAGCAGTTTTGGTGTTGAGGGTTTGATTCTTTATCATCCTACTTCTTGACACTCAGATGAGTGCCAAACGTCAAGCCCCCATCGGTTCTCCTTTTTAGTAACACGAAGCAAATGTCGACAAGAGGGAGATCACATTGAATGTGATCTATCTATCTGCCATCCCTTCCTGCCAGTAAAAAAAAAAAATCATCGTTCTTTCATTTCTTTCTTTTCCCTTTTGTCAAGCAACGTGTGCAACGTGACCACCTCAGTAGCCCGCCATTATGATGGATTGTCATCATTGCCTTGTGAGTGTTTTGGTTCATAATGAACACTTATATTGCATCTTTGGGGGCTGCATTATTTGTTCAAGTTTTATTGTTTTATTTTTTTTATAGTGCTGGATTGAGGGACCTTCCGTCAGTACTGATAGGCAGGTGTAAATGTCTACCTTTGTATTCAGTCAGTCATTCAATTAGTGTATGATACATGGTAAAGTGGTTAGCAGAAAACAGGTGTTTAGTGAGATATATGGTCACTAGTTAGCTAACTAAGTAGTATAATTACTGTATTTAGGTACAGAGTGGATTTGTTTAGCTAGTTGGATACATATTGTTCATGCAGAGAGAAAAAATGTTGGAAATAGGACAAATGGCTATTTGTAGGTTTAGCTGACGATAAAATGATTTATATTTATAATTCGTGTTGGGTGTTCTTTTATTTCATCTCGTTTGATGGATTAGCAGGATGTTGTGGCTTGGATCATTCAGTGACGTTCATCAGCTTTTTTCAGGAATGACAATTATCAACACTAACCTGACGGCGTGTCATTTCTTTTGTTTTTTTTTTGTGTCATTGCCGTGCCAAAACATATACGGGACTCAGCGCATTTTCCACGTTACTGCGTAACCTCTCCCTTTTACTGCAGACCCTCAGCCAAATGGGAGTCCACGGCGCGCCTTTGGCTTTGTGACTCCTTCGTGGCACCGTGATGCGGCGTGTGGAAAGACTTTGTTGCTCCTGTTGCCACAGCTTGTTGCGCACACATTTTTCGCAGACCTTTTGGCAAATGGCAACATCCATATTGCTTCAATCTAGAATATTCCTCTGTGTGTACTCCTATGAGCAGTGGAAAGATCAAGTCTGAACTGCTCTTTATCATTTTTCCACATGGGATACTTAGAAGATCATAACTAAGAAAAACGTTTCTCGTAGAAATAGTGAAGGGTTGGTGATGGGAAGCAAAATGGCGAATAGCTGTGGCAGCTAGTGGCTAATGAACTTGCTAACTGAATACAGTCAGTAATGATGGGAACATCATGTAGTTGGTGGCATAAGGAAATGTTTTTTGTAAGCTTGGAGTACTTCGTCCGTTCGTTTGTTCGTTCGTCCTTTCCTCTGTCCGCCCATCCATCCATCCATCCATCCATCCATCCATCCATCCATCCATCCATCCATCCATCCATCCATCCATCCATCCATCCATCCATCCATCCATCCATCCATCCATCCATCCATCCATCCATCCATCCATCCATCCATCCATCCATCCATCCATCCATCCATCCATCCATCCATCCATCCATCCATCCATCATTTCTACCCCGAATCCACTTGTGCCCATGTACCCTAACGCTCAACTTTTGGAGGTCTATCCAACCTAAACACATAGCCATGATGCGTAAAATGCATTGGCGGAAAGGTGAGCAAATCAGCGCCATCCGGCCTCTCAAGTGATTGATGGAACTTTCCTGGCAATATGACTTAGATGGAATCGAAAAGCATGTTTTATTATCTCGCTAGGAGACCTTGAGTCTGACCTTTCTGTGATACTTGTCAGTTGCTGTTTATGAATTCTTACCGATCACAATTGGGTTGACAGCATGAAGAACTTGTAGTTGGAAAGGAAGGATGGCGAACGTCACGTCACAGTGGCGTGGAAAATAAAGAGGATGACTCGGTGAGATGACTGGCCACAGTGCTGAGGCATACTTTCTGTGGCCTTCACATGCCTCATTCTGGCACAATTTGTTCACCCATCCATTGGTAGGGAGAAGTAAGGGGGACAAAGACCTCAAATTAGAGAGCAGCTGCTAGTGGCTAACAAGCTAACTAGGTTAGTCGTTGACGTCTCTCGAGCAGACCATAAAACATCAACATTAGTTTCAGTCAAGCACATGACAGTTGACGCGGACTATGGTACGCATTCCTCTGGGATGGAGAGCATGTCAAAAGCAGCTGGTTTGTGTGAACTGGCCTCAGTGACCAATTATTTATGGCGGATCAGTGCTTGCATTCAATGGGACACATCTTCATATATGGGATATCCGGGACCGAAGAGATGAAGAGCCGACTGCATATGTCAGGGTTGGATACAGGAATCCTGATAAATTTTTCTCTAATGTGCCGGATGGCTCCTACGGACCAAATCCAAATGAAGGAATTTCCACTCCACACTTTTTTTGCTTGCTCTTTCCCACCGTTGGAAACTTCACCTAATGCAAAGATAAGAAAGAGGGAGGGGATGGTGAAGCTCGGGGGGCGGTGGGAGGTTGGGGGAGGCACACAGATGGAAGACATTTCGAGCACTGGGCATCTTCGTTGGAAACCAACTCGACCAATAAGAAAGAGAAACAATTGCCTGCGGAGACTCCTTGGATGAAATTGTGTTTCTGGTGTTTGCCCTTATTCTATAACGTTTTCTTTCAAAGGGTAATTTGTCCTATGGAGCACAGTGAGTTGGTGAGTCCTACATAGCTGTAGAGCAATATGTATTTAGAGTAATATCAATTTATAGATAGCAATATTCACATAAATTAGTAAATGGCTTCCAAGCTATTCAGGGCGCGTTGAGAAATTTCGGAAATTTCGTTTGTTGCTCAGTCGTTCGGAAATTTCCCTTTGACGCTCGTGCACTATTTTGAGTGAAAAGGCGGAGGACACTCACCTCTTGTACAGCCTGACCCATCAGCAGCTTTTGCTTGAACTGTTTCCACCTTTACCGACACGTTTTTTGGAAGTCTTTGAGTAACAGCGCGGCAGATTTGAACAGAGCTTTTAATTTCCAATTGAGGGAACCAGTGCTCGCTCAGAGCGTCTATTTCTAAATGTGCCCTATGTGCTAGCTAGCTAGTTATATTTCCTCACAGTTTCTCAAAGTGCAACTCTGTGCGGTCGTCATAATTCATTCGCTGTTTTCCTTGAACTGAACTCCTGAACCTGTCAGCAAATCCCCCACCTCCTTGTCCTCTGTGTTTCCACACTTGGTCCAGTAGTTCTCCAGATGTACCCACGAGGCATCAGGAGAGGAAGCGCACCAGCCCGACAGTAATGACGAGGAAGCGTGCGTGGGTGCAGCAAGCGCTGTGGTGTGGCAGGGAGCATATTTTGCTGCCTTTTTTTACGACTCCGCGGAAAGCTTGTCGGCGATGGCGTCTGCAGCTTCATTTACTCATAAGAGAGCCCCTCAAATGTGTGATAGGAAACGCTCACTCTGCTTTTATGTGGCGAGACGTTCAAGTGAGGCCGAGAGGCTTCTCTGGAGTCATGTTGACCGTGTCAGTCTTCAACACTCCTTGAAAAAATGTTTAGCTTTTAAAGATTGCTAACATGTTGATATGAGGTTTCTAACCTGCGATAAATTACGAAAAAAACATTTAAAAGTTTATGATACTGGACATTCTTGTGTTGTTATTCATGTCAGTTTTAGTGGGTCTTCACAAAAATGACAGTTTTGAGGAATATATGTAAAAATTTTAATAATAGATTATAATCCATCATTGTTATTTAATTATAATGAATTAATGAATTAATCAATATAATAAATACACTGTTAAATGTGTTTATTGTATTAAGAAATTATATATTTATATATTCATATATATTTTATTATATTTATGTATACCGAATACTTTTCTGACAAAGGCAATTTTGTGTCATATGACATCAAGCGAACATAGCCATAAATATTTGGTTTATCAACATTGACAAATGATTCCCGAGCGCGGCACCGCTGCTGCTCACTGCTCCCCTCTCCCCCAGGGGATGGATCAAAATCGCACGGGGATGGATTAAATGCAGAGGACAAATTTCACCACACCCAGATGTGTGTGTGACGATCATTGGGACTTTAACTTTATTAAATTTTAAAATCTATTTGAAATGTGTTTTCCATCGCCATGCAAAGCCATACGCACACTGTCCATGTGGTCGCAGGCAAAGTTTAGTCGAGTTTAAATCGACTGAGGATAACTTGACTATATTTGTGACCCAGCACATAGTAAGCCAATTTACATTTAGAGGCATAACCTCATTGATGGGTTCTCTCACACTTGAAATTGGCCATCCCACTTGTGTACATTTCACACAGGATACGTAACCTCTGATAAACTGCCACAGTGTATGACTTTTACATAAAGCACACCCTGTCTGATTTCTACATCTGGAGCCTTCCTCAAACCCGACAACAATAAACTTTTATTGAGGAATGGGGACAACTTCTGGACGCCGTGATTCCTTTTCTTGGGTGGGCCGGTGGCCTCAAGTAAGCGACGAGCATCACGATGCACAGCTGGAGCTTAGGGTGGACCTCAAACAAAGAGTGCATTGGCTACTTTGGCAGTGTTGAACCACTTTCTGTTACCAAAGCTCCTAATTGGAACCTTGGCCTAGATGATTTTTAATGTTACTACATTAAAATATTGGGTATAAAAGTTGAAACCTCCATGGACGGACAATGCTATGTTTGAAACTGTGCATGCCTTTTTCTTTTGTATTTGGCTTTTTGTCCACATGCTAAGGTCACTAATAACCTTTTCTTAGGAAAACTGGGGCCAGATTTTCTGAGTGTCAGGTTTCAGCGTTGTGTATGTTGAAAAACTGGTTTGGTGTTTTGTTAACTTGCTATCAAAATATCTAAAGAAGGGTGCAGACAATTATTATTTTTGTTACTATTTGTTACTTAGCCACATCGCAAAATTATCCAAGTTTCTGGATAATGAAAAGGTTTGACATGTCTTTATATGTTTGTGATTGGTGTACACGCGCCATTGGTGTCTTTTTATTTTTTTCTTCGTTCTGATTGATTTCTGATCTATTTCCGATGAACTAAATTGTCCTCCAGTTACAAGTCAGAACTGCAAAAAAGGAGAATCAAAATACTGTTTGAGTTTCACTCTGATAGTCAGGAATACTTTTGCTAATATGTGTTCGGTTATTTCAGGTCTACTCCGGAAATTATTTTCTTCAGGCTTCTAATTAAAGCTTGTAGAAGTTGTTGGTGTAGAGAATGTATTTATGAAACAATCAAGTTAACATTTTTTCTAAATGTTATTGTACTTAAAATCAATTAGCGCCTAATCCTCTTGTGACTCAGCAGTCTTGACCTGTTTTCCGTTGTACTCCTGATAAAAAGTGAACGTGAGTCACTTGCTGCGCCACACCCTCTTAAAGCACCAAACAAAGGAACGCGACGCCTGCATCTTATTAAAAAGCTCCTCGGTGAGACTCAACGGTCATGCCTAAGGACCATTATGATTACTTTTGACACTTAATGCTGGGAAACCCGACTTTCCATTTCGTGAAAGGGGATTGCCCGACGGGATTATTTCATCACCATTTCGATGGCTGTCTAATCCTGTAAATTTTAGTCTTGGCGCGCTGAGGGTAAACACCAAGGCCTCAACAATCTGCTGGGACTTGTGTGGAGGACAATAGTAATGGCTCTTCAATCAGGGGATTCAAGCACAATAGCAAAAGAATGAAGTCATTCAAACCAAGATTACAGACGAGAGGCATGTAGTGATGAAGGCCACATACTGCAATCATTTATGGGTAAATTATCAAAGTGCAAGCAGTCATGTTAACATGCACATAAGAGCAGGACGACCTTCATACAAGGCTCTACATATCAACCCTGACTTCCAGCTGTCAACCATGTCAGTGGAATGATCTCCATGGAGATTGATTTGATGGTATGCATCCCTGAGAGAATTTTTTTTTCCCATCTTCATGCGGAAAAAATCGAGAAGAATGCAACTGAATGAACGTTACTGCAATGCTGTGTAGGCGTGAGACAAAATATCAGGTGGAAAGTCTCATTGATATCTCTCACGGCACAGTTCTGACATTCTCAATATTCTCCCTGCTCTGGTCATACGTAACGGACAAATGAAAACATTTTTAATGATTGGTTCCTCCGAAACTAGTCGTTAGCTCATTTTATCACACCAAGGCAAGATCTAATTGTTAATACTTTATGGAGTGTGCAGAACCTATGATAAATGTTTTGAGCTGATAATGAAGGTTATATTTAGTGAGAACTTTGCCATTAATTTTTCCAGTCACTCGAAAGAAAATATTGCACCTAGGAGCACGTAGCTTGGCTGAAGTACTTTGCAAGCGTGTCGTATTGAACTAAACAAGTTCGTTGGAGTCGTCCTAAGGTGTGTCTGTTGATTTTTAATGAAATGCTTTTTTGAGTCAGCATTTATCTGGTTTAGTTTTAGGGAAAAGAATCATAACAAATAACATTGGAGAGCTTGCATGAACCTCGGTAACCTGACCCCAGTGAGAGATGAAATATGATTAATATCCCCCGCTTACATTTCAAGAGCATCCGCATAGAACTCATCACTACAAGGGAAAGTACAGGTCTGATTTACGACATCAGCGAGGCTACTACCGCTTCATAAATTCAGCCATCGACGGTTCTAGTAATTGAACATGTGCTCCGCTAGCGCTACATCAAAATGACATTTGGTGGCAGTTCTGAGAGAAACCTGCAAATAAAATAGTTGAGGTAAAACTTTGGGTTCTGCTGGGGATTAATCACTTTTAACGCTCCACTGCTACATTTCAGAGACAAACTGTGTGTTTTGGAACCAAATAGCATGTCAAGATATTTCATAGACTCCCAGCTTTTAAAGCTTGTTACCGTGCCTCTGGAAATGTAACAACACAATGACTTTATGATATTTTAGCATTAAAAAATGGTAGCTTGGCCCCGTACCGCAGACAACAACAGTCAGCTTCTTGTCGCCCGTGCATATTTTTCTTGACACGACGGTCCACAGCTGTGTTTGATTTTTTGGCTAAAAAACGAGCTGCAGAAACACGATTTTAGATAAATTTATATGGTTGTTTCCACAGTTCTTTTTTTTTTGTGCATGTGGGACTGTGTTCATTGGTCGTCATGGGACAATAATTCTTTACGCACCCGGCTTGGCCAAAAAACAAGATCCTGACAGCGCGTGTTTTAAAATTGATGCTCTTGTAATGAGTTACAGTCCTCACCTTCAACATACAACAAGGGTGAAGGTTACGATTAGCGACTAGCGCTCAATGACTATGCAGGCAGTAAAAGCGTGTGTGTGTGTGTGTGCGTGTGTGTGTGTGTGTGTGTGTGGGTGTGTGGGTGTGTGGGTGTGTGTGCGTGTGCATGCATTGGCCAAAGCTTATTTGGCCTCAGATCCATCCAATACACGCCACTGAAAGGCTCTCTTGGGGTCACATCAGCCAAGCAAAGAATTCCCTGTTTATTCAAAAACTCCAAAATGCCTAAAAAGAGTTGGAAGCTTGAACAATTATTGCACTTTCCCAAAAGCTCATGCAACTTTAATGACTGCCATCCACACTTTGGCTATTCATAGCCCTTGGAAAGGTCTGGAATTTCATCACACTACATTGTGGCATTATTACTCAACAAAAAAAATGCCATCAATCTATTTCTTTGTCGGCAAAAATAAAACATGCATCATTTACGCCAAAACAAGAACCAGGCTTGTCACTGAATATGATTGATTGAGATCATTGATTGGCACAATGCTGAGCAATACAACAAACCATATGCAGAAAAACGCAATAACATGACGTACGTTTGTGATGGCACCCTGGTGAGCCAAGCGTGTTGCATATTATCTCCAGCCAAAACCTAAGTTAAATGTTTTTCCACATCACCATATGTGCAGTACATACTTTCCACCTCCATCCTACTTTGAGAGAATCGCTCACAAGAGACATGCCATTTCCAGTATCTGCATCCATACCATTGAATAACACAGAATTTTGTTTTTAGGAATTAGTGTTTGATTAATTGGATTTTCTCTCTATCTCTTTCTCTCTCTCTCGCTCTCGCTCTCTCTAATCTATCCTGTATGTCTGATTTTATATTACATATCTGATACTATATATATTCTGAACAAGGATTACACATGCACTGATTTAGATCTAGTGCCATTTGTGATTTTCTTCACTATCATATTTTAGAATCCTTCCCGTAACCCATTAAACCAAACACTTTGAGCCTCCTTTTTTTTTTTTTAGAGAGATTTTAATCTCCTCACTCATGCTGTTATTAAATGTGACTCTTATGATTGTTGGACCTGCTCCACTCTGTAGCGGATAAAGCACACATACAACAGGGAAGGGAATCCTCCAAATGCCCCGCGAGTGTTTACACTGACATCCCAACTCATGCTCACTCTCCGCTTTCTACTACTGTGCAACGCTGTCAGATCTTGTCATCTGTGTACAGAAACAGAATGTTGGCCGGGCGACAAGTTTCCCTCCCTGAATCCAAATCAACCTGTCCCAGGTGCTCTGTTTGCCTCTTTCCTCTGAGTGGCCTCACATCCCCCCCCCCCACTCAAGTTTGTGATTGCTCTTTCAGCCTCCACTCAAACGTCTCTAGCAGACACCGAGACAATCCGAATGTTTGCACAGGCCTCATCCTTGACAAGGACAGGTTGAGTGTGCAAAATGAATTTGATCAAATGCTCACGTGCAACAAAAAAAAAATCACGGGTTGTTGGGTGGGGGGGAAAATCCTGCAGCTACTATATGAGGTGGCTTCCCTCCAATGCAAACACTCATCGGCCCGCATGCCGAGACGGACGACTACGTGTGTCTAAGCCTGGCTCACGAAATGTATAGTGTGCTCTTATTCACTATTTATTTTCACAATTCAAAGCTCTGGCACCCTTTGTGTGTGCAATCCGGTCCAGTGCACTTCTGATTGCAAGAGTGAGACTTTGTAGGACCACTACCATTGAACCCGGCCGATTGGGTGGCAGAGTGAACTGCACATCATTATGCTAAAACCGCACTCAGTGTTGTAGTGCCAGCTGCTTCTAAGTTTTATGTTCAGAATGGTCATGATAATATTGGCAGTCTATCCAATATAGTTGATTAACTTGTCTAATTGATTAATGTGTCTGGTGATAACCAGCTCACAGAAGCTCATGCCATCAAAGGACACGTCAGTGTTCAAATGTACGGCCTTCGGATGTTTTCTTCAGGTACACCGTCATTTTCCCCACGTTCCCCAAAAACTTGATTAAAGACTCTCAATTGTTCATTGGTGTTAATGTGTGACTGCTTGTTTGTGTTCTGCAGTTGACCCAGGACGGGTCCAGGATGTATCCCGCCTCTTGCCCAAAGTCAGCTGGACAGGCTCTAGGTCACAAAGTTGGACTGATAGAAAATAGATGGCTGGATAGCTGCTTGTATTCACAGAGCTGTAACCAACCTGAAAACCATAAAGCTGTCTATGGATGGAAAAAGCGATTATAAAGTTGAGAGAAGATGGAAGAAGGAAATTGTTGCAGTAAGACGCTTGTTGAAAAGCAGAATGCTGGGCAGAAGACGCACCGTTGATGTTTAAGCTTCCATTTTAGCGAATGGAGACTGAGTGTTCCGAACTTATGTTTTGCCGTCAATATTAATGCTGCCTGATGGAGTTATGGCAGTGTTGGAGGCCTGCATGGAAGAAAACCTTAGTTGTGGTTCTTCTCCAGCCCACAAACTACTTGCAAGTGAATCAACAGCGCTTCTCCACGGTGTGGCCAAGTGTGCGCACCCCAATTTCCTCAATTGCTTCAAGACACGATTAATCGAGTGAATGACTGGCATGCAGTGGAAAATGGAATGACTTTATTCACTATTTGAACAATTTTGGGGCGAGTTACTGAAAGGACAAATGTAGTGTTGCCTCCTCGACATGACACTTAAACATCACGGTGACAACATAGTGATCTTCGTTCTCATGTAAGCGCAAACTGACGAGCGTATAATCCGTGATGTTATTTTTGCTTTCTCAGATGTGAAACCGATCTGTCCCACATTCTGAGGTCCGATGCCAAGTCGGAATATTTTCTCCCTCGGTTCATGCTTACACCCCTCAACCAATCTCGAGGAAAATTGGTCTGTTCAGCTTTTTGTGTGTGTGTGTTTGAAATGCAGCTGGATGCACTAGCAACTCGCAAGCTTTTAAGTCAAGACGAACTAGCTTTGACGTTCCAACTGGGATTTATGGGGGCCTTCTCATCATCTTTGCATTCTGTGGTCTGAAAACATTTCAATTGTACAGCATGGTTGATTTTTTTTCCTGTGTAATTGTTGCAGTCCACACATTCAGGAAGACCAAACATGAAAGGCATTATTGTGATGTCTTTCCGCAACTGTCACACTTAAACTCATTTTTGTGGTGTGAGCCAAGGTTTCGACCCGATTTTTACCCACAGTGTTGGTAACAGCTTGTGATCCGGAAGCGTCGTTCTGGCGTTGTCTTGCCTGACGCAGAGGGATGAACACACAGCGTTCTTTGGATTCTGACAGCTGACCTTGTCTTTGTTGAGACTTCCGCCTCTTAAAAAAAACAGCCGTCTCCTGTCCAGCACATCATAATGTAAATATATCGGTGCGGTATGTGTACAAACTACAGTCCATCTTCCTGGGGAACAGGTGCAGAATTTTACATCCGCACAGTGTGCGCATATATTTTCGAGAAGATTGCTGCTAAAAGAGTTCACGAGGAAGCACGCTGCTCACGATTCGGACACGAAGGCACTTAGATCGGGATGAAAGAACCAGATGTGCATCGTAAATCTACAGAAGAGTTGAGTGTGTTTCAGCAAGAAGAACATTAAATGTGCTAATAGTGATCAATGCAAATATTGTTTTGATGCTTTTAATGGCGAGAAAAAGCTTGCTTTGATAGACAGCATGTAAAAATACAACTTGATCAGGTAGAGTGCAACAAATGTTCACACTGGTTCAGGGTTGATTTGTAATCAGTCCTATTGATTTGCGGTAACCACTTCTCGCATGTTAGTATCAGTGGACATTTGAAAATCAGTCTGTAATTGCAACTGGTAGAGCACAAAAACATTCCGATATTATAGCTAAGGATTGGATTCCAATTGTTCTGTAAGAATCTGGAAGGCAAAAGCACACAAGGTAGATTGAGCAAATTAATACATGGAACTTTACTAAACCTAAAGTCCACAAATGGTTGACTTACTGTAACTAATAAGTTTACTTTGCTAAACTAACTGAAAGTGATGGACAAAGCCACAACAAAAGAAAACTGCCACTTTAGTGAAGAAAATAACTACCTACATCTTAACTACACAATCAAGGACAAACAACAGTTTAATTTTAACAGGTTAATTTTACAAGTTAAGAAGGAATTCAACAAAATTAAAAAAATATATTAAAAGAAAATGGAGTGAACCAATACAAGTATTGCACCGAGCATTGTGGCTAGGCTTGTGGTCATCACACCAGCCCAAGCAACTGGAAAAACAAAAATACAAAACATGACACTATCACAACTTCACACTATGACACATTACCCATTTAGTTCCAGATAAGACTGAATGTTTTCATGAGAAAGTCATGGGAACATTAGATTTCTTACAATTTGGTTTGATTCTGTTTCTTTTTAGCAAGCCCCGTCTCGGGACAAACTTGGAAGCATCCACGGTGGCCCTGACTTTAGATCTGGGCTTGAATGTGTACCATTCATTCATTCCTTTGCTTGAAAGCAGACTGAAACAAGCTGCCGTCTTCATGAAAGGCGGCGGCGGGATGGTGGGCCAATGTGTTTTTCATATTCACTGATGTCGTGACTTCATACAGTGATTAGGGACACACTCAATGTGGTTCATTACAAACGGTGATGGCAGGAAGCGGCCATGGAGTTTACAGAAAAAAGAACATTCTGGCACAATTGGAGTTTCCTTCTTGTAGTGGGGGGGGGGGCTCTGTCAGACTCTGTATCTTTAGGTTACTTGAGTATTTATTGTTCAGATGACTTTTCACCTTTACTCCCTACATTTGGAAATTGATATCTGTACACTACTTCTCACTTTATCAAAATATATTTTAATTCTTTTACTTTTTTCCTCTATATGGATGGCGATCACACATAAAAGATTCAATTATGCCATTTTAGTCTTCGTAAACAATAAGCAGGTATGCAGAAAATTTGACTGCTGACCTGACCGCTATTGTTTTTATTTAAAACAAAAAAGAAGAGAAAAGAATGCAACAAAAGTTGAGGTGGAAGTTGGTCACCGCTCACAATCACACCTACGAACAATTTGGAGTGGTCAATCAGCCTCACACATAAAATCAGTAAAGCCTCATGAATCCACAAATTACAACTCGTACTAATATCTGGAATACTACTTTGGTGCAAAGTGTGAGCAATTCTCCCACCTCTGGTTTCGTGTGTGTTATTTTTTTTTGTATTGTGCAATCTCGTATGTTGCGTAGCCCATGCGATTGTTGTGAGCATAACTGGTACCGAGTGCCAAGCGACGTTTGGCTGAACCCTCCGCCGCACACGTGCATCCAATTTACAGCGTTCGCTTGGAACGGCAACATCCTTCTGACATTGCGCATGTTAGTCATCTTTAGTTTCATGCCTATATGCAAACAGCTTTTCCAACAACCGCCATCAAATCCCCCCCCCAACTTGTATTTCCTAGTGTTCTTATCATCGCGTGTGTTCACCGATTTTATGAAAAACTGTCCTAGTGTGAACGAATAATGAAAAGCTTCTGAAATGTGGCTTGAACAATTCATTACAATCGCTCATCGCAGGATGTAAAAAGGTCTTTGTGACACAATGTGCAGCTGGAGGCCTCTTGGCAGCCTTTCTTTAACAATTTGCTTCAAGGCCTTTCAGGGGTTGTGGGGGGAAGTCTACTTCTTGACTCTTTGTTTTGTCTGACACTAGAGAAAGATTTCCAAGTTCCCCCCTCATAACTCAAGCTAAGTGATAGCTATCTTACTATCCTGGCTTCCGCAAAATGTCGAAGGAATCTAAGCCTTGACTATTCCTGAGAAAATGTTGATAATCATACATAAAAAAGTTTGAGTAATCTTATAAAACAATAGGACTATATTCCTTTAATATCCAAAACAAACTATTTACGTGTATGTCAGATTCATGTGATTATTTTTATTTTACAATATCCGGGGCATGGCTGTCTCCATGTTTGTTCACTGATGATTTTCATTGAGGGTTTTTGTTCTGGTGTTTGACGGGTTAGCACGTCCGCCTCACAGTGCAGATGTTGCTGGTTGATTCTCGCTCTGGCATTCGTGTGTAGCGTTTGCATGTTCTCCCCGTGCCCGTGTGGGTTTCCTCCGAGTTCTTTGTTTTTTTCCCACATTTCCCAAATCATGCATGGTAGGCCAATTGACTAAATTGCCTGCTGGTGTGATTGAGAGATGTTTTTTTAAGTTCAAGAAAAGCAAATCTTTTCCCATCATCATTACCCCACTGCTCGTGTTTACACTGTTTTGTTTGCATAATTGGCGAGGTGCTGTTATTTGAGCTGCATCAGTCTTTTTGAAAATCACGCACACTGTCCGCGCCAGTATTTGTCCCGACTGCATTTAATGCAATTTAAGTAGAACAAAAGTAGCTGTGGCACACTTACTGGCTTAGTTTGAAATGAGACATTTTCCAGAGGATGGAAAAAAAGAGCAGGCAAGCGATTTGAAACACATGCTTGTTGTGCAGGAAGGCCCAATCACAGGAAAACAAATTCACTTTTATTTCACTGTTTAAATTTAAAGACTAGAAAACATTACCAATAGTACTTGGGAGTAACAGGCTGTAAATTATATCACTGTTCAATTGTAATGACTTTTTAAACAAAACAAGGATTAAGACTCTCAACACATTCTATCCCCACTATTTTTTATGTCAAGAGAATGCTTTATCGGTTGTATACATTATCATTGGAGTTGCTAATAGATGCTTGGCATGTTTTCCCACGTTGTTCAGAAAAAACACAACAACCTTGGACACTGTTGTTTGTCGTGATTACGTGACAGTTTTCATGTCTGCGTTGTCTGGGTTGATTTCAGCCCACATGTCCCATGTAAGCGAGAGGGTAAACCTGATGTGGATATTTCCTCCACCTAAATGAGGTCATACACCATTTTGTATGTTTTGAATTTGTTTGTTCTGGCTTTTTTTTTGTCTTCCACTTTTAGTCATAGATCGCGACCAGTTGGAACAGATCAATCGCTCAAATGACACTTGCTGAAAGGAATTGTCGGACGAATGAAGTTAGAAGCAGCTGGGAACGCTGGCTTCCTGCCATTCCGCCATTTCAATGGGCTTCCGACTCGGGTGGGCCGGCCTGCTGTTAATAGAGAGCAGCACTGAAAGTGGGTCGGAGGAGGTCACCACTCTGCATTGGAGGAAATGGGCCTGTTGGAAAACAAAAAGGAAAATATGTAATTACTTTGGCATTTTTTGCCTCATCAACTTATTTGCATTTGTTAAGAAATATATTTTTAATTGCAGAATTTTATGAACTATGAAAATCCATCCATCCATTTTCTGTACCGCTTTATCCCCACGGGGGCCGCGGGCTTGCCGGAGCCTATCCCAGCTGTCATCGGGCAGTAGGCGGGGGACACCCTGAACTGGTTGCCAGCCAATTGCAGGGCACACAGAGACGAACAACCATCCGCACACACACTCACACCTAGGGGCAATTTGGAGCGCTCAATCAGCCTACCAAGCATGTTTTTTGGGGATGTGGGAAGAAACCGGAGTGCCCGGAGAAATCCCACGCGGACACGGGGAGAACATGCAAACTCCACACAGGGAGGGCCGGAGCTGGAATCAAACCCGCACCCTCCTTACTGTGAGGCGGACGTGCTAGCCAGTGCGCCACCGAGCCGCCTGAACTATGAAAATATGGCTCAAAATTCCTCCTGTTAATGTGGAATTTGGCTACTCTGAACAACACTCGTCCACTACATGGGATTCTCAATTGAAGAGCAGCTGGCTGGTTTACACATAGACACCTGTGTGGATTAAGCTCCAGTTTCCTTCTCCCAGAGGCCTCCAACCTAGACTGATAAATGATGCCTGGCTCTCTGGATGCATTTCTCACTGACACACTGACACCGCTCTTGTTTCACACTGAAAATCTTGTGTGGATCGAAAATAGAAAGGTCGACCGTAAAGCCACGCTGGAGAGTGTTGTCGCCGCAACTTCAACTGAACTTTGATGAGTGAGAGTCCGGGTGTAAACTTCTAAAGTTACTAGAATGGCAATAAAAATAACTTCCGCAAGCCTAGTGGCATTAAGTCATTGGTCATCAAGTCATATGTCGTCAAGTCATTGATCCTTAAAGCATTGTTATCAAGTCGTTGGTCGTCAATTTAATGGTCAACAGTAGAACTCGGACACACAACCAAAATCTTTATTCGCCATTCATATTTGTATCAGCAAATGACGTTCGAATCGATTTGCATTTTGCGCTTTTCTGAGAAAAAAAAAGTTGTAGTCCAAGTCGCGAGTCATGAAGTAATTGCTATCCAAATCAATGTCAACAGGTGATTGGTCACCAAGTCATAATACCTATTAGGTTACTGGTTTTGAAGTCAGCAGTTCCCAAGACATTTGTCTTCAAGTCAAGCAATCAGTCATCAACTGGTTGGTTAGTGTTGTCGAGCATTATAATAGTCACAAATACTTGTATTTTTAAAAACCTCGTGCTTCACATTGGTTTAGTTTTATTAGCCCTTCTTTTGTCCTCACTAGTCGAAGTGATTTTTAGTTGTCTCTGTGGACATTGAAATTGTATTCACAAGCACATTTTTAACAGTAAAAACAGTAATCCTTTACATGACGCACATATGTAGTATATGGTGAGTTACTGTTTGCAGACAATGTTGGAAACTCTTTGTAGCTTTTGTCTGGAGCCCAGAATTCCTTCTAAATGTGTCCCCCTCCGACCCCCTCCGCATTAGTCACTGTATTTTCATTTGCGATAAAAAATGTGCTGCTGTCACACTCACTGATCCTTCAAGTACAAACTTAAAGACCATGTTCTAAATTTTATTTTCCATTCCTTTCACAGACGTCTCTGTACTGCTCACAAGGATTAAGACAACACAATCCAGTCGCCAATACAACAAGAACAAATGTTAAAACATTTGCGCCAAATTGATCGCATGGCAGTAATGGGCTTTTCCATTGTAGTTACGGTGATCATATCATTGCTTGTATTGGTGGAAATGCAGCCAACTCATCGTACAATATTTGGTATTTAAAGTTTTTTAGCAACTTAATTCAGTCCTTGTATTCAAGTATTTGGTTTTAAAATGCTTGTCATCAAATAATTGGCCATTAATTGAGTCATCATTAAGTCATAGGTCATTAGGGTGTATTCAGACCAGAAAAGCCCTTTTGCCCGCTTTTTATGGTCCGGGCCAAAAGCGATTTTATTTGGTGCGGTTTCCTATTCAGACTGTACATTTTGCAAGTGAAGTGTATTTTGTATACACATCCACACACTATCTGTGCTCCCATTGGACAGTAATGTTCAGGGCGGACACAGAGTGCAGACCCGAAAACAGAGCACAGACCCGGAAAAGGAGGAAAACATGCGAGTCCTACGTGCTGCATTCCTGCTCTGCATATTTGTGCTGTTAGTTCGGATCGACGATTTTTGTATTCATACCTGAAGCGAACCGCATCAGAGTTCGTTTGGAAGTGGGTCTCGGTCCGGTTCTTTAATCCTGGTATCCTGTATTCACACCTGAATAAAAGGTCCGGACCTGCGTTAGAATCCAACCCTGGTCCTTTTAAAGTGGACCAAACAGTCAGCAAACAGTCAACACTATACACCCTTGAATAATGTTGTCATGACTTATCGTGTGTGTCGAGACCCCCCCAAAAAATTGTAAATGTATAACCCTCCTTGTGTTTGGACGGTATTCATTTCAAAACGATTCCCTTTGAGATCTGTATTCCAATATTTTGAAAACGCAAAACACAATCATGTAAACAATGTTCTCAACCTTTTCAGTTAAAAAGCAACTCACTCCCACAGCAAGCGGTTAGACGAACAAAGCGATCAAATCATAGTTGTTTATCTGTTCCCGGGGTTCCAGACTTAGTTTTCTTGCCCAAGTTAACCCGTCGGCTCGAGTTAGCCATCAGCGTACAGTTCAGAGGACGAGCCCAGTGGGAGCGCTGCCGCCACAATGGACTCCGTCTTTTCAAAGACTTCTCCAAAGAGTTCAGGGGAAGCGGGAGAGTGATGCCAATGTCTTGGTAACACCGTAATCCCATTGTCAAATTACAGGATTAATGTTCCTTTCGTCTTTTGTTGTTTGTGTGTGCATGTGAGATCGGGGGGCGGAGGGTGGTCGTGCAGGGGCCGGTGGTTAATGGGTGAACCAAAACAATACAAGGTTCACAGTCAATTACAGGTCACTCCCTCTCAACCTTTGACCTGACCTAGTGGTGCCTATAGACATTCTTCTTTTTGTCTATTTGGAGCAACAATACTCTGAAAACAGGAAAGCGCAACAATGACAGAAATTGTCCTCGAGGACTTTTTGGAAACTGAGATTTTGGAGGTGTATTTTTTTTCTCATATGTTTGGTCAGATTCCAAATAGGTTCTATGAAGTATACATTTTTCCTGAAGGTTTTCTTCAAATTTCACATTATACAAGCCAAAGGTGTTGAAACTCTTGTAAATCTGTAGATGTCTATTTTATGATAAGATTCTAGTAGATTTGTGTCTTTTAGGTCCTGAGAACCTTTTGTTAATTTGGAAAGTTTTTGAGTCGAATATACTGATCGGTATACTGATTGGATGCTTGGTGGTGAAAATGACAACATCTCCAGTTTTCCAAAAGTTTATTTAGAGAAGCCTATTCCATATACTGGAAGGAAACAGGACACTTGTTCCTGTGATTTCATATTTTCACCCAGCGGAAACAGGAACATGTTTGTCGTCATGCGAACAGGTGGAAACATTAACCATCGTTGGCAGGTTCTTCTTGAAGGGCTGAGAAATGATTTGTGTGTGTGTGTGTGTGTGTGTGTGTTTGGCACAACTTTACACTCCGAGAGTGCAAATGAGGCAAATTAATCTTTGTGCACTTGTTAATTGATTCCTCAAATCCAAAGACTTCAAACAAAAGCGGCAGTTTTAATCACATTATCAGTACAGAGGCTTTTCACCGCTTATAAACGGATGCCTTGTCAAATATCCATTTGAACTTTTTGCTGAATTATCTGTGAGTATTGAAAAGCAAACAGCAGTTTTGCAGTAATCCATATTTAGGAGGGAGCGGGAAGAATAAAAGCAGCATAAAAATTTCATCACACTTCCCCCTTTGTTTATCATCAAACCCTCCAAACTGCAATCGTTGTCCTTTTTTGGTTTGTTTTTGTTAAATTCCAGAAGGCGTCTGTCTGGCCTACATGAGTCGACATCCTCTGACTATCTCTGCATTGCGTTAGAGAAAGTTTGCTGCTTCGAGGGCATGATTAATGATTAAGCAGGCAAAAAAACAACTTTTTCAAAGT